>NC_139815.1:4427531-4455031 GCF_963457635.1 Microchirus variegatus | reverse complement strand
CTCACTTTCAAGTGTGTTTTTTGTGATACAGATTCTGCCGTCTCTTAGTGTCTTTTGGGGATCTGGTATAAATGCCGTCCCGTTTGCCTGTCCACGACTGTTTTGGTGTCCTCGGGCACCGTGTTCAATCTTTTTATTAAAAGAGCAGTGAAGAGATGAGCTCCCTGAATTATATTACCTGGAACATGTGCTGCCGTTTATACAAGTCTATGGATTTGAGCCGCGATGGTGATGGTGGACTGTTGCAGAAGACTTTGTTCACATTAAGCCTGATATTGATTTTCTAAATATGGATGATGAAACAAAGACTGAGAGTCTGAATCGGCCAAAGTTTTTTTTTTGTATTATTTAGTATCTGCATTTTATCCACACAGAAACAGCATTTTTGGGAGCCCCAAAATGAGAAATATCAAAACGCCGCTCTTGCATTTTCACATAGACGGCAAATAAGCTACTTTGGGGAAACGATGATGTCATAATCCCCACCTATTGCATTCACCGTCGCTTATCTTCATCGTCACTTTAAGCCCAATTTATACTCCTGCGTAAAGTGCTCTGCGTAGGTTACGAAGAGCCCTCTCCGGCTGCACAAAATATTTTTTTAAGCTGCGATTGGTCCTCAGGACAGGCCGAGCTAAGCTGCTCTGTGCCGGCTCACAGTGCGCACCGAGCGTCCACAGAGGCGGAGCTGATCACCACCGACAACGTAGCTGCCAAACTATAAATACGTCATATCTTAATACACACAGCACATGTTTAGACTCTAAATGGCTAATTTTTCGCCTTAAATTATCTTAAAACTGCGTTCCGTGACACAAAAAAGTGAGAAACGGCCACTGTTTCAACAATAACAGTCTTTCTCTCTCGGACGCCATTGCTCACTGTTGCCAAATGCACAACAACCTTGTGCAGCGACCTCTACTGATCGGGCGGGAAATTGCAGCGCGTATCCGTCCACGACGCAGAAGTATGAAGGCTCGAGGGGTCTCCGTGGTTACGCAGTCGGATAACGCATTATGCAGTCAGGGAAGTATAAAGTGGCCTTTAGGGTTAGCAAGCTTTTATTCGCCGTTGGCTTTTATTCAGTCCGTCTCAAGTCATATACGCATACTCAACGTCTTCTTCTCTGGTTTTGGTTGTATTTTAGTAGCATTTTGAGTCGTTTTGGGTTGATTTTTGTATGGATGAAGACATTTCCTGAGAGTTTTTTCTGTGGAAAACTTTTTCGAAAAAAATGGCAAAGAAAAAGATTTGTTTTCGTTCAGGCCTGAGTTGACTGATTATGTTTGATACATTTCTTTAAGCTTGTTAAACCTGGAGAGAGCCTGGGAAACAAAAGAAGAAAGAATGAAAGAAAGAAAACTCATTTAATACAACCTATACATTACAGATAACTGCCATATTTTGAAAGAACATCTTAATAAATAGGATAATAGTACATTATAATGTTGATTTGCTTGCTAAATAAAGTACGCCGTACCAGAAGGTGAATTATCCTTTGTAGAAAAAGACGTGTCTTATAACCCCATGTCCAGATGGCATGACACAGAAATAAAAATGAATTAACTCGCTATACATTATGACTCCAGTATTAAATTTCCTTCTGCCTGCGAGACGTTCATTTGTGTGATCTCGCCATGACAAAAATGTAAATTCTGCTCGGCGGTGTGACACTTCTGTCGCACTCGCTTGCTGTGCTCGGCAAATTACCATGACACATACAGGAGATTTATTCTGAGATCAAAACAATTGTTTGGCACCGATGCAGACATAAGGTAATTGGTGGAGTTAGCAGACTCGGAAAAGAAGTCAACCATTACTACTTCACTTCACTGATTAAAGAGAGCTTGTTTCTCTTTTTGCCTCAGGACTCTCTCATGTGCGTCAGCTTGCTTACGGTTAACAAGGGTGATGGGGAATTTGGGGGTTTTGTGTGTGTGTATGTGTGTGTGTGGGGGGGGGGGGGAGGACAACAACAAAAAACCCTCATTGGTTTCATACAGTAAGAGATCTCATGGATGAATGCCAATGTTCTTAGAAAAAAAGCAGCTGCGGTACAGACCAGTAGTGCTGAACTACACAAGTGTATGTGGGGTGAAGCTGAGAAATGTCTAAAAAGGGCTGTCTGACAACTTCATTAAACTCCCCCGGTTTGAGCCTGCGATTCCTCTGCTTGCATGTGTCTGTTGTCTCGTGCCTGGTTGCTTGATGCAGCAGCAGCAGCAGCAGCCGGCTCGACAGTATACGGTTTTGCCTGTGAGATTCACCCCAGTGTGCATGTGTCAGACATTGGTTATAGTGTCGAGCACACACAATGCTGCCTGATTGTCAGCCCCTTTGTTCTTAAACACGACTGCTCCTGAATGTTTCAGTCAGCCCCCCCCCCCCCCCCCCCCCGCTACAGAGCTCTTGCTCTGAGACTCGGGCTGTTAATATCAACATCGACGAACACAGAGCTGTTGGGATTCTCAGGGGTGGACTCTGGGCTCCTTGCTATGGCTTTGAAACAAAACCAGTTGAAGTGCAGCTGCTCCTATTAATGCCGCGCGAGCCGGGAGACGTACATTTCCTTTCAAGCATAACAATTACCTTTGGGCTTCATCTGTAGCAACTTACCTAAATTTATTAGCGGTTATACAATCCGTTATGATTTTTTTTTTTGTTCTTCTTATGTGAATTCCAGTTGCTCAGTTTAATCGCTGTAATCTGTACTTGGCTGGTTGCAGGTTGTGGGATGCATGAAATGTCCCACTACCCCTAAAGTCAGCCCACACAGGAGATATCTCTGCTGTTTGTACTTAAGTAAATGTTAGGAAACCGGTTTGAAGCTTTAAGGCCTTGGTATACTTCCACGCACATCATCAACGCAGCAGCTGCGTGCGCTGTCCAGATTTCGGAACTGCGTTGGGTGCGCGTGGAAGTGGAAGTGCATGTGCATGTGCAAACGCTCTTCTTTTTTTGGTAGAAATGCATCCTATTCCCGGCGTTCAGACTTGTACCACCACCACCCGATGGCGAAGTCAGATATTACAGGACCCTGACGTGCGATCATACCAGGGTTCGCGATATGCAGTATGTGCGTGGAAGCATACCAGGGCCTTAAGTACGCAGCAGCATTAGTATTATCAATATTCAAGGTCTGCAAGTAAGTTAAACCACTTACCTACGCAATAACAGCACACAATGTAGACCTTCATTTTTAATTACAAATTCAAATAAGCCAAGTCTACTTGTTTCATTTTCAAAAGTGTATGTTTACTTGGGCACAAAAAAAACTATTACCCTCATTGAATAAAGAACCATTTTTGACACCCATGTCCATAATATCTAAATAAAACAGCGGTTTTCTCATGGGCAAATCATTTCCTGTTGAGTAATAAGGTAACAGGACATTACGATGCATATCCAACATGAAGTGAGTTGATTAATGGCACAAGCAGCTTCATAAAAGTGAATCATGATATAAATAGATGGTACGTCGATTGGTTCCTTGTGCAGTTGGCGTGGCCCATGTGTCAATTTGTTTGTATTTTTACGAACTGGACGTCAAGCTTTGTGTGACGTTTTTATCTGTCGCCTAATCAGCTGACTGTCGTAGGTCGAGCTCAACCCATACTGTACCGTATAATTACTCTGGTACCCCAAGGTTAGGGTGCTGAAAAATGGAACCTTTGGGGCCGGGTATTTTGGTACTATTCCTAATGGAAACGCAAAAAAATATGCGTGCCTTACTGAACTGAACCGTTCCTCTCAGTGGAAACATGTATAAGTTGCTGCAGCCTCTCAGAATTCATTTAGTCATAAAGATAAAAATTGCTCCTATTTTCATGTGAATGTCTCCTAATATTCCGTTGCTGAAATTGATATTATATCTGTAAGAAAGTTGAAATAACTAAATTTTGGTGAATCCTCCTTTGTTGCGTGTCTGCATAATTTGTCTCAAACTTAAGTTTTAACCAACAGTCTGTTTCCCGCCTGCACTGGTTCCACATGCATTTTTAATCCAATCATCACGTTAAGTGTCTATGCAAAATAAATGCGTGGATCATTAAAAATGTGTTCACAGCCAGATGCCTAATCACTAAATAATGCAATGACATGAGACTTTTAGTGAAACTGGGTGAATAACACGGTCAAAAACCAGTATGAGAAATTCTGTGGGGCATCTTTTCCATACCCCACTGTTTGCAATCGTGGAAATAAGTCTCTCGCCCGTCTGTATGCATCTTCAGAGATAGCAGGTTATGACTGAATATGTGAGGCAGATGAGACCGCATGTGTGCGGCAATTTCCCTGTTTTTACACATCTATTGTGAAAAATGCCAACACGACGTGTTTTGTTTTTCATTTTTGAGAGACAGATTGAAATGAGTTTGACTGTGAATCGTCCAGCGATGGTTTTCTACCTGTAGTTAGATTTTTGTAAGATGAGCGTATCTGAGAGTTGTCAAGAGGAACGCTGGTCGTCATTCATGCCTGAGAAGCATATGGTCCTCAAGCTTCCCCAGCATCGTGGACGGTGTTTTCATGTTTCACGAGACGTATGAAGTGCCTGTGGTGTAGCATAGGAGAGCACTCAAGCACTTTTTCCAATTTTCAATCAACTGCTGACCCAAATCAGAGATGGGGGGGGGGGGGTAAAGAATCGACCATATCAAAGCCTTTAGAAAGCACAAAATAACAGCGTGAATTCAAAGGACCGTTGTGATTAGATGTTTAGGAATCAATCTGGAGAGAGAGAGAGAGTAAAGAGAGATATCACAGAAAATAGGACAAAAAAATCTACCCAGTAAAAGAGAACATGTGAGCACAGAGAGCCATCCCTGACTAACCATGTGAGACTGAGAGGGAAGCGCTTTCATAGGAGGAGGGAGTTTGGTGGTGATCCATCTGAATATGACAGATTATTGATTCAGGGCTCCCACAGATCCGTTAAGAATCCTTGAATTGGAAGGAAGGTTTTGGGTGGTGTTTAAAATAGATATAAGGGGTAAACGGTCAAAAAAAGAAATTATTAGACAAAATAAAGGCGATACACTGCTCTCTCCTCAGGTATTTAACTCAAAAATAAATATGTGTTGCTCCCGCTGAACTAAAACCACATATTATTTTGTTGTGCCGTGTTTTCAGACACAGACTATACTTATGCCACCCCCACAGTTTCACAGCTCATTTGAGGAGTGTTGACACTTTAGCCGATAGGTGCCTGTTTAATGGAGTAAACGCAACCCCATTATTCAATTAGGAAAAATCAAAACCCTTTTAGGCAAGCAATCAAAAAATCACTTAGTTTTGGGCCAACCTGTGATATGATTCAGTCTAATATGTCACTGACTGTGTGCTTCATATAGACTCTATATTTAAGAAAAAATATGTATTAGGGCTGCAGCTGTCAAATAAATCTTACGTTTGGTCCTTAAAATGACAGACAACTTGAAAACCTTTGAATTGGTCCACAAACACAACTGATTTTAAATTTTAATGATTTATTTCTTATATTGTATATGGTGCAAAAAAAAAACCAGAAAGTGATGTTAAGAAGCTGAAATATCAGAGAACTTGTTTTAATGATTGAAAAACACTCAAAGCAATGAATCGATTATCAAAACAGTTGACATTTAATTTATTAGTATGTGAATTGTCAAACAATCATTGCAAGCCCTATGAATAAGTCAGTTTGAATATGAGCTTTTACTTCTTTTTCTCTTGATCATTGATGTAACTGGAAAGTTGTGGGTTAGACGCTTCGATCCAAGTTGCTCCTCGTGCAAATGTGGCTGTGATAGATGTGTGATAGCGCCGCCGCACATAGAAGTGCTGTATGAATGTGTGACTGGTTTGTGTGTTCACGAAGACGAGAAAAGTGGCACATAAATACAGACTATTGACTTTTAACACCACTAATAATTTTTCTTTTAAGGGGGAGCTATTGATCGTCTTAAATAGCACAAGATGTCAGTTTAGCAAATCAGGTTCCCATGTAGAGGAAAATAGACAATTAAGTATTGCACATATGAGTGGACGCTAGTGTGGTTGACAGTTGGTATCATCCAACCAGGGAGCCTGGTTGCCAGTAATGGCTCCGCTCTTACGGTGGCAAAACCTTGACATTGCCCCCCGGCCAAGTTGGGATGCTCCGGTCGGTCATGGAGGAAGTACTGAACAAATCTTTTTAATGAACTGATTCTAATGACTTAGTTACACTGAAAACAAATGGTTTACAAGTCACTTGTCACTCGTTTGTGTGTGTGTGTGTGTGTGTGTGTGTCGCTTGTAAAATGAAGTGGCTGCAGTGTCATGCAGCCGTGCAGTGATGACGCCCACGTTGAGGAGGTACCAACCTAACCGTGTAGGAGACGCAGCTTAGACCATGTTTTGGAAAAACCCCCAAAAAATTTATTTGAAGCATGGAGTGGCTTCTTCGTGATTTCAACGTGCATTCTGTAAATACATATATATATCAAAATATAGCACATTTTGCTTGGTTTTCAAGGCTTGTGTCAGGCCGACTTTTTGCTGGTGTTCTGGTGGCTGCTCACGTTATGTGAGTGTCAAAGAGTCTGTGTGGAAGGGTGAGAAACACACTGCTCGCTCAGCTCAAATTCTGTTGTCGATTGCACATGAAACACAGGAGGAGACTCGCGTACGTTGACATGAAAGCACTCGGTCCAGACTGCAGCGGTGTGTGTCGGGAGTGTATATGTGAGTCAACTGTGCCAGTTTACCCAGCCAATGTTAGCTGGCCGACATTGGGCTTGGTCAGGATTGGGCCGACCACAGAGACGGGAAGTTTACATGCTCATTTGTTTTGCACCCCCCCCCACACACACACACACACACACAAAATCATAATTGATAACATAGACACAGGCAGACAAGGGCAAACACAATGGCAGCAGCATTCAGCAGCAATTTAGTCAGAAACAATCAGGCAGAAAGGAAGAAATACCCATAAATTACTTGCACAAGAATTTATTCCAATGCATGCTGCGAGGAGTAGATTGTCAGCGGCGTCTTTCATTTCCTCTTGCCAAGCCAGAGACATGAAAGATATTATCCGCAGTGTTTTGGTGGCATTATTTACTAATAAGTTGGACACTGAACCACTGGTTACTATCTTAATTTAGCTGCCAAGGTGTTAGGGGAGATGAATTGCCTCTTACAGCCTTATCTGTGAATATGTGTGAATGCAACTTTTGTTATATTCAATAAGAAGGACTATACGAGGATTCCAGAGGAAGTACTTTAAAATAAATACAATATTCAGTCACTTAAGATAATGTATTTGGAACAGGTCTGGTGCATTTTCTGACCAGGAAGTGACATAAGGTGCTAGTACACAGTAGAAGAGGAAAGCAAAGTAAACATGGTCAATTCCACACAGGTGCATTCATAATATCATCTGGCATGCACATATTTTAGAGAGCTTCAAAGCTGTACAATTGACTGCTCAGTACCAACTAGCTGCTAGCTAAATTGTTTGTGAGACGTTTTGTCCCTGTGACATAACGGGTCAACCATAAAAAAAGGGTGAAAGGGGGCATATCGCCATCTAGCCTAGCATAGCCGTACACAATTTACATAAAGGGGACATTTTATGCAAAATCAACTTTTTAATAATTTTAACACTTATATTTAGGACTCTAGGCCCAATGAGTAGGTGAAAAAAGATGACTAACTCATGTTTTTGTGGTCCGCCTCAGTCTAAGAACAGGAGATAAAACATGCAGTGTTGTCACAGACATGTTCATTAGGACACCAGGGAACTAGGTTCACTTGGAGAAATAGTGTATAATATGTGTCCTTTAAAACCTAACTAGTGAGTGTTCCACAATCTGCTCTTTCTTTTTCTTTTTCTTTTTTTTTGTCTATAAGTTGTCTTGGAACTTTTCTTCTTATTATTAAATGTTTCGTTGTACTGGGTCTGCTTTTAGAGTGTCTGGAAAGTCACTCTATGCACAGTTAGGTCCGACTATGGTGTAGACGTATAAAAGCAGGCAATCGATTCATGGTCAGAAGTGAGTCCACCTTTGCTCTGCTGTAGGTGGTAATGTGCCCCCCATTTCCGTTTGTTAGTATGAGGTGTTTTTCAGTTGACCTTTAACGTTACACACAGTTGTTACCACGTCGAGTGCCATTATGTGTCTTTCTATCATCCATTAACTGTAAAATGTTGTATTCTTTAAGCTGGCAGAGCATGAATTCAGTCTCCTCGTCGGGTGAAAAATAGATCTGGATTTTTTGTTGTCTTTTTTTCTGTGCTCTGGCTTCTTCCATGGAAGCTGCGCAGAGCACCTAGTAATTTGACTCCCAACCATATTATGTGGGTGTGTCTAGACTAGACCGCAATCAGATTTAGTACAATTTCAGTTAGACCAAGATTTCATGCCTTTTAAAATGCCCAGAATTTAATGCAATGCTTTTGTAAGTCAGGTAAATGTGGAAATATGGTTACTTACGTAGGTGTGGTAGCGGTAGAGTGATCCATTGGCTGGACCGGTTATTAATTATTTATTGGCCAATTGTCCTCAGAAACCTGATTAATGTTGCTAAATCAGTATATCTATTTTAATCCAAAATGCATTTATTCTTTTTTTTTTAGATTTTTAATGATTTCATATTTTCACGAAGCCATGAAATGTACAGACAGACCAATAATGTTCAATACGTGGTTACTGAATGTTTATGAATGTTATTGTATTATTTATATACAGTTATATTATATTATACCAAAAAAAAATCAGTTATAGGTCATCCGCTGCCCTGATTTCTAAACAGTCGACGTCTACCCCCGTCATCGAGACACAGTCGAGTCTAAATCTTACATTTTCTTTTCTTTTTCTCAAAAGAAGACAGGTGGAGTTCACAGGTGGTAACAGAAGGGAAGATTCACTTGTGATATTTCTCTCCCGGGAAAAGTCCCACCTCACCCCGTCACCTCCCCCAGCATTTCTCTTGTCACTGCTTGGGGATTATTGGGGGTCACATTGTCACATGGTTGTTGACTTTGGGGAATAGTAGTTTAGAGTGATACACAATTACAGATCAGCCCTCCTGCTAATGTACATTTTCAGCAACACCCTCAGGACGAACCCGAAGCCTTATTAAAGACACTGTTTACTACACCGACGACGCTAATCACTTCTCCTGTTTTCACCCGCTGGCCAAGTTTGTATTTGGTGTGTGTACCATTATTCATATATGTAACGTAGCAAATGAAGGCGCAGTGCTGTGTTTATGGTCTTTCTTTTTTCTTTTTTGCCCACAGTGCCTTTTTGCCTCTGGAGGACTAGTCTCTGAATAGCAAGTCCTAAGCTTGACACCAATGATATGGCTCAGAGAGAGAGAGAGTGAGCCGCACAGTGCCGGCGGAAAACCCACATGGGTATATCATGTTGGAAGTGTCAAGGATGCAAATACATTTCGACCCAGGGGACTTTTTATTTTTGTTTTTCAGACACACACAAGTAGACAGGGCTGAGGTGATTTGCTAAATAAGTTGCCCCCTCAGAGACGCGGGAGTAAACACGCATTAAGCCTGGATGAACACGGGTGGGTGCCAAAATTGTCAGGGAAACATCAAATGCTGTCAACAACAATGGTGAAAATGAGTTTTACTGATTTTACTGTGACATTGTTGTTGTTGTTGTTGGTGGTGTTGAAGGAACATGCAGGAGACAGTTTCTACCCCTGAAAAGCTTCAGTGATAGGCTCACTGTGGTGAAACCATGGGGGGAGGGGGGGGGGGGCTTTTGATGTTTCAAAATCAATAGTGCAGGTCCTCCATCATGCAGGCAAACAAACAGAGCCACAGTGCTACCTACATGAATGGCTAACTCTTAGGTCTGTGAACACTTAATATAGTGATAGTGTAGGGAAAAAAATCCACCTATGATTAAAAACAAATGACAAAAAACATAGTAAAACGAAAACAACCATACACCATGCATACACCAAACCAAAAGAGGTCTCACTCAATGTTGCTGCTCGACTGACTGTTAACTCTGTTATTATTTAGCACATGGGTTATAAAATCTTAAAAGTGTTGCCAACAGCATCTGGAGTGAGCGGCTACACATTTAACCACAACAAGTTTGTCAGTTTCAGTGGAGTTTTTTTGTTTGTTCGCAGCAGTCAAACACGTTGCACTTCGAGTGTTTAATGATGGCACTGTTGTTTCTTTGTTTACTCACAACCACATTTTTACACGATAAAGAGGTTGCTTTTCTTTTTTGCTGAATTTGAGCAAAATGAGCCCAAACATCCATGTACTGGTCCGCCATGATGCTCGAGAATAAACAACACAGATGAAATGTCCCAAGTTATGGCTGTTACGGGACTTCTTATACCAAGAAACACCATTATCACCAACATTTAAATACAGAGTGGTGTAAATAAGTCGAGCAAAGCCAGCTACAGACTTTTCACAGGAGGCAGATTTATTCCCAATAAGATAATTTGCTCTCTCATCATCTTCCTCTTCCTCGCTGGTATAGTGAGATTATGTGTGGCTCTGTTTTTTTAAAGTTTAGCGTTACTTTAGAGACTCAATTCAACAATCGGGAGTCACGTAAACATGATGCCACGTGCGTCTTTTTCCGGTCAATCGCCATGGAAACGCGACATGCGTTAACGCCATTAACCGCCTTTACCGCGTTAACATGCCCAGCACTCATTTTTTTATTTGTTTCTTTGTCTACCCACTCCAATCACATACCCTGGTTTATACAGTAGAACAGAATTTCCTGATTTTCTTCCAAGTACCACCAGAGGAAGCTCGCGTACCACCGTTTGGTACACGTACCACAATTTGAGAACCATTTTACAGCAAAGTCAAAGAGTAAGTGCAACATAAATATATTATTTGTCCAGTGGCATTTCATGCTTTGTTTGTGACCTTGAGACACTGTATCAAGCATATCGGTTTGCAATACTTGATCACAATAAAAAGTATTTTTGGAAAACTTATATAAATGTAAATAAATTCATTTAATTCATTAACAAATTTCATTTGTAAGGGTCTATTTTCAGTGATGGGTTTAGTTTCCAATAGATAATAGTGGATTTCTACCACAGACACTCTCAGATTGTTATAGGTTTGGCGTCCCCTAAAGTTAAAAAACATGCAATATGGGAATATTAGGCATGTGTACCTCCCTTTTGCTCTATGTTAAGCTGTGATTGGTGCCAGCGCACCTTTTGACCCTCATATGGAGGATAAACAGGTAGAAAATGGATGGATTATCTATATGTCATATGCACATGTCTACTATAGCGTTAGCATGTACTGTGGGATGATTTGACAGCAGCATATTGGATTTCATACACTGTACATACAACAGTAAAAAATTCAATTATAGTTGCATTTAAATTGGGTAATTTCACGTCTGCAGCGCCGTCATGGACCTAATGAGAGAGATCAAATATCCGACGTCACCTCTCAAATGAGTCAGATGACGCTTCACCAAGTAACAAGCGAACGGGTCATTATTTTCTCAAAAAAGGTGAGTTTTTACCGAGGACAGGATATACAAAGGAAGCGTGTTGTTCCATTTTCAAATTAGGAAATTTATACTGAGAACAGAAGTTCGTGACCCAGTTTAGTGTGATCTCGTTTTGCACGCTTTGAGGTTGAAAGACTAATTGTAGCTCGTGATCATTTTTATGTTAATGCAGAAACGTAGGGGGCTGATCTCAACCCTGGGTCACATTTCTGGGCTTTAATTATATCATTAAATAATAGGGTTTGCCTCCGGGACTTTAATGACACTCCTGTGTGTCAGCGCTGAGTTCTGCCCTTTGTTCTTTCTTCCTGTGGTGCCTCATTTCTTTCTTTTTTACTCCTCAGTGTTTCTTTCACTCCTTTGTGAACAAAAATTACACCGATGTTAGTCGATGTTGTGATGGATAATTCTTGCAAAAGATATTTTATATATTTCTTTAAAAGTGTCTCTACCTAAAGAGAAAAGTTTGCTGTTAGGTTGTAAGAGTTCTACTTAGCCGGTTGCAGTTTCTGTGCACGACAGTGGTCTATATTGTATCTTTTGATAGAATTGGCTGCTAATGAAGCATGTTGAACGTATAACATCGGAACTCATCTGGAACTAAAGAAGTACAGCAGGGGTGAGCCCAACAGTTCATTTGAATCACCTATCCTTGCAGCTGATGAGAGTGTGGGGCAGTCTTGCAGGGAACAGATCTCCAGGCTCACTAGGCTCACGCCGCTGATTTTAACGGGGGCCACACAGTGCATCTCCGGGGAGTCTTGCCATCGTGACAACCGCAGTGAGCTCTCATAACCTTAATGTCAGGAGGAGGGGCCGCTTTCAAGGTCTTGCTGCCCTGAGAATGTTGATGAGGCATGAGGAAGAAAATCTCCAGCCCTCGCAGTTTCAGTTTCATTAATTCCAGGCCTGTTGGAAAAAAGGTAGAGAGGAGTTATGGGAAGGCTTATTGAGATTTACGAGTTAACAAGTCTATGTCCAGTGTTTACATCTGTTGGACATTTCCTCTTGTGTCACATGGAACATCTGCCATTGTGATGCGTCTTGGCACAGCCAGCGTCGCTCTCTGGCTCCTGCAGAGGGTGAGTCTGAAAAGTAGCCAACCTCATCTCCTACTCCCAGAATCCCCCGCTGTTTCCTGTTCCCCGTTCCCCGCGTAAGCCGCCGCTAAATGAGTGGGCTGGTCATCTCACACCCCGGGGCTCTACCTCAGGCTTTTCAGACCACCAGCTGTTCTGTTTAGGCCTGGAGTAATGCACCAGTTAGCATGCTGAAACAGTGCACAAGGCTTTAGCCTCACCGCGGGTCTCCTCTAGGGCTGCAGCTATCGAATATGTTTGTAATGGAGTATTCAAACAATTATTTTTCAATTAATCGGTGATGCAAAATGCTAAATTATTATTTTTTTGATTTAAAAAAAAATAAAAACAACCAGTAGAATACTCGATTACATAGTAATGTAACTTACCCTAGTAAGCTACATTACATAGGCTAACATCAATGTTTACGTTAGCAACTGGATGCTATCAGCTCAGATGCTAAATCTTGAGGATGTGCTGTGGTATGCCAATTGTCGTTTGCAGTGGTTGCACTACCATGTTGGCTTCTTGTTTAAGCGTGAAATGGTTCCACACTTTGGACATTTTCTGCCTTTTGTGGGCTGTTTCACTCTCCATCTCCACCATTGCGCCATCTGAAATCCGGATGTGCGGTGTGCGTCCTCTAAAACAGTCCATCTTACTCGAGGCAGAGTTCTAGCGTCGAGGAATGTTTGTAATCGAGTTGCTCGAATCACTCGAGTAATCGTTGCAGCCCTAGTCTCCTCCTCTCTAACTTTCCTCCTTCCTCTGTGCGACGATGATTTCTAACCCTAACATAAGTCAGCTGCATTTTTGAATTGTGCATTTCACGGCTGTCGATGATTAATCGGCGTGACGACTGTGCTTGATCAGAAACACCGGCCCAAAGTTAGCGTGGCAGAAACTGAATATGCACTGGCACTGGCTCTTTTATTGTGGGTCACCTCAGCTGCTGGGCATTAGCGTGATCATAGCCGCGGCTTGTGTTGCTCGTCATCGCAGGACTTCACTGCGGGGCTTTGATAGTATCAAGTCACATCAAAATGTTCAGTTCCAGACCAAAAAAAACCCCCCAAAAAAACAGATTTTTGGTTGTGTAATATCATTCCCAGAGGCTAAAGCATGGTGTAATGATTTTAATGAATTTCTATTTAATTTTATAGCGCAAAATCATAACAGTAGAGTAACATTATCAGTGTGCTGCCTGCAGCAGAAGAGAATCTCAAGGCATTTTCACAGAGTCGGGTCAAAACCTTACATTGTGCAGAAATGATGATGAGGGAGTGATTTGTGAACAATTTCAGCAACGTGGTGCTAAGTGTTAAATGTGTTTGAGCACCATCTATCATGCAGTTTGAGGATATTTGCACGGTTCCAGCTATACACGACTTACGCACTTACGAGTCTGGTGATGATGATGAAAGTGTGAGACTGTTGCATTTTCCTCAAAGTCAAACAGATTTGTGTGTTCAGTTTTTGCAAGGATTCTTTTGCACGTTTTTTTTGTTTTTTTTCATCTGGTGGGTTTGCAGCACAACTGTTTTCACTTTATTAGCTGTATGTAGTGTATCCAGTGTGTAACCCTGGTTACTTTAACCAGCCAATAACCTACTTTAATTCACCATATTAGGCTGTGCACAAGATCTCTTCCAAAGAGCTGATTTGGAAGTCACAAGCTCTTATTGTCTTATTTCCACACACAGCTTTAACCTCCTGTAAATTGTGCTGGAAGGTCCCAGTAATTATAAAAAAAAAGCTATGAAGCTATTGCAGGTCTGCTTTAATAGACTCCATGCATGACTGAAGCTGTAGAGGCCATAAGTTCCACTCAAGTGCTCCACTGCTACGGTGTCTTACCTTTGACATTTACCATCACGGGAGTCTCTGACCTGGGATTACGCACATCGGTTTCAGATATATTAGGTGTCTAGTCAAGGAAAGTGCAGAAATGCTCAATAAAGCAGTAATGCATAAGAAATGGAAGGTGGAATTATTCGAGGAGCAGAGCAGAGCTGAGGGGGTCAGGTGGGAGGAGGAGGACTGTGGTTTATATAAGACTCAACATGAGCGCTGCAACCTGTGCTTCACAGGCACCGAGTTGCAGAAGGTCTTGTGCTGATCAGATTTCAAAGCATATTTGAAGATGCCTGACTACAATAAATGGGAAAACTTGATATTCCCTGCTTGGGATGCTTTGGTTTAAATACACCTTTTTTTGTTGCCCCTGCTTTGTTTCTGACTCGATGAATACAGAACACAGCCTCAGTATACTGAGTGGTTCAAAACCTTTAACACAAAGGTTTTTTCAGTTTGAAGTTGAGTTTTTTTTTTTTTATCAGAAAATGATGTATGCACTATGTATTGTATGTAATTTTGTCATTGTGTCTGTTTGATGATGAAAAAAGCCTTTTTTTTCACACAGACAGGTTCAAGCTTTCTAACCTTTATCTTTGTATTATTTGTGTATCTTATGTTGGATTCTTTTTGATTGAACTGTATTTCAGAAGATCTACCGCTACTGTTGTTGTCTTGCACAATGACAACGTACTGTATATCTTTAAAGTCAATTTCTATCACACTACCTGGCTGATGTAACATTTGTGCTTATACAGCAGTCATCGAGTTAAACTGCAAGAAAGATCTTTTTCAACCACTGAATTTGCTTTTTTTGAAAAGGTTATGATTCTTTATTTTCACTGTTCAGGTGCATTCAAGGAGCACTCGATAAAATAAATGAATTTACATAAGAATAATCCTCACATCAGATGAAAAATCTATTCTGAATACAGAACAATTGTTAACCTTGAGACATCATGAAGTATATTAGCGGCAAACTGAGCCTCTGGGTAACTGTTCTAGTTTGAATGAAATGTTCCAATTATTAGACTTTTCTACAATAGATAAAGTAGTTAAAAATTTGCAGGAAACCTACAATTCGAAATATTACTTTTCACATTAGCAGCTCGGTAATGGCTTCTCATTTGTCCCAAGTGGCCGCGCAGCTCGGTACCCGGCTGCTGCTGCTGCAATTGTGCAAAAAATGTGATGCCTTCCAGCACTTATCACCTGAAATATCACCTTTGCAGAAATTCAGAACACACTGCCAAGTGCCCCAGCTGCATTTAAGGTGCACAGTAATTAAAGCCTTTGATTAGACATACTAAATATAATGTAACTGTGATGGTTGCGAGTTCCTAAGGCAACAGAGACGGGCGCTACGTGTGGAGATGAACTTACATAAGTAAAAGTTTTAATTGCTGTAACAGGTTTTAGCGCCAAGTAAACAATTGAACAATGGGTTCTAGCCACAATTTTATATTAGCGCAACGCACTGCTCTTAAGTTCAGCCGTTAAGTCACTGCACTTCAAACTTACACTAATAAGCAGCTATAATCATAAATTAAGTGATATGAATGAAGTGATTGTGCTCTTTCACTCAAAACGGTTAACGGGCTATTCTCTCGTCCCTCTGAAATGACGTAATGTTGTTGTGGTTGGCAGACTTCCGCTGTTCTTGTTCTACGCTAATAATAAAAAGTATGAGTGGGAAGCGGTGGCTACCTGAAGCAGGACCGTACCTATGTTCCCCGGGTCCTATGTACCCCGGGTCCTATGTTCCCCGCTTTGTATGTGACCGGGGAACATAGGACCCTTTCTCTAACCCTAATCCTAACCCTACCCTTTTTCAAAAAAAGGGTCCTATGTTCCCCTGTCACATACAAAGTGGACCTTTTTTTGGAAAAACGGGGAACATAGGACCCGGGGAACATAGGTACGACCCCCCTGAAGCGGCTAACTTGTGTCTCGATCCATTTATTGATGTTTGGTTACTGATTTTATGAACAGTTCAGGCGACCCCCCGGACATTCGGTTACACTGGTATGATTGCCATGAACACGCTAAAAGTGATATTTTACTGTTAGCTAGGGTTCTAGCTAGGGCAGTTTAGAGCTAGCTGGAATCCTAGCTAGCTATGAAAAATCAGCAAAGATTTTATGGACAATTCAGGCAACCCCTGGACGCTCAGTTATAGGCTACTGGTATGATTAGATCACAGTAGCCACGAACACGTTAAGTTTTTTTTTTTTTTATAGCTAGCTAGGGTAGCTAGGGCAGTTTAGCTATAACCCTAGCTAGCTATATATATATATATAAAAAATAACCAGACGCTTGGTTACACTTGCAATGATTAGGTCACAATAGCCACGAACACGCTAGGGTTCTAGCTAGGGCAGTTTAGCTAGCTAGCTAGCTAGAAACCTAACTAGCTATAAAAAATCAGCAAAGATGCCAACACAGTAACAGTATCTTACTCACTTCTATACATTCCGTGCATTTGTGTGGTTGTTAATTAACACTTTGTCCTATGTCAAGCACGCAGACTGCTCATCAGGCTAAGCGAGCAGGTGATGTCGCATCAGCAATAGGAACTTCAAGAAATATCTGATTTATGCTGCAAACCATGATATTTATCTGTCCCTTAATGTCACACCAACCCTCCCCCCAACCCTGGAAGTTGGTTGAAAGTTAGGAAATCTTTAGCAGCCTCCAAGTGTGTTAACATATGGTCGGAGTGATGGTGGGAATTATCTGTGTCATCTTGTTTGGACATATTCAATTTGGGTCTCAGGCCCCGGTGGAAATAGTTGAAAGTGGGTGATTTGGGTGATAGAGAGCAGATCCAGATGGCAGCGCAGCAGTAAGATCAATCGAGCTTGATGCATTTTTCCCCTCTTCAACACGGAGACAGATGTGGTTTAACACAGTAATTGGTTTTTACTTCTTGCGCGCGGATTTCACTTGACATGTAGAAACACCTGAGACGGCATTTTCATAGTTGCTTATAAAAAAAAAAACCCCAGCTATGTTTTGTGTATTTTTGTCATAACAAGTAAGTAATAATCGTTATTCGTCATTTCAGGTTTAACTGGCTGTTTTATGCTGAATATAACCAGTGTTTTACAGTGGTTAGATTGACGGGAAATGCTTTGTATTTATAGCACATTGCTATTTTTTCCCTACATTTTTCCACATCTACACATAAAGCATCACTATCACACGTCATTCACACTCATTTACACGTATGGTTGGCACTTCTGTTTAGAGCAAAATTGAGTTGAAACGTCAAGAGACATGTCTATGTGTGGGCGATAGGATTTGTGGGGGTGGGGGGGGGGGGGGGGGTGAATTTTTAATGAGCGCCTTAGAGTTTTTCCAAGTTCTGATTATTACCAGGAACTGTGTGATTACTTTATTATTGCCTTTTATTTCCCAGCATCTAAAGTAACATCTTCAAAATATCACTTTTATGTTTGAAACCTCAAAATGTTTCTCTCATTTGAAGTGGGGATAAGTGAGAAAAGAGAATTAGTGACCTGTTTTAAATACAACTTATATTGTGATTTGAGACAGTGAATGTCATTTTACATTCAGGTTGCCATTTTGACTGTGAGGATGCCTTTGTCACTAAGTGCTTCACCTTTAACCCTTAGAACACAGAGCATGTTAAAACGTACAGTTTCAACAGAGGCTATGTAAGAATGTGTATAATATAGAGTGCATAATATCTGATGGGTAAAAACAACACATTTTTACCAACTGTATAAACTACGGAAGAGTGTTGGGACCACATGTAAAAAAAAAAAAAAAAAGAAGAAATAAAATGAAAGGAAGGAAGAAAGAAAGAAAAAATAAAAACGGCACAAATTTCTCCATTTTTTCCCCACTTAGTTGAATGACGAATACACTTAAACCCTTATGATGCTGTTTGTTTAATGCAATTCTCTTACAGAGTTGGATTAAATTTGACCAGTGTTTATATTTTTTATTTGATTTTTTTCAGATCATTTATTCATAACACTTAGTAGCCGTGAGGGGCTTTTATTTTCGTTGACGTAAGCTGTTGTGAGAATGAGAAGATTGAATAACACTCTGGAAATGAGTAGTTTTTTGGGTGAAGTGGCTCTTTAATCTCAGAACTATGACTTTTTTCTCAGAATTCATGCTGTTTTATGGAAAAAATTATATCTATAATCTATCTATACTCTTCCATAATAAACACGCCTGAGCAAAAATTACTCAAAATAAAATTTTTCAAGACTTAATTTGTGCCATGTGGAAATCATATGGAAATTTAATACTTGGCTCTTTTTTTATAAACATAAAAGAAAAGCTGTGTCTATTTTGTGACTTCTGCACAATTATTGTTACTTAATATCATGATTTAATATAAATATAATAGACTAGTAGATATAAAATGAATCATGACTTTGACTCAACGGCACATCAGAAGAATATCCATATAAGAAGTTGTGTATTATTCCCATAGCAGATTACCATGAGTGCACACTAAGGGTTAAACAGAACATACACAGAACATTGTTTTTTTTTTAATACCTTATTTTGCCAAAAGCTTACTTCTCCCAGTATAGTAGTGGCATAAGACACAGTCATACATCATTCAACAAGCTTTAATTCCGCCACGTGTATCTGGATGAGCTCCCGTTCGCCCTCTAATCTAGGTTGTGTCAGCTGAATAAAGGGCCTTCAAATTATGCCGCAGCCCAAATAAAGAAAGGACAGTCACGACACAGATGTGTGAGGGGGCCAAAGCGCTACCTGAGTCAATAGATCTCACAGATAGAGGTGTCAACCTTTCACAGGAAGCTGGGGCACAGCCAGCCTTTTAGCTTTCCATGCCCAGTGTGCTGAACTTGGCTGAACCAGTGAGTCCACAGAGAAAGGGAGAGAGGGAGAGAAAAAAAAGGAAAAAGTTAAAAGACAAAGAGCGGCTCTGTCAGGGACCGTCATTGAGGGAAATTCTTGACTTTGCCCTTGTAACATGGCTTATATTTCAATAGAGTTTGCGCTCATGCTAATACACTGTACTCACAAAATGGGTGGCGTTGAGTTCACAGAGAGAGTTTTTCCATCAACACACATACACTGCAAGATTTCAGAATCGAAAGTATATTTTTCTAATTTCCAGTCAAAATACCAAATCGCGCTTAATAGAAGAAAAAAAAAAAATCACCTAAAGAGTAAGATTTAAGTGAGATAAAGGTTTTTAGAAAGTGCATCTCAAAGTGTCTTGAAACAGTCTTGAAAACGTTTATTTTGACATGTCAAAAGGTTTTTAAGCTGCTGTGTTATTTGTAAAAGATGAATCGTCTTGTTTCAAGAAATAGACTTAACTTGAATTGAGACAACTATTCTGCTTTATTTAAAACTGCATGGTCAACATGTCCAACTCACGATGCACAGGACATAGTACATGTGATATGTAAAAAAGACAGAGGCAAAGGAATGCTAAATTCAAGACATGAATTATTATGATTAAAGGTGCGATATGTAAGAATGTGGCCAAAAACGGTTACTACATTCAAATTCAAAATACCAAGGTCTTTTAGGTTTCGTTTTCTGACGTAACTGGCAACCCGTGGTTGCTCGGCAGCTGAGACTCTACTGACTGCAATGATTGGTAGACGGCGGTAGGTGGCGCCACATGCCAAAACATGATTTCAAAACATAAACATGATTTGCAGTCTGCAAAATATTTTTTTTAATGCAAATATTTTGACTGTACTGTTGTTGTTGGTGAGTTCAGTTTGTTATATGAACATTATTCCAGAGTCTCTGTGACATATTAGGAGGGTTTTATGGTCTGTTGCTTTAGATTTATTACATAATGCACCTTTAACAAATATTATTTTTTTGGCTCCAAATGCCAATTTCTAATCTAATTTCAAGTTAATGGTGGACTTAAATCTAGAACAGTGTCACAATTATAGAAGTAACAATGTGTTAAATACACTTGAAACAAACAGGATGACAAAAAAGATGCTACTTTTGACAGGAAAATACAATTTTTGTATCACAAGCAAAAAATATAGAAAGTATCGCAAAAAAAAACAGTTTTCACAGCTAATTTCAAGATAAGGCTGAAATATAATGTCTTATTTCAAGAAGTCTTACCATTATTTTTTTCACTTGTTCCATTGGCAGATTTTTTTTTGCTTATTACAAGCAAGTGTGGCCTTTTTTCCAGTGCAACATAATCTACGATCTCTGCGCTTGTTTTAAGACGATACAATAGAACATGCAATAAAAGCAATTGAATTTGAAACCTGAACAATGAATTATTGACGTATCAGAACCACAATTTGAATTGAAGTGAATTGTGAGTTTCAGTAATGGTCATTTATGTATTTAGGTAAACTGTGACCTGTAACCATGTGACCCTAATACGCAATAATCGTAGTTTATATAGTTGGTAAAAAAAAAATAAAAAAATCATCAGATTGTCTAGGTTGTGCTGAAAAAAAGGATATAAGACACTAGCGTGGTCTACTGTAGTGGGTATACTGATAGGTTGCCAGACCAGCATCACAATAACCTACAAAAAGAGTATGCATATTTTATTATATTTAGTGTTTTGAATGAATATATCATCTCTTCTCTTTATTTGAAAAAAAAAAATATATATATTAGTAGTATAATTTATGTAAAAAAACAGAGTTGATATGTATGAATGCCCATATTTAAGCAGTTATACCGAAATCCTGCCCTTTTTGAAGTGGGTATAGCTGCATATCGCGTAGACTACACCACTGAGTGTATGTATATTTAAACATAGTAATGGAAAAAAGCAGTCAAAATGCTCTGTGTTTCAAAGGTTAAAGGTAGCTTGAGGTTTAAAGGACACTTGCATGTCTCCAGGTGTGTGAATATGTACAGAGAAAGTGATTGATGCCAAAACTGAATTAAACTCAGCTGGTGAAGTGAGGCTAAAATCCATTTTTGGAACTCAAAGGAGGTCCGGCTCCAGATAACTTAGCCGGTGGATTGAAATATCAAGAGCGCGGGGCCTGCTCCTCCAGTGCCTCTGCCTCCATTTGAAGGTAATGAGTCTCTGTGCGCGCTGGTGCTCTGTGGCAGCCGGACATTATGAGCAGAGAGGAGGCAATATTCCATGGGCAGCTCCGGATGAGAGCAGAGCCGGAATCTGGTGGTAGATCAGCGATAATAAATGTGATTCATTCAAGATGGTGCACTCTGTTATTGAGCTTGTGCTGCGGTACAACAACCCTTGATGATCCCCCCCCAAAAACAGATGAAAACAAATCCTGATTTCATTTTAAATGTCGGCGACTTGCATAATACCTCATGTATGAGCTCCACTCTGCTCTTTTATCTGCTGTATTCAAGGGAACAAACTCTGAACGAAACTCTCAGGCACAGGCGGCCACATTTTTTTTTTTTTTTTTTTTGCAGAAATTAATTGAATTTACTGCATCGCTACACCTTTTTAGGAGTTTTCAGCATGGCTAAATAATACATTTTCTCTGTCTCTTGACTTCATGATCTGTTGGCTTGTTTGGCAAGAGGCGCTTTGGCAAGAATGCGCTCGCTTTATAAACGCTGGCAAGCGCTAGCGGTCAAGGGATGTAGCAGATGGCACGGCCCATATGCAGTTTGCCCTTTGGCCAGGTAGTCTAATGAATCCTTTCGGGAGTGTTTGGCATCGGCGCCTCGGTGGGCACGCGACCCACTCTTTTCCACTCATAGCTGACCGCAAATATTTAGAGTTCACATTCCTCTGCGACGTACAGTACAGGCCCCTCAATTAATTGGGAGGACGAAGTCGATTTCTATGTTTTTGAAGTTATTAGTTTCATCTTTTATTTAGTCATTTATTCACTATTTTTTTGTGCTGGAATTAGATTTTTGAAAAAAATAAATGAGGCCAGCGATCTTTTGTACAAATCTCCAAATACAAATACAAGGATTTATTTATATTCTCAGTTTTATATTGTTGAAATATATACGCTACATTGACAAGATTAAAAATAATGATTTTTATTCAAAATAATAATTTTGCCCTTCAAACTTTGCGTTTCGTCAAAGAACCAGCAAAACTTTTTTCAGCTGTGCTAACATCATTGCACAAGGTTTCAAGGGTTTTCTAATCATCCAATAACCTTCTAACGCGATTAGCAAACACAATGTACCATTAGAACACTGGAAATGGGCCTCTATACAGTACACCTATGTACATATTCATTAAAAACCAGACGTTTGCAGCTAGAATAGTCGTTTACCACATTAACAACAGTGTATTTCTGATTAATTTAATGTTATATTCTTTGAAAAAAAAGGGCTTTTCCTTCAAAAAATAAGGACATTTCTAAGTGACCCCAAACTTTTGAACGGTAGTGTACATGAAAAATAGATGTGATGCTTGCAACACACTCAAAATTTGTACGACTATAAAGGACATCAAGTGTTATCAAGTTAAACCTGCTCCCACACCACAGGATTTAAATTGACTTTATTTATTTATTTATTTTTTTTTAATGTGTGAGAGACCTCATACACAACCAACCGATGTCACCCATTTGTCAATATTTTCATCCTGAGAAAGCACAGAACGTGACGATCCAGTCGAGACTCAGGACCGCACACTTTAATCGCTTAATCAAACGACTTCAGAGAGGAGATTCCAGGGATTTGAGATCTCGCTGAAGCTCACGTGATTTAACGTGACTTCAGAATATACACAGACACGGAGGCGAACTGTTTTGTGCTGAGAAATGGTTGTTAGCTAAAGTATGATATCCGTTTCCCGGTCAACTCTCTCTCATTGGTTATTGCGGGGTTCTGCTCACGACCCCTTAATCCTTACGTCCTTTAATCCCTGACAGCAGCAGAATCATTTTGCCAAATGTTCATTGGTTGTGGGGCGGGATTTGAGTGGTAGTGGGAGGGGGTTGGGGGTTTAGACTCAATGCAGTGAAATATCACAATATTTTGAGTGACAATGTTATCGCTTTTGAGACAAATATATATTTTTTAGCATATAACTCCCACTTTTTTTTTCTTCTGATGTTAAAAATAAACATTTTGTTAGATTAACATAAAAAAAAACCTATTGAAGTTTCAGTCCACTAGGTGGTGCCAAGTACTCACTATCACCACTGTTGTGTGATTATATCGCAATAAATGATTGTGATACAATTGCGAATAATTTAGGTCTTTAATTTTAATTGAATAAGAATTTAGGAATTTAAGACCATCACCGTTTTTTTTAGCAAGCTGTTATATCGGTACATAATATCATGAAAAGACTCAGGACGTCAGGAGAAATCTTTCATTTTAAAGTTGTCAATTTGGAGTGTCCAATTTGCCTGATCACCGTATCTGCATGTTTTTGGAAACCAGAGAACCTGGAGAAAACCCAGGCACACAGGGGGGAGAGAACATGCAAACTCAATGCAGAAAGGCCTTTGTTCCGACTGGGTCTCGAAACCCAGGTCTTCTTGCTAAAGCTGTATTTTTAATCTTAAAAAAAAAATACAACCTTTTGTCTGTTGAATAAAGGTTCAAGTGGATTATACCAAATTAGATATTCAAGTTTTTATTCTATTTTGTAAAAGAGACCCAACCATTTTGGAAATGGGGTTTGTATGCGACTGCCCCCATTTTTCAGATTTTTAAACTAGATAGAAAAATAGATTAATTCACTTTTAATATTTGGTGCCTTCAGCGCTCCCATTGCAAACAGGATGAATTCTTAATTTGTGATGCTTTTCTAACCTTATACTGAATCCTCTTTTCTTTTCCCATGGTGTCTCTTCCTTATTTTCCTCCTCAAGGCTTCTTCTCTTTTTGGGTTAAATTCCAGTTACTGACTCCAAGTCCAACATTTTCCAATTTTTCTCTTTTTGTCTGTGAAATGTGTTTTGGGTTATTGTTTTGCTGCATGATGAATTTCCCCCTGATTAGATTGGACACATTTTTCTGTACATTGGCAGACCATATGTTTCCATGGATGTTTAAACTCAGTGCGCGGCCATGACGGCGCTCTCATGCGTGATGCACAGATGACTTGGTTCCATGAGCAGATCTTCTCTCCACTCGGTGACATTTGTTTCATATTGGTGGAATTTATTGTTAATGTCAGTCTGCAAAACTTTGTTCCAGAACTTTTTGTTTTTGCAAATTGGCTTCCTGATGAGCCGATGAGGAGTTTTGGAACAAAGATCTAAAATCTGAAAACGTGCTTTTATTCCTTAAAAACACTCAGGCCAATTATCCAAATAGTTGACGCTTCATTTAGTAATTGATTAATAATCAATTAATCATGTAACTGTTTCAGCCCTAGCTTTAAATCTACTTACATTGGTGGATCACGATAACGTCACACCAGCTCTATGGAAGTTGCTGGTTACTTTCTCTGTTTTGTCAGCACATGCCGTTGTTGTTCTTGTCCAATTATGTTCAATATCTGTTGCTCCATATAGTTTAGAGCTGCAACTAATGATTAGCTTCATCATCGATTAATCTCTTGTTTCATTTCTCCAATAATCGAGTATTTGCTAAGTCCATAAATGTCTGCCAGTCCTTGAAATGACGACATTCTCAAAGTGTCTTTCTTTGTCCACACACATTTTCAGAAAGCTTGTTTCAATTATTTAAAAAAACCAAAAAAAAAACACTTAAAAACTAATAATCGATTACTAAAACTAGTGCAGTGCCCGTAGAAAGTATGTATTCCTATAGTGGGAGCTGAAAAAGATTTTTCAGTTATGATAATGCATGATAAGGAACGTAGAGGCTAGCACAATACAAACCCTGTGCAACCTCATTAGGCACAATGCAAATGTTTTCATTTTCGATTAGCATTAGCGTCAGCCACGCCAGTGGACTAATGAGGTTGCACAGTGTTTGTATTATGTTAGCCCTACGCTAATGCTAATCGTAGCCTCACTACCTTACCTTTGGAAAGAGGTTCACGAAGTTAGCCGCAAAGTAGTAGCATGCTAATTCAAAATAAATATATGCTTCATCGTTTCAGTATTACTCTTCACTCCCACCTCCCCACCCCAGACAGCGCAGCTGCTGCTGGTGAGCCCCTTCCTGCCTGGTGTAGCATGATAAATCAGCAAAAGTTTTTTCCTCCAAAAATTTTTTTTAATTAAGGATGCATTGCACACCATCGGGCCATGCTCAACCCATATGCAAAGTCTTAGGGCGATCTAATGGTCAGCGAGATATGCCTGTCACAGACACAACTGGCTTTAAAGATAGATAGTTGATTGATTAACGTATTTAAATAATAATCAATTAATCAAATAATCATTGCACCCCTAATAGGGATGAGCCCATGTGATACTCAATATGTTAATCCAAATTTAGCTGAGTCATGTTGTGTGCTGTTCGTCGGAGAGTTTTGTTTCAAATGTCTTGTGATGACTCGGCACAAACGTGTCACCAGCAGCTTCATAGTTTAAAAGGTCTTAAGTCATTGTGTTCAATATTTGCTTGCAGTGGCTCTTATTTGTTTCGACCCATTTTCATCCCTCTGGACACATGGCTGAGAATGATCAGTGTCTCCAACTGTTTATATTAATGCTGTGGAGAAGTGATACCTCTAGATATTTTGGATTATTCTTATTATTATTATTATATAAAGCAATCTCATCTCCTGATGGCTCAGATTTCAGACTTTGCTCTCTTTTCTCTCAAAGACCGCTCTGCGATCTTCATATTATTTTTCCGGTCTATATATAGCAACAAATGGGAATGAAATTTAAGCGTAAAACCAATATAGCAGGGAACACCTGGACAACAAGGAAGTGCTTTAAAATGCATGGACTCAAATGGAAAGAAAAAAGGACTGTGATTAATAAAACTGACTGTCCTATGGAATATGAGTATGAGGGCCACATGTAAACAAATAAAATAAAACAGCATGAATTCTGAGATTGAAATCAGAATTATGAGATTAAAATCTGAGAAAAAAGTAAAAATTCTAAGATTAAAGTCATAATTCTGAGATTAAAGTCAGAATTTAGGGGAAAAAAGTCAATTCTGTGAGTAAAGCCTGGGAAAAAAGTCATCATTCTTAGATTAAAGTAAAAATTCTGAGAAAAGAGTCTAAGAAAAAAGTCAAAATTCTAAGATTAAAGTCAGATTTCTGAGGTTAAAGTCAGAATTATTGTGAGACTAAAGTCTGAATTCTGAGATTAAAGTCAGAAAAAAGTAAACATTCTGAGATTAAAGTCTGATAAAAAATAAAAAAAAATCTGAGATTAAAGTTAGAATTCTGAGATTGAAGTCAGAATTCATTCTGTTTCTTTCTTTCACGTATTGATTTATTTTTTTTCACATGTGGCGCTAATACTCTTCCATACTCTCTTGTATTTTTGAAACACCAGCGAAATATAAAGTAGTCATTTGTTTTGACCAGTTTGTGGATGTAAGCCATGGCACTGTACTAACTTTACAGTATAAGGTATAAGTAATTCTGTGTCCTTATGTCTTATAAGATATAAGTCTTATATGCATATGTTACAATGGAGCCGAACACAGTTATACTGACGGAGGAAGCACAGAATGACTTTACTTTACCACATCACCTTAACATTGCACTTCTTTTCCAAACTCTTTTAGGGCTGCAATGATTGATCCATCAATTACTGAGTGAATCTCCAACTATTTTTAGAATCAATTCATGGGTTTTTGGTTTCCTTGCTCCATATGACGGAGAACATCGCTCAATCTGAATAGTTTTGGTTTGTGGACAAGAGAAGACATTTTTAGAACAGCATTATGTTGAGGTTTGGGAAACTCAGATTGTCAAATTTCAGCACTTCCTCACATGTTAGTCAATTAATCAAGGGAATAACCATTAGTTGCAGCCTCAAAATCATTGAGATACTCAGTTATTATTCATTTCTTGGACTGCAATCAAAATAAAAAGATAAAATTGTAAAATATGATACTCTATGAGTACAATTTCAGCCAGGGAAATTCATGGAAGAATATTCACTCTTCTCTTGTGGCTTTTACTTTCTGATTTTTTTCTTCTTCAAAGTCTCATTTTAGTTCCATATTCTTTTTTAAACTTGTTTAT
>NC_139815.1:4120031-4420031 GCF_963457635.1 Microchirus variegatus | reverse complement strand
TGTTTATAGGTCACATATTAAGACAAAATATACCTTGTTTTTTGTTACAATGTTTTCCCCTCTTCTTATGTTCTGTTGAGTTATAATTTATAATTCATTTTATATGGCAGTTTTAGTTGTGATATAAAGTCACAATAATTGTGCAGAAGTCACACAATAGATTCATTCTCCGAAATGCTCTGTTCTACGGTTTAACAGTGATCATATCACTGGAATTCATGGATTAACCCCCTGCATAAATAATGCATCATGCACGTGTGTGTGTGTACACTTTTCTGTCTTTGCATGTGCCGATCCATGAATTTGTGTTGAGTGTGTAATGAATCATGAATGTGGGCGGATGTTCCAGACCCAAAGGCTTTAAGATGCCGCGAAGATGTTTTACATTTAAATGAAACGAGCTTTTCCCTCTCTATGAAATGGCTGATGAGACCTGTTTCGGCGTGATACCTGAATTCTGATGTTGATGTAATACAGTAGCAGCCTGCATTTCTCAAAAACCAATACAGAAACAATAAAACCCTCACCAAAAACCTCCAACTTTGTTTAATATATACAAACTAGACCATGCAGACGTCTGCCAACGAGGTGGTTTGAGTAAATTGTGCTCGCACTAATTCTGGCACTTCATAATTAAGTGTAAAACCCGTGATTATCCTTCACTCTGATGCACTAATGTTATTTATGTTCATTACTGTGCTCATTAGAATTTTGTTTGCACTAGCAAATATATTTTCATTTTTCCCCAAAAGAAACAACATAGGTGTTTTCTGACAGTAAATACAAATTCTAAGCTCCACTGTGAAACTCCTCGCTACAACACTGCTCGTGCCGCTAAATGCCTCAGGTGAGACTGCAGAGGTTTCTGAAATGACAACTCCAGGTCCATATTCCAGTTTTTGGTATCTCATTCAGTTAATTTCTTAATGTAAAGGTCTCCTTCCAACATTGGTTTCACCTCACCAGGATAATTACTTCACCTTAAGTTTGCTGCCGTATCACTTTACTAGCTCCACATGTCTCCACAGACATAAAAACTGCTTTAGTGAGAAACACAGAGAGAGTCGTGTGAACCTTATAGGCTCAATTAGCGTTGTGCGAACTCATTTGACAATGATTTGAAGACATTAGTATATACAAGTTATAGGTGTGCTCATTATACACTAGGTGGCAATACACCCCCCTTTGAGCTTATGAGTATGAGCAGGTTTCCAGTTTAGCTAGCAGCTAATTGTAGGGATATTGAATGCCACTCCATGTCCTCCGTCCATCCATAAACTTTTAAATATCCAATTGTTAAAGCGGACAAATTATAATCCATTTCTCCAAGTTAAACTAGTTCCCTGGTGTCCTAATGAACATGTCTGTGAGATGCTTTTGTCAAAATACCATAAGGATGAAGCACCACAGCAGTTCAACAATCACCCTGCCAAAACAGCCCTGTTAAGATATTGTGTTTAGTAGTATCTCTTTAAGTTCAACTTAAAGGTCCACCTTGAAAAAAAGAAAAAAAAGGAACTTAAAGTGCCCATATTGTGCAAAATCAACTTTTTAATCATTTTAGTACTGATATTTGGGACTCAGGGGGCCATACCAGTCCCCAAAATGTGAAAAAACAAGACTCAGTCATGTTTTAGTGGTTCCACTTAGTGTAAGTATAGGCGATAAAACACGGGATGTTTAAACCTCCCTCGGAATGACGACATAGCGAGCATTTCACCGTGAATGTTGGCACCCCACCAGGCAGAGTAGTTCACAGCTCCACCGTAGCTCCTCCTTGTCCCTGTGAAATACGAGAGTGCAGGCGAGGGAGGAAGAGTGGCTGCACAGCTGAGCACAGTGTTTTACACAAACTTCCAGCCTCAGAGGACTTGTGTGTCCAGTGGATATATTTTATTTATGAAAAAAATGTTCACAAGCTTCACAAGCCCTTTGTTGTTGATCGTGTATGTAAATTCCTATGCTAGAAAAACACCTTGAACGTGTGTTTACCTGGGTCTCATTCACATGTAAATGACCAGGCACAAAACCGAGCGTTCTGAAAAAAGGCTGTTTTGGCAGAGTTATTGAACTGCTATTGTGCTTCATCCTTATGATATTTTGACTAAAGCATGACACAGACATGTTCATTAGGGCATCAGGAACTAGTTTAACTTGGGGTAATAGGGTATAATATGGGCTCTTTAAGGGACAGGCACGTACATCAGCCACAGAGGCTACTGAGAGCTAACAGCAGTTAGCATTTGGAAAAGTGATCATTCGCAGGCTCTAGCAGGTACATTGCCGTCATATATAACATGTATCCACTGGACAGATAAATCCTCCAAGGCTGGAAGTTTGTGTAGGACTCTGTGCTGCACTGTGGAGCCAAGAATAGAACTTTTCGCGGACTTCCGGGTTTCGGCTACCATTGCCCTCGCCAGCACTCTTGCTTGTTTTACAGGCAAGGTGGACTTCAGTGGTTTTAGTGTGGCGCTTATATTCAGGTGCGCTCAATAGTCCAATAGTGCTTACATTTGCTGGCATGGAAATCATTGTAATTCATGTTAAACCACTTTTTTTTCTGCCAGTGAGATGCTTTGCCAAGTTAGCCATGTTGGCTTCTCTCTGCAGGTTTTCAAATATGTTTTACAGATGTGCTCTGTGGTGTCGACTGTCTGCTTTAGTGAATTAATGTATTGTCACCGCTTCTGTCAGCTGCTCATCCTTTTACACCGAACTTTTTTTTTACACACTGCCGCTCGTCGTTTGCCTGCTGGTCTGTAAGATGTAGGCTGACAGACAGAGAACATCGGCGAAATGAATTAAGCTCTGAAAGTGCAGACCCACTTTGGGTTTTTAATAACTGTGTAGAAGTTTCATCAGCAGTGAAAGATTAGGTCGCAATGCTGATTTGGCAAGCCGGTGTAACAGATGCAGAGGACGTGCTCTGGGACCGTTACCAACTTCCCCACTTGCTCTGCTTCACCTGCAGCCATCGATAATGGGGAGAACAAAACCGAGCTCTCTTTTTTTCTTTTCCTCACTTAATAAATGATCTTCTATGTCAAAAAATTCAGCTCAACAAATGAATGGAATGGTTTTAGGCTTGTTTAAATGTATACAGTTATTAGTATTACTATTTAACTGCTATGAATGAAAACATCTAGTCCAGCAACCATGTTGCAGCAATTCAATGAATTTTTTGGCACGTAGACATGGTCACGACAACCTGCTGAAGTTCAAATCGAGAGTGAAAATATGGAGGGATGCTGATTTAAAGGGGACATTTTATGCAAAATCAACTTTTTAATCATTTTAATCCTTATATTTGGGACTCTGGAGGCCCTATGAGTAGGCAAAGTGTGAAAAAAAGATGACTCACTCATGTGTTTGTGGTCCGCCTCAGTCTAAGTACAGGAGATAAAACACGTGATGTTGACTTTCGCACTCATTGTGACGTCACAATGTGCAAATTCCTGGAATTGTTGTGCAGCACAGAGTTTTACACAAACTTCCTGCCTCAGAGGATTCATGTGTCCAGTGGATACATTTTATGTATGACGACAATGTGCCGGCTAGAGTCGGCAAATGATGGCTTTTCCAAACTCTAACTGCTGTCAGATGCTGGAACCTCAGTGACGCTGACATAGTTTCCTGTGTCTCATTTACATTTAAAGAGACAGACACTCAAACACTATTAGGTGTTTTAAAGGTATTTTGACCAAAGCATGTCACAGACATGTTCATTAGGACACAATGGGAACTAGGTTAACTCGTAGAAATAGGGCATAATATGATCTAGTGTTTTTTTGAAGCCAGGAGGAGAACTATGGCCAGAACTATGGCCAGGCTGGTTCAAAGTCATAGGAAGGCAGTAGTTACTCAAATACCCACAACAAACTTTTTTAGCATCAACAAAAAGCTCATCAACACATTGTTATTAAAACTAAACTAGCAATGAAATGAGTATTGCTTCCACAAAGTTTGACAAAGAACGCTGTGGCCTTTTTTTCCCTCTCTATTGTGTCCACCCGTGTCTCCATTTGAGTGTTGGCACTGTTGGTATCGAGTTTTACAAGTTGAACTTAGGCTGACAGACTCCGAGTACAAATGTAATCTCGCAAGCGTGCAGTGTATTGACAGCTTGGTTTCAAATTCCATCTAGGTTGCAAAGCAACCAACTCGAACAGGACAGACACGGTCTACTAAGCTGAAATCCCATCTAGATTTGGGAAAGATTAGTCCTTAAGTTCGCTAAGTATTTAGGTTCGTTTTGTTCTTTAGAAACTGAGCTCGCGTCACAAAAACACAGTCGGGGAAAAAGAATGGCAGGGAGCGTTTTCCTGTAAAAATGTAGAGTTGCTTTGTCCTCGATTATTTTAGCATCGCTATTTTTGTATCTATTTAATGGAAAGCAACCAGAAAAAGATAGACATTTCAGAAAAGGGAACGGAAAAGGGGAGAAAAAAAAGAATCTCAACATATTAAACATGCAGCTCACAGAGTTGCCTGCTGCACACAAAGTCCCTTTTATGTCAGTGTATGTAACAGTACTGTCACCGTTTGCGAGACGGTGGAAAGCAGAAGAAAATATCATTATGTGTAAAAAACAAGTCTGACATATAAATGGAGAGGTGCACAGTCCATGAAAGCTAAAAGCACTTGAGTTTTCCCTCACTGTCACTCATACTTAAGGACAGTTCTTGTGTTTATAGATTTTTTTTTTTCCTTTGCCAACCTTTTGTGACCAACAGTGGGGATCCCACTTACTTTGCCAACTTAAGTCAATTTATTGAGGCTTTAAATTTATTTTTGACCTGCTTCAGTGTCGCAGAGTTTCTCAATGCAAGCGAGAAAAATGTCATTTTTCTTCTGTTATCTATCATTATGTCAATAAACCTTTTACCCTTTTTTTTTTTTCTTTTTTTTTGCCAAAGTCTTTCTCAGGTATTGTTTCAAGTACAGCAATTTCAGATTGCATGAGGCAGTACTGAGGTATTTTTTCTTTGACATTTGCCAACCACCGAACACATGCCAGTGGAAACTGACCCCATATTACACCTGGATAATCAATGTCAACATCTTCCTTTCAAAAAAATACACCATGACTGATCCATACACTCCTGTTTAAAAGTTTGGGGTCACCAATAAAATTTGTTTCTGTTTTACATTAAAAGTCACACTTTTATTCATCAAAAGAGATTTTTTATTCAAAATTATAATTTTGTCCTTTTGTCAAAGAACCAGCAAAACTGTTTTCAGCTGTGCTAACATCATTGCACAAGGGTTTTCAAGGGTTTTCTAATCATCCAATTGCCTTCTAACACGATTAGCAAACACAATGTACCATTAGAACACTGGAAATGGGCCTCTATACACCTATGTATATATTACATTAAAAAACAGACGTTTGCAGCTAGAAAAAAGCGCTTTTTCTTCAAAAAATAAGGACATTTCTAAGTGACCCCAAACTTTTGAATTGGTAGTGCATGTGATACAAGACAAGAATATTGGCTGGATGGCTGTCAAGGAAAAATAAATTAATGGAATTGGATCAACACTGTGTACCCTTCTGCACCATATTTGCCCTCTCTGTGGGAATGTGTTGAGCTAATCACAGCATGGAATAAAGATCTCAACACAGACTTGCATCTCTACTCACTATAAATAATGTGTGGCGGTGTGAGGAGTGTTTTTTGCACTGCTAAATAAATACAACGCCGCTGTTAAGTCGAGAAACAAAAGAGCCTCAGAGAATCGGCCAACAGAAAATCAGCTGCTGCGTTTCCGCTTATGTTGTTGTTTAACGGGGCTTTTTGTGGGCAGCCGGCGTGTGCCTCACTCTGGAGACAATGGGCTCGCGTTGAACTGTTGATGGTGCACCTCATTACTGTAGCTCGGTGCCTCTCTGAGGACTGATTAAGGATTAAGCACATTGGAGAGTGCCGGCACGTACATACCGCCTCCTTTTCTGTTTCATTACGCATGCACAGCTCCTTCATCTATAGCTTGCTGTATACGGTATATGCATGCAGAACACCAGCCCCTGCACTTTTCAGCTGGATCTATCAAAAAAAAAAAGTTCCACATAGTCTGAGTCTTTTGTGTGCCCACTGCGACAGGGACAGTCACTTCATCTCTCCCCTTTCTTCACTGTTAATGGTGGAAGTGGAAGAAGAATTGACATCTTTCATGCAACTGCTGGCCCATTTTCTATATTTTATATTTATATATATTTTAATCTCTGTGTTATTGCTCTCAGGTGTTGAGCAAGAGATGAGACAGCATGTGTGCAAACATCTGGTATCTTTTAAAACTGCTTTAATCTCATATAATACTAATATCACAGCCTTGAGTATCTATCTGCTTAAATGCCAATTTTGTTATTTAATTCAACAGCCAACTAATTTAACCCTTAGAACACAGAGCATTTTTGCTTTGCTTTTTTTAATGACAATGTTTAAACATACAATATATACAGAGGCCATATAAGAATGTGCAATATAGAGTGTCTTATATCCCATTTTCTCAGCACAATCTAGGCAATCTGATGAAAAAAAGAATCACCAACTATATAAACACCCCTGAGCAAAAAGTACTCAAAATATCTCAAATCGGGATTGAATTTGTGAAAATAGGAAACACGTCACGGTTCAAAGTTCACTTGGCTCGTTTTTTTATGAACAAAAAGAAAGTAAAAACTTTCTGAATATGTGACCTATAAACACACACCCCCAAGATATATATATATATATATATATAAGACATATAAGGAGTAAGGAGTACTGTGTCATTTTTAACCCCATACAAAACAATCGAAAACCATTGGAAGTCGATGGAGCTTTGGCAGTGATTGGAAATGTATTATATTTTGTCTGTGAGCTGGTTAAGACACGCCCTCCCTCCAGTTTTTATCTATTTGTTTTTCCATGCTCAACTCTTTTCTCTGTGATGCTGCACAGTGCGAGTGAGTCATCCTATCATACACTCTCTGTCAAATTTCCATAGGTCTGCTCAGTCTTGACCTTCTACAGTGTTGCCCTATAACGCTGCCCTGGTGTTTGGACATAGCTGCTTCAACAAAAGGTCTTCATGTATATAGTGTACTGTATATACTCTCAGGAATGTGTATGTGGCTGTAAGATCAGTGTTCCCTCTGATCTTTCTTGCACCGGCCTGTACGCAGTTATACAGAGATCGTGTTAAATGCATGAAAGCTTGAGCCTGGTTTCTGTCAGATAGTGCTCAGCTTTATGAGTGTATGTAGAGTTAAATTTTCCATTTTATCAGACTTCAGAGTCTTTTTTCCTTCTCCCTGCCCTATTTCATGCCTCACTTCCACTCTTTATACACAGAGAATACAACAGTGTTTAGCCTAATAAGTATATTCATCTTTTCTAAATAATGTTTGTGCTTTGCTGAACTTTTGACAAATTATCTAATAGTTTTGTTAATACTTTTTTTTTTCTTTTAAGTTCTTCAATATTTTATTTTCTTCAACCTCTCAACTTGTAAGGTTAAGTGAGCGCATTCTGACTGCAAGGTAATTTACAGTGATTTTCATATATAAAAAGCATAAATGTGACTGGAATTTCTTTCTTTAAAAAAAAAAGAAGCGAAATGGATGCTTTTCTACGGAAGCGTATTGCATTCACTTAAAAAAAAAAAGAAATCCTGTTTTTCTCACTAATTAATTTTCGGTTTGATTTTTTGAATAATCTTTTTTCTGTTTTTCTGACTAATATTTTTTTCCCCTGTTTTTCTATCTAATTATTTTCCTGTTTTTGGAGTAATTTTTTTTCTGTTTTTCGGAGTAATTTTTTTTTCTGTTTTTCGTGCAAATCTTTTTTCCCTGTTTTTCAGAGTAATTGTTTTTCTGAATTATCGAGAACTCTCGTGAGAACCTCCAACCTGCAAGTGACTCCCATACACCCATGGATATACATCCATGCATACACATATGGTGACTCCTTCCCGCACAAACATGCCTCATATATGATCTACCGTAGCGGGTCAATTAAAACAACCGCAAAGTCCTCAGGTGCCTGCGTAAAGTCGACAAACTAATGATAATACCATCTATGTGACTTAAAGACAGGACTATCTCCCAGTGTCTTAAACCCAGATCAAAGTAAAACTTGATTAAACTAAACAAGCCATCCATGTTGTTATAAATCGAACTCTCAATAAAGGAGTGAATGTGTTTATTATTTCAAATGCTCTCTAAACTCAGAAAAAAATTACTCCGTAAAACAGGGGAAAAAAATTTGCACGAAAAACAGAAAAAAAAATTACTCCGAAAAACAGAAAAAAAATTACTCCGAAAAACATAAAAAAAATTACTCCGAAAAACAGGAAAATAATTAGACAGAAAAACAGGGGAAAGAAATATTAGTCAGAAAAACAGAAAAAAAGATTATTCAAAAAATCAAACCGAAAATTAATTAGTGAGAAAAACAGGATTTTTTATTTTTTTTTCAAGTGAATGCAATAAGCTTCCGTACTTTTCAAAGAGAATTAAATAACGTCATATGAGGCGGAAGAGTGACACTAACGGTGTACTGTGGAAAAAGATGTATTAATCATTAGAATTACTGAAAGGCTCAAACAGTCTGACAAAGACGATGGAGATTGAACGTTTTTAAAACCTCACCTCGAATGAACCCCGTCTTCAAACATTTCTCTATAACGTTCATTTCTTTAAGAGGCCTTTTCTTCACACCACATAATTTGCAAAATAAGATTCAAGGTCGGTGTAAAAAAAACAACAATCTTGATTACATACATTCTCAACGCCAGGCTCAGACTGCGAGGATCTTTTAAATACTACATTATGTACTGCTGTTGTTTTTCTCTCTGCAAAGTTGTCCGTTTAAATCAGTGATTCCCAAACACTGGGTCTGGACCCACATATGGGTCACAGGAAACTTTTTTTTTGGGGGGGGGGGTCCTCAAACACTTTGTGGGTAAATATTGTGGTGTACAAAATGAAACTGTAACCTTTACCAAACATCCCTTGAAAGTTCTTTGTTTGACAAATAATACAAACATTGATTTAATGAACACCGCCCTCATTTCTTGCTACACCAGTGCTGCCTCACACTACTGCCACTGGCAATGCTTTGTTGCCACCACCTCATCTTCCACAAGTCAAGATCAGAGTTTAGCAGACTCAAAAGTTTAACAGGACATTACAATAGTCGAGATTACGGGGGATGCAAGCATGGATGAGCGTTTCCAGGTCTGTTTGAGACATAAAACCATATATAACAGATATATTTCTAAGCTGATAGAAGGCTGTTTTTGGTTATTGATTGAAATGTGAAATGTGAGTCTATCAGCACTCCAATTTTGTGGACTTGGTATTTCAAGGTATTTAGTGACAGCAGTCCTCTTCTCTTTGTTGACAAAAGCAGTAACCTCAATTTTCTACTGATTTAATTGAAGAAGAATTTGGTTCATTCAATGATTTACTTGCTCTAAACAATGACCCAATGGCTGTATTGGACTGCAGTCACCTGGGAACAGTGCCATATATATCTGGGTGTCATCTGCATAGCTATGATAGTCAATGTTATGCATTTTTTGCAGAATTTGACCCTGAGGCAGCACACAAGCTAAATAGAAGAGGTCCGAGAATCAACCCCTGAGGGACTCCACGTGTCATGGCCATTTGATTAGATCTATAACTTCCCACGGTCACAAAATAACTCCGCCAAACTGAACCATTCTTGGACTGTTCCATTAAGTTCCAAAATGACCACGACTGACACCTTCAGTGTTCCACCTTATAACATTAATCACTATAATAAGAGCTGTTTCTGTACCGTGGTGAGGTCGAAATCCTGATTAAAATTGGATTGGAGTCAGTAATTGTTGAGTTGACCACTTGCTCAAAACTCTTGGCTATTAAAGAAAGATTAGACATCGGTGTGTAGTTGGTTAACATGGAAGCATCCAGTCTTTCTCTTTTTTTAAAAAAGAGAGGCTTAACGGCAGCTATTTAAAAATCAAATAATTAGCTACAATTTAACTCCATGTTGTTTCTGTCTTCCTTTAGGTGAGCACCTGCGTGTCTGTCCTCAGGGATACACCTGCTGCACGTCGGAAATGGAGGACAAACTCAACCAGCAGAGCAAAGCGGAGTTTGAGAACATGGTGGAGGAGAGCAGCCGCAATATGAGGACGACGTTCGTTGCCAGGCATAAAAAGTTTGACGGTAAGCTACAGTTTAGCCCTTAAACAGACACGTTAATTTTATCGTATGGTTCCTTGAACGCACTTCAGAAAAGCAAACTGTGTAATGCACTGGTTTTAAAGATGTTCTGGCAGGCGAGATGTAGATCACTTATGTAGAGCATGTTGACATTTAGAGCTGAAAAAATTAATCGATTAACTAAATTAATTGTCAACTATTTTGACTCATCTGTTTGAAGCTTTTTTCATTATTAAAACAACATTTCTGATTGTTTTAGCTTCTTAAATATGAATATTTGTCTTTGTTTCTTTGCTCCGCTTAACAACAAATCGTTAAAACTGAATAATTTTGGTTTGTGGACGAAACAAGACATTTGAGAACATTGTCATTTCCAGGTTTGACAAACACTAATCAACGTTTTTTTTAACATTTTCTGCCATTTTATGGACCAAACGATTAAACAATTAATCAAGAGAAGAATCATTAGTTGCAGCACTATTGACATTATAACCTACATAACTAAAGGCAAGGTTCTCACAGAGAACTGTGGGGACATTTTAAGCAAATTCAGAAAAGTCCATTGTCCATGGTAAGCTATCACGTTAATATATACATCGATATACAAATGTTGTGTACATGACAAAATGTTATTGAGAATGCAGTTTACCCGTGTAGGACTGTGACTTTCAGGAGACAAAGTTGCTTTACTTCATTACTGCTAGGCAGAGTTTCCTTCCATTCCTAAGCATGTGTCGGAATCTGTTTTTTTTATTATTATTTCAGCTTCCGACACACTAATCAGAGACTCCACAGTCTCTACATGCATTTTTGATCGACTGGGTGGAAATAGCTCGATGTGCTCCTGCTCCTCGTCATAAAGGAGCTTCTGTGAATTGACTCACTCGCTCACCGAAGAAAATGGCACCGTTGTTGCTTTGTGGTTGAAAGTGTTCTTGGCGGGGTGCTGGACAAGCTCACCTGGGAGAGCTGGCACTCCTGAGGGTTCAATTCTAGCTTTCGGCACTTTGCTGTGTTTCTACATCTCTATTTTTCCTACCCAGTAATAAACAAAAGCTGGGGGGGGGGGCACCAGAAAATATCTTACAGAAATGTTTTCTTGGCATTTTGTGTCATTCAATGCAAATCTGACCATTATGTTTGAACGTATTCAGTGAGCTGCAACACTGTGAGGAGTTCTCACGTGCACGGTATGAGATCAAGGTGTCGTCACACCACTTATACTGTCAGTGTGTTGTCTACGGCTGCCATTTGGGTGATAATGAGTCGAGTTGCCTAATTTACAATTCCCTTTTATATTAACACAACTCCTGTCACGTCCACGCCGGCTTCAGTCAATTCCATCAAAGTGTTTGATGTTAAATAATAATAATAAAAATCCTTTACTGTAAATGCCAGATTTGTCGTACACACTGGGTTTTACTCTGTCAGTGGAATCTTCTGAGTGCAGGAGGAAGGGATCTCACATCCTTTTAGTACATAAGACATTATGAGTCATGTGCATATACGAGTGCATGCGTTGAATTTAAATATGTACAGTAAATGACGTGACATACGTGAGTCTGCCACATACTATCGTCATGATGTTGTTATGAGCCGATACTGCCTTTGAAATAGTAATTATCGTGTATCTCCATTTTATGCTTTCATCCTCAGCAACTATTATTTTGTCACATATATATATATTATACAGGGTTCTAGCTAGCACCGTTCTAGCCAGTAGCGTATTGGCCTAATTTTCAATCAGCGAGACAGTATTTTGACTGTATTTTACTTGTGTAATAATGCCCCCACGGACAAGCAGAACCATTATATTCCAAGAACTAATCATGACGTGAACGATATTTGGAAAAGCCGGGCCTCCTGGACTGCCACTTGCTGAAAGTGTATCAATTTCCCCCGGCGTAAAAACAACTTTAGACGCATGCTTTGTCCCATTTACAACTTAAATGTGTCAATCGCTCAGCCATAACGCCGTGCGTCACCCTGCTCAAATTCACCTGCCTAGTTCCGGTACGTCCATTGTGAAGGTTACACACTGCCAAGATACAAAAGTAATAACTATATGGTGTAAAAAGAACAATGTTCCCATTTGGGTACCCTTGGAAGTATATATATATATATAGTCTAGTATATAGTCTTATATATTAGCGAGCTGTCAATGAGTTTAACTCATGCAACATGTGTATGTAATGCTTAGGCATGTCTTGAATAAACCTGGCCTAATAGACGTTTTTTACAGCGGATATTTATTTAAATGAAATAGTAGGACAAACACCAGGATTTACCAGGAACATTAATTAAGGTTCCACTCCAGTATCAACAGAGCTGTGTTGTTGTTCAAGTGTAAGGGTAGATCACGCTAAATACTTGACACCTGTAGAGGATGTTTTTTTGTTTTTTTATGAAAAATGTTACTATTTAAATAAAATAAAATACATATATTCTGGATGCGTTCCAGTAAAGTGAAATAGAAGAAATTATCCTCTATTGTTGTTATAGCGTTGCTAAAACAACAAATCTAATGGTGGCCTAAGACTTCTGCACAGTACTGTATATATATATGTATATATATATGTATGTATGTATATATATATATATATATAAATTTGTATTATATTATAAATGTACATCTACATCTACTTCAGAAGAGACTAAATGACCTCTGCTGTTGGACACAGGGAAAACACTATATATTGATCCAAGCTCTCCCGATACAATGGTATATCAGATATCGGCAAACAGACCATTTTCTTATTTTGTATTTCCTTTTAAAAATATAGAACAATATTGTGCAGATTGTGCTGTATTTCTACAGCAGTTGCATCCTTTCACGTGACATTGCCTCTGGAAGAATGGCGATATTCTATCTACACAGACGTGCAGTATAGTAACGCTGGCGACACAAATCACAGATGCAGCTCCATCCACACATGCCCATATATCATCAAGCCACTCAACATTTCATTCATTCTCCAACATCAAGTTCATTTCTCCTCCAGGGGTTTGAATCATCCCTCATCAATTTTACATGCCCTCATTTCTGTCCCCCCCAGTTATTTATAGGGCCCTATTATGAAAACCTTAACTTACTTTTTTTTGATTACAGAGTGCTTCCCCGGGAGGCCTGTGGCGTTCAATGCATTATTGAGCCGCCCCCCCAAAATCATAAATGACTGCTGTACATGGAAATCAAGGTTTTGCTTTTCTGAATGTCCAATCATGTGGCTGAGGAATCCCCCCCCCCCCCCCAAGCCACAGTCACATTCCAATCCAGCTGATGCACAGGATGAAAAAAGAACTTCACAGCCAAATTTGCATTTCCGAGCAGTCTGTTTAACAAGCATTAGCGATAGCATAAGTGTATTTAACATTTGCTACCATTAGTGTTCTTCAGTGGTGACTGAATGGTTTGTGTGGGTGTGTGTATGTGTGTTTGTGTGTGCACCTGTGAACCATTAGAACAGAGGACTTTGGTGTTGTTACACACTCACAAACAGGGGACTACATGTTGAACAGGGGACATTTTTTCAAGTCCCCTGTTAGCCATGCTATAAATCAAGCTAAAATCATGTCTAAGATGCTCGGGTGATTTTGATTTCTGGTGATGCGTGAGTGTACTCAGCAGTGCCCCTGCTGGCTGGAGCAGGGATTTTAACATCTCATTCACACGTCATTTCTTAACACTCCATTGTCTGAATGGCTCGCAGCCCCAGACAGTCTTGTCAGTCAGTGTGTGTGTGTGTGTGTGTGTTTGTGTTTGTGTACTTGTATTTGTTATCTCTGTCGTTTGTTCATGCGACCAAACCTGCTTTGTCTACTTTTGTGGCGTTTTCTTTTTTGTGTTTCTTTTTCCAACAAAGTTTATCGAACATAATAACAAAAGTTTTTTCGATTGATATCGTAGAAGTGTTTATCGTATTATTGCGCAGCCAGAACTCCTGGAGACCAAAACCTGGTCCAACTGAGGCAGAACCTCCATCCATCCATCATTTATCTACTGCTTCATCCTCCACCAGAGGGTCGCGGGGGGTGATGTGCCTATCTCATCAGACATTGGGCGATAGGCGCGGTACACCGTGGACAGTTCACCAGTCGATCACAGGGCCACATATAGAGACAAACAACCATTCACTCACACACTCACACCTATGGTCAATTTAGAGTGACCAATTCACCTAATCCCCATATCGCATGTTTTTGGACTGTGGGAGGAAGCCGGAGAACCCGGAGAAAACCCACGCACACACGGGGAGAACATGCAAACTCTTTGCAGAAAGGCCCTTGTTCCGAAGTTGTTCCAAACTGGGCTCGAACCCAGGAACCCGGGTCTTCTTGCTGCAAAGGCAAGAGTGCTAACCACTACACCAACCGTGGGCCCAGGCAGAACCTCATTAAGTTAAATTAAGTTCAGTGGTGAAGCTTCGGCCAATGATGTGTATTGTGGTTAGGATAAACTTACGTTAAGGCTTTGTTCACGTGGTCCAAATGAATGGAAGTTAATGCAGTGTCTTAGGAGGAATGCTGCAGAAACCTGTGTGTGTGTTACATCGTCAGTTAATGATTAATTGCTGTGGATGAACCGTGGTGAAAGGGGTCTCTTGCTCAGTCAAGTGTTTTGTGAATGAAACTGCTAGTCGGAGTTATTTTGTGGTTATTGTGGACTGTGCTATCGTTTTAGATTTGTCTGTTATTAAAGTGTGTGTGTGTGTGTGTGTCTTGTGTGTATTAATGTGTGTGAACTGTCAACACAATGGATGTTTTGAAAATGTGATTGTATTGTCGGAAACTGGGCAAGATGCTACTGGCAGCTGTTCTGGCAACATGTGAGTGGGTATGAATAATGTGTGGAGGAGGAATGCATGCAATGCACACAGAGGTGCTGTATGAAGTGTGTGTGTGTGTGTGTGTGTGTGTGTGTGTGTGTGTGTGTGTGTGTGTGTGTGTGTGTGTGTGCGTGCGTGCGTGTGTGTGTGTGTCAATAGAGACCGCTACTGTTAGGCTTGATGATGATACTAATACCGATGGATGCTGTTATTGATGTCTGTCTTTAATCTGTTGTCAGGGTTCCCAAAAACCTTGGCAGTTTGTGAATTTGAGCAAAAAAAAAATTCAAGGGTCATTAATTTAATTTAATTTGTCATGGGTCACTGAAATTGCTTGCATTTTGTGCAAGAAAAAAGTGAATAGTTGATATTTGATGTATTTCGGTAAATGTCTCCCTGGTTTGTTACGACGCCACCTACTGTTTAATGTTCAGCGTTTGCTTGGTGTACGTAGACATCGCCTACACAGGACAAACGTGGAGTTGTAATCACTAGCAGTGTTGTGGACACTGTCCACTCTCTTTTTCTCTCTCTCTCTCTCTCTCTCTGCCGTTGACATGAGATTCCAAAGAACAATGAGGGAGTAACATTAAGCAAGAGAGAGCAAATGACAACGTGATGTCTGGGAAATGCAAATTACAAAGACTGACTTTGACCAAGATCCCAAGGACAATCACTTGTCCAGAGAGCAGAACGTGCTGCAAATCTATAAAAGTGGACGCCAATGGGCCAAGTGGCTCTTACAAGTTGCCTTCCCAAACTTGAGCTGTGTCGGTACATTTGATCCTTGAATTTGAAGGGAATTGGTCTTTGAATGTCCTTGAAAAGTTCTTGAATTTGATTTTAACCGAGGTGTGGTGAACGATGTGATATTGTAGACTAGAGGGCAAAGTCTTCTGCTTAAACCAATGTACTCTGTAATGAAGGGCTTTGAATATTCTACAACTACGCTCTTTTTTTTGGTTTCCTGTTCTGGACTGATAAGTAGAAGTAGTGATTATGTAACGTTAAAATAAAAAAACATGTAGATATCTGCAGCGATATTCTTTGTCAAAATGCTTAATGCAAATTTACTGTGGTGTAAAAAGTGTGGTCATCAAATCTTGAGAAAAACACATTATACACATATTATTTGGAATAAGGCTAATTCCGAGAGTTTATTTTCTTTTTGACACTCCAGCTCCCCCATTTGCTCAAAGGACACTTAATTATTGTTCCATAAATCCATGTGTCTCATGACTGAACTGAACCATGAATTCAGTACACCACCCCAAATCTTAAACTTCCAAAGTAAAACTTTTGAGGTTAATTTTCTCATTAAATAGTTTTAATGTGCTGAAGGAAGGAACAAAAAAAAAGTTTCCCACCACCTCATGACATTTCATTTTGTTCTTATGCTTTGCTGGAAGGTACAATATTTCAGCTGTCACTGAGTGAAATAATAAAATATGTCCTTGTTTTACGGCTGCGCCCGTACATCAAAATGAAATGTCTTCTTAAATCTTTTATTCTCCCCGTGTGTCTCCGCTGTATAATATGTGTTTTTGAATACTACCAGAGTTTAATACTTATATATTAGCACATAGCGAAGATCAGTTTGATTATAACTCTGACTGTTTGTTTTGGTCGATGCTCTTCTTCAGTTTGGTTCTGTCCTCTCGTGAGACCTCAGTAAGAGATTAGAGCGTATGGTTGGTTGACTAAAGTCTGGATTGAGCTGCAGCCTTGGTCGGCTGAATTCTTTGATCATGCCCCACGGAGGCTCTCCGCTCAATGTTGAGCGCTGTAGTGTCCCTCATTCACTTCAGCAATCCCTTATTCACACTTGACTTAACCAAGTCTGACTCCATATTGTCTCTAATCCGTGGTCTTGACAACATTCACAATCTCCTAGTGGACTCGGTGTAAGCTGGGAGAAACACACAATGCAGAAACACGACGCAATTTACAGCATTTCACTTATTCATTCTTCATCTGCAACTTTCTTTTTCAAGACAAAGTGAAGAATAAGACGTTCTACTTTGCACAGAACTGAAAGAATCAAAAACCGATTTTGTCAGATGGAGATAGACGGAATTGACTCAAATGTCGTTTTGGTGCACTCGTTCTGCTTGCTTTTGAAGAACAAGCAAAATTGTATGCACTTAAACTTCACAGACACACTGGTCCTGTGCACAATTCTCTGGCCTTTTTTAATTAGATTTGTGATGTGAAATCCATGAGCAATTATTCACTGTCAACAGTGCACTTCAACGTTGACCCCAATAGAACCATCAGAGACAGAGATAAGGATCTGTGAAACAACATGTTCCAACTTATTATCAACAGATACGTCTGGAAGACTAATGGGTGATCATTTTCCTTCAATTAAAAAAGCTTTTTTTTCTCCTCATAATAAGCAAAAACTAGATTCAAATTTTTGTGGCTCTTAAAATGCGTTTGTTTGTACCCAGATCTTTCTTTTCTTTGGGCACTGCTCATTGGATTGTAGGGTTCGATGTGGTCCTGCCACTTTATCTTAAGCTCTAAGAGCCCTTCAAATCAGATGTACTGTGTGTAACATTTTGAAGGTTTCGTTGGCTAATTAGAGGCTGTTGCTTTAGCAGCCCCAATAGACTAACCAGTCTAGAGCGTTTTCCTATATACGTTTTAAGCAGACGCTTACTACACGAACAACAAAGGACAAGCCACAGTTCTATGACTTGCTTTGGAAAGGGAGAGGTGAGCGAAGGAGTCCTCGGTTCCTTACAACCTGCAGATGCACAGTCGCGATGGACCTATAAGTTTCTTGTAAAGTGGTATGCGTTGTCAAATATAGGAAGTAAAACTTCCAATTATGAGGCCAAGAAACACCTTCTGGGCATTGTTAAGGAGATGAAAAGACGTGGTCCAATAGGCCTATTAATGCAATAAAACCACAAAAACAACAACAAAAACACATTGCACTGTAAAATACAAATTCCTGACTACAAATGACTATATAATAACTTTCCCCATTGTCTAAAATGGTGGCTGAGCAGACTGTCAGCACCGTGGATAGAATACAAACGTATATATATATATACATACATATTATACCCTATTTCTATAAGTTAACCTAGTTCCCTGGTGTCCTAATGAACATGGCTGTGACATGCTTTGGTCGAAACACCATAGCACACCAATCACCCTGCCTGTACTTAGACTGAGGCGGACCACAAAAACATGAGTGAGTCATCTTTTTTCACACTTTGCCTACTCATAGGGCCTCCAGAATCCCACATATACGTATTAAATTGATTAATAAGTTGATTGTGCATAATATGTTCCCTTTAACCACCGATTGATTTAAATGAACAGTGGCCTTCTGCATCACAGTTATGTGTCTGGACCATCCATTCGTTGCTATCGCTCCCTACAGCTGCATGGACAATAAATAAACACAGTAAGGTTAAGGTTGAAGGTTGATTTATTCGTCATTTCGAGTCATAAAAAAAAAGATATACAGAGGAACAGGAAACAAATCAACGGACTGACTGCTCTTGTGCTAGAGAATGTGTAAGCACTGTGCTCCGAGTGTGAGGTTTGGTTACATAACACCGAGTGACACTTCACAGTTGTGATTGTCCCTTTTCCCCTTCATTGCGTCTCTTTGTGTCTGTGTGCATCAAAGGGAGAGACTGTGATGTTGTCTCCTTGGTGCTTTTTTTAGCTTTTCTTTTAAGGAATGTGGCTTTGTAACCGAAACGTACGTCAAATCTGCAGGTTTCTGCAATGTCAGGGCATCCAAAGCCAATGAATTTGTAAAGCCTTTGGTAATCTAACTCCTCTAGACATCGCAAACTCCTCGTCGCTACATGTTTTATTAATGTTTGACATTCACTGATGTACTCACCGTGAACAAACTTTGAAAAATGCCCACAATTCATAGAGCTGACATCAAATGGTTACATCAAAACAGGATCTCAAAGGTCCTCATTAGACTGTACTTGGGTCAGTTCAGCTCTGAAGTCAGAATTAGTTGAGTCAGAGCCGCTTTAATGAGCATTATGATCTTTTTTTAGGGAAAAGAAAACGATTTGTTCATTGAAACTTTGCGAGAGCGTCCCCAATGTGGTCAGCGTCACAAACTGTGTCTGCTTTGTTTGCGTCTGCAAATTTGACTGATCACTTGTACACGTCTAATTATGCCACGCACAAACTCCTAGTACTTGAGTTAGTGGACTGATTTGTGATTCCCATTATCCTTTGTGCATAATAAAATAGCCAGCATTATTAATTTATACGATGAATAAATTGAATAAGGAGGTTGCACTGGGTACACAGTGCAAAATTCTGTGGAATTTGGCCCCGTTTTGATGTCACGCATTGGCTGAAAGTTTGACAGTGTTCGGCTGCAGATGCTGTGTGATCTCGCTAATTATAAATGGTTAGGATTGTGAGGATTATTTGGCTGCTGTGAAGGCTCGACTCTTGTCGAACAATAACGAACAATGAGAATAAGTCCACATAAAATAACTGTCCTATTAAGATACACAAGCTAATTTTGCATCCCTTGGCGGTTACCATCCGGTTTTATACAGCTTTATATGAGGATAATTCCACTGTAAAGTCAAACAGGTTTTTCCTTCTTGAGAACCTCACCCAAAATATGTCATTTCTTGGGTAAAGTGCTACAACAGCTGCAGAACAATAAAGTTTTCAGTCTGCCGTGCACTGATTGGTCAATGTGCCGTCACAGGATGAGGCACAAGAATCAAACCGAACTATGCCAAACTGTAGATCAGTTGAACAATCCTGAAAATGTGGGTTAATTTCCAACATTTAGCAAATGAAATGTCTAAAAAGCCTGCGATGGCGAGTGGCTAGCCAAATGCGAACCTTTTTTCGGCACAAGCTCGGGTCAGGGTGGTTGTGTGATTCCCGTCACTACCACCTGGGGTTTTGTGTTTATTTCTCCTTAGCACACACTTTCTCCTGTTCCGTGTGGCACTGCGCTGTTGCTTGTAAACACACAACCGCAGACGGTCGCCCGCCTCCACTGAATCATGTGACGTAAAGTCGCTTCATGCATTGAGAGAGAAGGCAGCGACAAGGCTGGACAAGAGGAAAATAAGATTGTTTATTTTTGCGATGCAGCTCATGAAATAAAAGGCAGAAGAATCTTTGTCATTTAGACATGAGATCATGTGTAGTTGTGAATCGAGATCGGAATTTTTTTTTTTAACGAGTAATCGTACAGCCCTACAATCCAAGTATAACAGAATAAAATGAATATTTTCTCCCGTCCTAAAACGCATAACATTATAAAATGATGAATAATTAACATATGGCTAAGTCCTGACGCTACAACACGAGACTCAAGACGCTGCAAAAACAAGGCCTTAAAAACTTATGAACGCGGTGCGAAATATGCAAGAGCACAGTGCCAGACTGTAGTGACACTGCTCATCGAGGACATACTTGTTGAGTCGTGTGATCAGTTTTGGAACAAATGAGATCCTCTTTCTCTCTATAATATCTCCCTGTAGCTAACATTATATTCAGAAAAAAAACTAAAATATGGAGATGGGTCATTTTATGGTCTGAAGGGACTTATACACTCCGATCAGGAGTTAGGTACCAGCTCTCTTTATGCTCACACTGCAGCAACAGCTGTGGCAGGAGGAGGAATTATGTTTTTTGGGTTGTCCATCCGCCCGTCCGTCTGTCTGTCCATCTGTCCTACTTTATTTCTTTTTGAAGGTGATATCTCAGAAAGGCCACGAGGGAATCTTTTCAAATTTTGGCAGAAATGTTGCATTTGTCACCACCTGTCAGTTGGATAAATAGTGCGATTACACAACTAACGCATTATTCACGGCAAACATGCAGAATAATTGCTCCACATTCATTACATAGTATAATGGAATTCTTAGTCTTAGTGCCAAATATTTTTAGAATAACAGCTAATATGTAACAACAGAGGGAATTTAGTCGCCAAAAACATTATCACAATAAAAAAGCTTTATATTGATAATCATGCATTAAAAAAAATGTCAGGTAAGTTCATTTTTATTTTAAATATCTTCCTGAAAGGAAAGCAATGTCATGCATATTCATATTGAACCCTTGTTATTATTGCTATTGGAAAAATATGTAGATTTATTGATTTTTTCCCCCAATTTTCTGCCATTTATTTGTGTTCTTGTTGATGTTTACTATTAAATTGTCCAATGGGCAAAAAATGGTACTATCGCCATCCCACTGATGATTTTTTTTTTATATATATATTTTTGTAGAATTTGTTTTGTCTCCAAAAAAAATCCACTTTACCTCCGGGACCTATCCTTAGATCCCTCATCCACACAAAGGAAAACAAATGGGGATGCAGCCCATTACGTAGGACATAAAACAAATGTTTGGGACACCAAGGACACCACAGGACTTGGTGACCATCTAATGGTGCCAGACCTTCATTACACAGGAGATGACACTAAATTACACACAGGCCAAGACCCCGATGAGGACAGGGCGTGCATTGATTTAGCCCCCACAGTTCGGTGATGAGGCCGAGACCTCTGTGACAGTCGCGCGTCCATTTCTAATGAAACCTAAAACCGTGTGGACACAGTTCCTGGAAGTGTTCATAAATAAATAACCTCTGTTTTTGGCGTCCCCGCGTTATCCTAAGTGAATGTCGGGAAGACTGTAACTCTCCGGGGGCCGAGGGAATGGGGTCTGTCCAGCAGTGCAGCAGCTGAGGGTTGGTGGCAGCCTCCATCATCTGGCACAGGCTGCAGCCCCCGCTGTCACTTTTGTACTTCAGGATGGATGGCTCTGTGCGGTCTGTACACTGTTAACTCTGTCCCACTGGCGAGCTTCAAGGAGAAGGCTATAAGAGGCATGGCTTCCCACAAAACCACCGACAAACCAGGAGGACATTTTACCAGGGGCTGCTATAATGTGGCCGTCCGTCTCGATATTATTTATTAAATATAAACTTTGTGTCACATATTGAAACACATACACTGTGAAAACTCAATTACAGGAAAAAAAAGAATATATATATATATACTGCAGCCGAGTCGCCCGATTTGAAGCAGATGAAAAACGCGACTTCCCGCCCTGCAAAGGTGCCGATACGCTTCCTCCTACGCATATGCACTGTTCCGACTCCGTTTGATTTCCATGCATCATTTAAAAGAAGAACTTAAAGTGGCGACCGCGAGGTCGGCATCATTTTTAGTTTAGCATTCCCTTGAGATGTGACAGTGTGTAATTGACATGTCATGCCTTACATACAAATTGCAGTAGGAAGGATTTGTTCTTGCAGTGCTGATCAAAACCAAACCCCACCTTTTTTTTGTTTTTTCTCCTTTGCCCCAAAGCAGCATCAATATCAGCAGGTGTGTCATCACATGTTCCACGCGGGGATGTACAGTATGTGAAGTATTTGACTGGGTGAAGAATCCCCCCGCTCTGCAGTCCATTTGAGCGTGTTCACATTTTTATGAAACAACTGAAAGGAGAATTGATTATGTGCCATTCTGAGGCATATTGTACACAGGTGGCTGTTTGATTTATGTGTGACCTTACTGATGTGGAGCTGCACAGTCTTAAAGGTGACGTGTAAAATATGTACAGCAGCCTCTTAAGCGTTTGAAATCATTATTGTAGTCCCAAATGAAAACGTTACAGGGGCGCTGTCTGTGGTTGCCAGATTTTCCAGGAATCAATTAATTAATTAGACTTGTGCAATTGTTGTAAAAGTCTGCCTGCGTTAGAGCAGCAGAGGAGAATTATCACATGCTAGAAGGAGATGACAATGTGAGAATAACGGATTATATAGGTTGAAATATCCACCACGGAAGTGTATCAGTGTGAGAAAGCGTTAGCTGACACGTATGTCGTCAGCTTCTTTTCCACTTTAAGTCTATATTTGGACACATCTTCACTGCAGGCACTTGGTTTTCTTCTCCTGTCATTGAAGACATTTTTGGGAGGGGTGCTGAGGCTTTTGTCGGTCTGGTACCATTCAATATTGCTGATGCTGATGATTATTTTCATAATAAATTATTTTTTTGATTATTTTCTTGATTAATCTAATAATCGTTTGTTCCATGAAATGTCAGAAAATGGTGTTATATGTCAATCTGTGTTTCTCAAACCTAGAAGTGATGATGCTGTCTTGTTTTGTCTTTAAACCTAAATTATTCAGTTTTAATCATTTCTGTGTTGGATGGAGCGAAGAAACCAGATATTCTTCACATTTAGGAAGCTGAAAATCAGAAAATGTGTTTCCTTTCTTAATAGTGAAGCCAGTATTTCAATTATTTTATGTCTTGATGTCTTACATATATCACCACTTTATTTTCCAAGTTTCAATATTCATATGACAAAGAAAACAGCGTTGGCTGTTTTGTGCTACACTCTTAGAAATAAGGGTTCCAAAAGTGTTCTTCTACAAGGGCTGAGGTTCTACCTGGAACCATTTGTTTTTCAAGGGTTCTTGGTAACACTAATGGTTCCAGTAAGAACCATTTTGATCCAGAGAACCCTTTAAAACCCCTTTCCTGAATGAAGGGTTTTTAAAGGGTTATTGGTAACAATAAGGGTTGTCAAGAATCCAGGTGGAACCTTTATAAAAGGTTCCTGGAACCAAAAAGGGTTCTCCTATGAGGACAAGCTGAAGAACCATATATGGTTCTGTTTAGCACTTTTTCTTCTAAGAGTGTATGTGAGGAAATTGTCAGACAAGCTACTACGAGGCTGAAGTGACTCATATCCGATTTGTTTCCTTTATTTTTCACTGATGTGACTCACCTTGATTTTTTTGGGGTGTGTGGAGTGAGAAATCCAATCGTCACTTTAGCATGTGGTCCTATCATACTATGTGAAATGTGCTCATGAGTGGAAAAAGATCACATCCGAATCCATGTGTTTTTTTTTTGCCTATGCCAATTAATGTAGGACAGCTGTTTTCAATACACTTGTAGTTATGAGTCAAATGTGACCTGTATTGAATCAAAGTTTAATAAAAAAAATTAACAATGAGTTAAACCTCGCTGAAACCTTTTTGCAAAAACTTGATAAATACCAAATAACTACCAAATCAGAAAAGCAGACGACCTGAGGAGCACATGAACATAGCATTAAATGTTCTTTAAAACAATAATTGACACCGACTAGCTCGATAAATGCAGTTACTTACAGTTTGTGAAGACAATAGTATTTTGTGTTTTTGTGAAGAAGATTTTTAGTACTAAAACATGGATCGTATGTCCGCTCTCTTGTTTTCCTTGCATGCTGTGAAAAGAATCATCCTCGGTTGTATTATGCATTAAAATGTAAAGCAGTTCTCTTGAAAAGATTCCGCTCACCTGCATGTGTGAAGCTGCACTTACTGCTGCAACATATTCCATTAATTTAGAAACGACAGAATAACAAGGACAAATAGAGAACAAAACAGAAACTTGTCTTTTCTTTTCTTTCCGAGAGCCTTCATATTGTAACTCGAGTGGTGGAAGCACTGCAGGATGGATTAGTCTGCCAAAGCAATGCGAGGAAGCTTTCATGGGGAGAAGCACTCCAACAGCCAGGTTCAAACAAAGCTGCTTATCCACAGGGTCACATGAATGTAATGGTGTGTGCAGCCAATTTGCTCCTTGCTATTCAACAGGTGCGTGGATATCATCCACGGGAGGAAATCACTTTGATTTTCCTAAGCCGTGCTAATTGACTTCTCCAGTGCCTCCCAACGCTGAACTGTGTCAGATCGCAGACAGTGGAAAGATGCCCTCAGCAAAGGTGGCTTTTGTCAATATAATTAACTGAACAGAGACGAGGAACTGCTGCCTCGCCTCCGACTGTTGACGCGGAGCCAAGTCTGAAAGTGGTAAAGTTGGTAACTGCCTTATAATGCGCTACGTGGGATTAATTACCGCACTGCTTTCCAGGGATGATAGTCGAATGTCATTGTCATTGCACGACCAATACATTTTGCCCTTGGCGACGACGCTCGAGAGGTATTATAGGGTAGTTTGCGTCATTATATCGTTGTAATTAGCCTTAATGAATGCATTATAGTAATTTGTGTAGCATTAGGGACAAATGTGCAGCATTATAAAAGCAGAGAGGAAATAATAGCCGACCAGGATGCCAATCTTAGTAAATCGATGTCTGATTTTAATCGCTTTTTTTTAGCTTTTTAACACAGATTGTCTTTGTTTTCCCCCCATCTAATACAACACAGCAATTTAATAATAACTAATTTTATGGAATGACTTAAATCAAAAGTCTGTCTCTGCAGGCTTTGTGTTGTGCATTTGAAAGTACATATTAAGATGACATTTTTGCATTTTCAAACTTCCAGATGAAGTTACTGAAGTTAATGTGAACAAAAACTTAGATGAACAAGAAATAATCAGTGGATTATTAAGAAAAACCCTGCTATCAAAAATGTCAAATATTGGATGCTTTTCTACATTTAGTCTATTATAATAATAATAATTTTTATTTTTGGAATTCATAGTGAAGATGCCACACTTTGCAATATGTGAAATAATTCAACTATGTTATACATACAGTGATTAAGTGTAGAATAGTTATTCAATATAAATTTTTTTATTCATCAATCTTAAAGGAATACTCCAAATCAGCATTGTATTTTCATGATGGTGTCAGACTCACAATGGACATTTTAAAGGATTATAAAGGGTGAAAATCAATGCACCACAGCTGTCCAGACACTCGTCTTCATTTTCAAAATCCAATGCTTTCATTAGCTGCAATGCAACCTGACCGCTAACAGCTTGGATGCACAGCTGAAAGTGTGTGTGTGTCTGTGTGTGTGTTTGTGTTTGATGGTAGCGGTGGCTATTGGAGCCTTAAGCAAAGATTAGGGAATACAGAGGTCTGGTAAACTCACTCCACGTCTTTCCATCTTCGCAGCTCCAGATTATTTTGTGTTTTTGGATTTCAGACATGGACGACGCTGAAAAAGTGGATCTCACGTAACAGTAGTATTAGAATTCATCGCACAGTAAAGATCACAGATGAAATGTTCTGAATTATAATGTAGATGCAGACATTTCTTATGGATCAATATGATATTGGACGATGACAAGTATTGAATCTGATGGCAACAGTAATCCAGGAATCAGACCCTTCTCGTGTCATTAAATAAATTGAGAATTTGACTCACTGTTCAGCAGCTGTTCAGTGTAGTGTTTCTTTTATGTAATAACTGAGAAAATGCAGTTAAACTGTCAAATAATTTGAATTATTGACCAATGTCCTTGTCTTGAAGTCCTGCTATGTTTGTCTATGGAAACACCACATACATAAAGACATTTTAAGTCATGAACGTGTTTGTTTGGTCCAGAATTGTTGTTACATTTCGGCCACCCTTACCTTGGGGTACCAGAATAAAATCTTACGGTACGATGTGGTGCCATACCACAGTCTGTTCTCATACAAAGCTTGACATCTTGTTGAGACAAACAGCCACAAACCCAGCAGAAAAAGAGACCTGTCTGTTGTCTTGTTGTGTCGCATTTGATGTCATTGTTGAAGCGGCACATCGCACACCCCGCTGACCAAGTAAAGGTACTGTTCTCAGTCAAACGCAAGCCTGACCCAGGGTTTTTTTTTACCATTTCAAACCGTACCCTACTGTACCAAACCAAACCGTACCATGATGGAAACACGGCATTGAAGATCATCATCACAGGACAGAGTATAACTAATAACACTGTAACGGAATATGCAGGCTGGGACAGGTCTTATTTATCAGCACTGATACTCCTGCAATTCTTTTTAATTTCAATTAGCCAAAGCATAACTATCAGTGTAATCAAATCAATGGGTAATATACTGTAATAACTGGACAATAATCAGCTTGGACTGATTTCATTTGGAGATTTAAAGTATTCCCCACCAGATGATGACATTGCTTGTTTGCCTTCTTATAGCAGTTGTGCACAAACACAACGTTGCATGCAATACTACCACAGACTGAAGTCATTAAGATAATTTCTCAAACACTGATGGTATTTTACATTCACCGGGTGAAGTACAGAGCTTGGCTTTTCTTGATAGTTGTAGGATTTGTAACTTCTTCAAGGTTTTCGAGATGGAAACCTTCTAAAAAGGATGGGAGCTTTTCATCAAAAGAAAAACCAATGAAACAAGTTCAATGCTTGCATTATTACTAACATCCGTAGACTGCCTTGTAAATCCCCTGTTACTTCCTAAGCCTCTGGGTACAAATCGGAGTAAGAAGTGCTGCACTAAAGCACTAAGCTAGCATAGCGCGGCTGCTACTTTAGACAATTAACTGTCTGTGTGTTTGTGTTGTGGTGAGGTGTTGAAAACGAGATAAAACAAACACATCCCTCTCATATGTGACTAACTTTGATGAAATGGGGGTAAAAAGGGACATACTTGGCCTGAAACGCTCCTCCACCTAATGTCAGCTAGTAGAGCATATTGATATCAATAAATCTGTGCTAAACTATGATACTATGAGCATTTTTGTTATGTTATACTTGTAATTTACTACTGACATATTTATTAAAGCAGAGCTATGCAGTGTTTACCTTAAAGGGGAAATACGTAGTTTATAGTGCCATCTAGAGGAGAGGCTGAAATTTACAACAAAGACCTGATGCTCTGCTCACCCCCTCCCTTCCCTGAGCGCTACCGTCTCCGCAGCTGGTCAAATGTCGTCCTCGTCGTCTTTCTACGTGTCAGCAGATGAGGTTCGTGAGGCGAGGGAGAGGGCGAGTTACCGCGGCCGTAGCAGACGAAGCGGAGAGAGTGGAGGCGGGACTTCCGCTACAAGTAAAGAGACGCTTGTTTTGTTCTCTCGCGTTTGTCCTTACAGGCTCCGGTAGAAACATGGCGTCTCGCTGCTAACAGTGGCTATGCAACCGCGGTCTGCTACGAAACACTACGAAAATGAAACAAAAACTATTATACAGCGACTAGACAATGCAGGAGCACATAATATGTATAAAAAAGTGGATTTTGGGTTATATAAACCCATAAATACTACATATTGTACCTTTACATGAACAGCTTCAGGTTTGATTGGCTTCATTGTGAGGAAATTGGGGACTGTCTCAACTGCCCCTACTGTTTGTTAGCAGAAAACCAGCACTAGTCAGGTACGGAAGTGAGGAAAAGCAAATAAACATTGGACCAGACCGATTTTTCTGAATGGTGAGAATATAGACAGATATGCCAAACGGATGCTGACTAGCATCTATGACTTGTGTTCCAAATGTACATGGCCAGGAAGGGATGAGCATCAGAGGTTACAACAGTTAGGGTAAAGTGACAGACAATAGATGGATAGATGCTTATGGGGGTGTCGTAAAATGGTGTCACTTTAATAGCTAAATCCTAAATATTAATCAAATAGTGTAAGAAAAATAAGCACTGATCCATAAATTGAGATTTGACACCAGTGACTCAATGAATAATATCACTTGGACTTGTGAGAGCGCGGATGATTCATCATCTTCCTCTTCCTCAGACATGCTTCAGATGTGAGCAAAACTGAAGTGAGACGGTGTGAATGATAGAGTTTTTTTTTTTGTTTTGTTTCTTTTAAAATCCACTCCATGCTCTGGCCAAAATCACCCCCTGCTTGCTCCTGCTCTACACTTAGATTCCGCTCTTGAAACAACAATTTTAATGGAATCTGTCGGTGCTGACAACTTATTCTCAGCACTGAGTTGTCCCCCACCCCCCTCTGCAAACATCACCCAAGTCTTTAGCTTAAGGATGAAGCACACACTCCACATACTGTAGTGGTAGTGTAGCGGTTAGAACCGCTCCGTCTTAGGCTTTCGGCAACTTTCAGCAACTTCTCTTGATTATGTCTCAGAAAATGCTGACTTCTATCCATATTTCTTTTTGTTGTTGTTAAGAGTGAGGAGGGCGTTATTCTAACACGAAGAGGGCAAGTATCCAAATCTGTGCACACTGAACAAGACATGTAACATAAGGGCAACAAGCAGTGGCTGGGTATGAGCAGGGGTTCTTGTAGGAGATTGGGTAGAGGTCAGGAGGCGATGTACAACTAAAAGAGATGGAGTTTCAGCCTGTGTCGGAAAATGTCGAGTGAATCTGTTGACTGTTCTGACCGAAGAAAAGAAGGCACACAGCGGAGTGATGGAGTGAATAGTAATGAGCCACAGAAAGTATCTCACTGTGAAGGGTTCCTATAGGGTCACTGTTCTCTGTTAGGTTGCTGCTGTGTCCACCATGGACGCGACAAAAACAGCAAACTCAGTTGTTTGACTTAATACTGCTTAATATGATAATTAATTAGCGCCTTTGTCACAAATTATTTTTATACAATTTTTAAATCAATAGCCAAATTCCCAAGCTTTATGCTTTGACAGTACAGTATTTATTTATACAACCAAATATGCTCATGAATTAAATGTGAAACAAAGTTTGGCCCTGTGCTGGAGCAGAATAGTGTCCATTTCTCACTGCAAGTGTGAGGTGTGAGAATGGGCTCTATTTTTCTCATTTCTAAAACTCTTCAAGCCTCATTAACTACAAAAACAAGCCAAAGTAGCTGCTGTGAATGGTTTGTAGCATTTTCTTGAGCCAAGAACAGGCTCTGTACCTCGCAGGGGGAGACGGGAGTCCCTGCTGGATCAGGCAATCACTGAGGCAGGGGATAATGGGAAAAGTTTCATAGTTGATGTCGTGCCTTGTGTGCTGAGTGGCAAGTTTCATAGTTTACCATGGTGTAAGTAATGGAATTAAATGGTGTGTGTTGTTTTGTGTGAAACATTCCGAGTATGTAAGTAAGTTATTTAGGATATGGTATAATCTTATTTTACCAAACCTGTATGCCAGTGTTTTAGAGAGAGAGACAGAGAGAGAGTGTGTAATTGTATTTCAGTCAATCTGTGCATTATAATCATTTGTAAATATGGAAACATTTTTCCTTAAGTGTAGTCCGGCAAATGTGGCCAGCCATGGCAAAATCGGCCACAGGTCTACCGAGGGACATTTTAAGTTATTTACAGATTCTGAAAGTGTGATTTCTAAGCTCTCCAACAATGTCTAACACATGTACAGTAAATACTAGATGTAGATACTATTTGAAGAAGATAAGGCTATTTGAATGTAGGCACTGCTCAAACTGCTTTAGGGAGAATTTTAGCCTCTAAGATTTACACCTTCTGGAAGCCAAGAGACAGAATACATGATTCAAGCACATCAGCACATGTTTCTGCTGGCCCTGAAGCTAGTGAATAACAATGCAGCCACATAACGTTGTGAAACACACAGTGGATTTTTAAAAGACAAAACGTGTTTTAATACCTGACGTGACTGAACACTAACTTTATGTAGATCAATGATGTTAAATAAAACTCACCCCATTAGAAGATAGAGGCGACACGTCATCATCTCAGACAACTACTGTGTCTGTCCTGCTCTCTTTCAGCCGCTGAATAATCATCTGCTTGTTGTTTTAGTGACGATGAAGTCTGCCAAAGTGAATGCTAACATGTTAGCATAAAGCTCACTAGCTTAAAATGCTGAGTCCACTCACATAGCAGAAGTGAGATCTGTGTCTGTCTCTGTCTTTGTTAGGAAGTTAGTTCTTCTGCGGTTTTTCCTTGTCCATCTTCATTCGTTGGTGAACACACACACACACACTGCAGCAGCAGCTGTCTCAGCTCTGTGCATATTAAGTAGCCATGCTTTTCTCCATGACCATCAGCTGATTGGCCGAAATTTTTTTAACAACATTTTAACATCAACTTTGTTCATGTTTTGCGCTGGGCCGACTTGCGCCCTCTTTAGCCGTGGCGTACATCAATCTGCAAATGTGGATTCACAATCTGTGTCATTCAAGATGTCTAAAAGAAATAAATCTTGGGAGCAGAAGCTACATTTTGCGAAAATAGATATCTAAACCATTGCATTTGTAGAATAGAATTGTCATTGAAAGTGCTTGAATTTTGTGCAAGAAAGAAGCTAAGTTGATATGTAGCAAAATATCTCCCTTGTTTCATGCCTTGCATTGCTTGATGTACGTAAACTAGGCCTACGCAGGACAAACACAAAGTTGTAAATACTAGCAGTGGTAGCTTGCTTGCCTAAAGCTAATGTCAGTGATGTCGTCTTTTGCTAAGTTTTATTTTATTTCCTGTCCGTTGCTACCATTAGCATTCCTCGATCACCTCCTGTTTGCATGTTTATGGAGGGTATTGGGCATTTTATTCACGGATAAACTAACCTAACCTTTGGGCATAGTAATGCATCTCAGACACAAATTTAGTAGAGCATTTATGTCGTTTACAGTTGTATTCGACACCTGACTGAGGTTTTTTTTAAGTAAATACAATGAGGATGTAGCTAAGTTTAGCCACCACTGCAGTTGCCATTTTTTTGTTTTGGAACTATTACTACTAGTACTACTAAGTATTTTATGTATTTCACTGACAGAAAGTACGGCATGGGGAGCTTTCATTATTCTTGCTGGTATTTCATAGCATTATCCAAATTGAAATGTTTATCTGATGATGGCGCATACTTAATTAAAAGTTAAGGGACTGCCAATGTAATTACAGTTCAACCTGAGGGGGGACATGAGTGTGTTTACCAAGTTTCAGGTTAATACACTCCAATTTTTGTGATGAGATCATGTTAACAACTAAACCATGATGATGTTAGATGACCACAATATCACCAACAGCATTAGATTTAAATTCATATTCATACTCAGGCACAGGAAAGTATTGCTTCCCTCATGTTTTTTTTTTTTTTTTTTACTGAAGGGCTTTTTTCCATTGTAGCTATCTTATCTCTTAAATTCAGCACGTTTTACTTGGCTGGTGACAGTGATTCAACTTCTCAAACGGATAAACAAGGAGCGCTTTTAGGCAATCTCATGCACATATCCACGCGAGCTGATAAAGTCTCTCTCAGTAGACATCAAAACGTTTGTCTTATACTTGTAAAAACATATCTCCTCCTCACCCCAAAGCAGAAATAAATTCATACTTGACTTGTCCAGAACAGACAAAGCAGGAAAATGACTCCTGGATTGAACCAAATGGACCAGTGATCCTTGACAGTGTTTATACCGTTCTCTCCTCCATGGAGTCAGTAGGCTTACATCATGTTTACAGCCTGTGCCCTTGACTTAAGCAGGGGAAATTCAGATTCTTATCTTCTATTGTGTGTGAAAGGGACATACATTAACATTTCTTATGCATCCCTGAATCAACAGCACAAGAGCTGATGACATGCAAAGTCATGGAAATATTGTTTTGGGGTCGCAGGGGATGAGATATTGGTCGGCATGGATGAGATGTAATACACAAGAAAAATGAAGCTCACCAAAGGTTAAACAGGCCAAAGAAATGTCATCAAAATGCCACTTAAACATGATTTGGCCTTTTGGATTCTTTCATCGCACCAGACTCTGTGGCAGCACTTTTGCTTGAATATGGTTGAAAACGCAGGTCGGACTTGTGAAAAGGTCGATCAAGATGAGTTTAGAAGGAAAAGCTGGACTTTAAAGATAAATTACAGAGGAATCCGGGGGAGAAAAACAACATTTGGACCTGCTCATGTTTTAATAAAACCTTTATGCAATCTTTTAATTACACAACTGACAACATCAGAGGGAGGCTGAGATCTGGTAGCTAGGTAACTGACTAATTGAAATTACTAACTCATTATTTTCATGTTTGTGTGCGGGATTACTCTGCCACTGTCACTCAGGAAATGGCCACTGCTTCATTTGCTGCTCTCAATTCCATGACTTGATGTCAGCCTGGGGGGGGACAATGGAATATAATTCAATGGAATTATATATATTTGTAATTTATTACAAATATTTGGTAATGGCTGTGTTGCAAAAATAATAATAATAAATATTTAAAATAGTGTGGAATTCATTGCTTAACCTGCTAAATATGCAACAGGATAAACTGCGGGATTGTTGCCTCAGATTTCATGTATTTGCTATGACTTTTTAAGAAGCTTTTTCACTCTGATGTAAATAGCCCACCACACATGCACTGTAGTGTGGGAAGATTTTATGAGTATTATCCTTAATGTTTAAAAAAAAAATAAAAATGAAAATTGCACCTAATAATGCATAATGCAAAAATAATAATGGTGTTAGACTGTAAAGAATCGTCTGGTAAAGACCAGACGATTCCAAAATGGCCAAGGGATTAAATCATTTATTGATTTGCAAATGACTATTTTAAATTAATAATGTTGTTTTGTGAATGTTTTCAGGTTTCTCTTTTGTCCTCTGTGAAAGTAGCTGAGTATCTTAAAAACAATGTCCATATTTTGTGGTTTGGTAAAGAAACAAAAACTTTTTTTTATTTTGAATTTTACCATTTTGAGTAATAGGTTGGTTGTTTATTTTAATAGACCATCCAACTAATCCATTAATCAAGAAAATAACAATTTTTTAAAAATATATATTATTTTTATTTTTTATAAGCAGTAATGTGGATTGCCACTGAGGAAAATTGCTGTATCCAACATATTAAGGCAATTACGACCGTGACAAACATGCTAATGAGTTAAATCCGCTCACGTGAGTTTCTGTAACTTGGACAAACTGAGAAATCCGTGAAAATGAATTAACATTCACTGTTAAAATCAAGCTTCAAACACAAGCGCTAAACATTTTGTCTGCAACATCCTTTGTTAGAAACGCTCACAACGCCCCCCACACTAGAAACGGTACCTGTCACTAACTTAAACTGCGCTAATTGTTTCAACCAGTCTACACGGTTCCATGCTAATGAGTTTATGCCTCGCAGTGGTTGCCTGCCTGCAGCCACCATGGCTGCGTCTCACCCTCGCATCCCCTCACATGCTCGATGCAGCAGTCAATGGAAGTGGGAGACTTCACTTCCTGTTCTTGGTCTTTATGCTAACGGACCCCAGTCATGACAAATGGGAGGATCACACTGCACCAGTGCACTCACTAAATAGATTAAAAGGGAAATAGGATGGCGTCTGCGTGTGTGTGTGTGTGTTATCTTGCAAGTTGTTTAACATTTTCTGGAAAGTTTGGATAATTTAGAGTGTTGTTAAAAATGGTGACCTATTCTTTTCTGAAGTATCCTGATGCGCGAGTGCGATTGCATTCTTCACTGTTAATGAATGTCGGTGCAGCTTGGCAGTTTGGAAGAAAGCTTATCAGCCAATAAACATCCCCCACTAAATCAAGCATTAAAAAGCAGCCTTATGTTTCCTCCGTTTAATCTCTGATTGACACTGAATCTCAGGAGTCCCACAAAAGCTTTGGGATACAATAATAGCTTGTTGTTTGTTTTTTTATTTAATTGCTCTGATAAGTGTATGAATTATCAACCCCTTCATAATGTTATCTTTATCTTCCAAGTGTAATGTAATTTTCTTTTGCTGATTAATCTACTGATAAATGACTCATTTTAATTGAGGTTGTTTTGCAAATATAATTCAAACGTTGTGTGTGGCTGAGAGGATTTTACACTCTGTAGTGCTGCTGTTGTTGCTGCTGCTGCTGCTGCAGATTTCTCTCCGTCTTTATCCAGTTTCTTTCATTTTGGTAAGAAGGGAAAGTAGGGAAAGGATCTTGTGTGCACAAACATGCTGTGTTCAGAACAACATGGAGTGACCCCGTGATGTGGCTGACTTTATTACCCTGAAAAATGAGGAACACTGGAGGAGGTGACAGTGCTTCAGCTTTCATTAACTCTAAATCACTTTCCACACACACACGCACGCACACACAGTGCAACAGTGCACAAAGGTAATTAATTTCCTCAAGGACAATTATTTCAGCACTTGGAGACAATGACAGGAACTCCTCAAAGCTCAATCCTGGTAGATACTGTAGGTGGATCTGAAGGAAAATGATCCCCAAAGGCCTTATATAGAATCACTATCTCGAGCAACAAGGTTAACTCAACTTGTGAGATGAAGAACCATGATGGCCAAAAAAAAGCAAAAGCAAACCGTACCCATGTCTGTTTGCTACATTGTAACAATTTTCTGACTGATGCAGACCAAAGCAATCGAGCTATAGGTGTGAAAGCGCCCTGAATTCAGAAATCCCACATTCACAGACAGTATAGTGGGTGAAAGGTTGAGGATCTAAGAAAGGGAAAGAAATGCAAGACATATTTTATCATTAATCTGAATTTGACCATTATACAATATAGCTGTCTAAAAATATTTTTTCATAATCGATTTATTTGGTGATTATTTGGTTCAGCTCAATGTTATTTGTATAGCACCTGAATCACAATATACAAGGCACTGCACATAAACAACACTGTCGAGTGCAGAGAAACCCAACAGTTCACACAATGAGCAAACACTAGGGATCAGTGAAGAGAAAAAAAAAAAACTCAACAATGTGCGGCCATCTGCCAAGACAGGTTGGGGTGAAAGGAAAATTTAGACGAGACAGTTCTGAGTCAGTGATGACGTGTTTATAGAACTACAAAGACATTTGTACAAGCAGCAGCAGAGACAGTTGATAAAAATTATACTGATATCAATTTGATTTATTAATATCAATATGATATGAATGATATTTTTATTTTGAGTCCACAAATTATGTAGTTTTAATTATTTTCTATTTTCCTGTTATGATGATAATACAACAAATCACGTTCAATGTTTATTATATATATATATATATATATATATATAATTATATGTATGTAATTATATATAATTATATGGACTGATAATTGCAGGCCCTTGATGTACTTGTCATCATGTACTGTATGTCATGCAATACATTTTTAAGAATTTTATCAAGAGAATTTAGTGTTTTGTTCTCATTTTTGAATGTTTTTATTAGTATGTTTTTAGAATACAGTGACCAGGAGTATGTGACAAAGAAATCGTTTTATATGTGAGAGATTTGAGGGAATAAAAAAAGTTCACACAACTTTAATTGAATACCCTCTTTAAAAGTCCATTTATTTTCAAGAGGAAATGTTTCCGAAACACACTGATAATGTTCCATTTTGATCAATTCAGTGCACATAATATCAAGCAGAGTGAATGACATCGTCACACAGGAGTGTGTGATTACCGTGGCTGTTCTCGTTAGAGAACAAAGGCGTACACCTGCAGTGCAGGTTTGGTTGAGAATGTGCAGTCTGGGGGCGTGTTGGTGTCTGGCATCAGGCTTTAACTTTCCTGATAAAAAAAAAAAGAAAAGAAAACACAGAGGTCTCCCCTACAGGGTGCTGTCAGTTTCACAATGGAGTAGAGAATTAAGACAGGATTCTCCCAGGAGAAAACAGATGTCCTTGTGAGTTGCAAGATGCAAATATACGGCAGCTCAGATCTGCTTCCAAGGACAAACAATGTCCCATTTTTCTCTTTCTGAAGATACCAAATTCCCTGTCGTCATTTTCTCTCCATGTGCATAAATGTGCACATACACTTTTTTCCTGATGACTGAAATGATTCCAATATGTTACAAGAGTTGGGGCGGTCAGGATGAAAGGATGGTCTGACGATGGACGGACGGACGAACACAGCAATAGATTCACAGCAGGTCAATAAATACGTAGATACTTCAATACATAGGCAGATACAGAGATATGTTCATAAATGTATGTATGTTAAAATAGTTATGTAGGTATGTATCATCATCTTTAGCTATAAAGATTACATTAGCAGACAGGTTAGATATGGCCTTAGCTAAATAGATACATGGTCATATTTGCTGATGCAGCTATAGATACATATATACGTCAACAAATATATAAATACATCACCAGATTCATAGATGCATCAAAATATTTGTAGATGCATCTATAGATACTATGTATATACATCTTTAGATATGTAGATACACCTCTAGATACTATGTGTATACATCTTATACATCTATAGATACATCTTTAGATATGGAGATACATCATTAGATATGTATATATACCTCTAGATACTATGTGTATACATCTTATACATCTATAGATACATCTTTAGATATGGAGATCCATAATTAGATATGGAGATACATCTATATACTATGTATATACATCTTTAGATATGTATGTACATCTATAGATAATATGTGTATACATCTTATAGCTCTTTAGATATGGAGATACATCTATATACATCTTTAGATATGTAGATGCTACTTCAGATATGGAGATGCATCTATGGATAAGTAGATACATCAACATATTTGTATATATACATCAATATATTTGCAGATGCAGCTACAGATACGTGTATACATATTTAGATTTGCAGATACATCTAGATACATACTTGTATATGCATCTATGGATATTTAGATAAGTCAGTATATGCGTGAATGGAAACTCTATAGATATGCAGATTCATTTAAATCATGGTGATTCAGAAACATTAACACACAGTTTATATGAATGTACAATATTCATACACAACACGCAGACACACAAAGCAGGTGTGAAACTCTAACCTTGAATTTCACTGTGTTAATATTTATTTTGCAGTGTTTAACAACTTAACAGTGAGACAATTAATAAGAATAGACATAGAATGTGAGACACTGGCAGTGAGTAGTTTGTGCTGGTACAGAGAAATATGTTATATGTTATGTTATGTTATGTTATGTACAGTAAAAAATGTCAGCTGTGCTTTGTGATGCTTTGTGCACCCCCGCCCCCTCGGTGCAGGCGGGGAGTGACCATATGTGGAGGGTATCTATTACTGTATGTTGCATTAACATTGCTTCATGTGGCCACTGCCAGAAAGCTTTAGGCTTGCATTGCACTTGATAAATTAATTATAAATATATATATATAAGAAAAAAACAATATATAAATATTTGAAAAACCTAAATTTAGAAAAGAACAAAAAAAAATCAATTATGCTTCACAATACTTTCTGATTCAGAAGCGGAAAGACATGTGTGACGCTGCCACCTGGGCTTCGTCTACTGGGGTCCACGGAATGCATTGCTCCTGTGGTTTACAACGAAAGGCCCATAAAGCATGCAGTCATCTGCTCCCAACCATGTCACACAAGCTGCCAATGGGTGACAGAAGTGATGAATGTGGCAAGAAGAAGAGGGATTTCTTGTTTTGACACAGATCGGGGGGGAAAAGATCTAAATGATCCCACTGTGTGAACCAGCTTCGTCACAGCCATCCACAACACTTACATTCACCGTTCTGTGTCCCATTTTATTTTTCTTTGCCTGTTAACACCAAACACCATTTTTCCCTGAAATGAAAGTGTCATCTGCAAAACTGATTGTTATAAATTATCCATCATTATCTATTGGAAAATACTTCTAACTAGCAATTGAGAACATGAACTCTTCAGTCAAATGTTTACTGACGTTCTTGTTAACCATGGGATTCACCCCCTGGTGGCTAACTGCTACTTTCACTCTATCTTGGGCTTAAAACTGGATGATTCTGTCCATATTTATTTACAAGATTGATGATTTTGCCTCACACAAACACAAGTTTTCGTCTTCTTTCAGATCACATCAACAGGCAAAACAGTAGACACACGTTTTATCTGTAAATAATGGTGTCCACTTCCTTTTCCAACATATGTTTTGTTTGCAGTTGGAAATGCGCGTATTTTTGTAATATTTTTAGCATTTTAAATGATTTTTTTGTGACAGCTGATGGAGTCTCTACTCTCACATTTGGAAAAAGGTTGGAAAAAAACACACCTGGCTGATTACTGCCAGGTGTGTTAAAGGGGCGGAGCCAATGTTTTGTTGTGATTTGGAAGAAGATTTGCAACAGTCAACAATTATTAAAAATTATTAATCGACTAATTGGATAACCTTTATGGCCAGGTTGACCAGCAGATGGCACTGTGAGCGATAATATGTTGTTTGCTGTAACATTTGTGTACGCAAATGAGCTAAAATTGTCATCCAGAGCAGACAACCACAACACCAAAGCATCGCAAAGTAACGAATAAATCTGCGGACTGAGCTGTTAGCTTAGCTGTTAGCGCCATCAAAGTAGCAGTATTAGTGGAAATGATGGTGCCTTCCATTTATGGAAGTATTATTTTCTACGCCCTCCTGTCAAAATGTCCTCAGCTCCACTCCGATCGCATACCGTAGAACACTCTTTCTGATTTTCCTCCAAGTACCACCAGAGGAAGCTTGCGTACCACTGGTGGTACACGTGCTGCAGTTTGAGAACCACGGCTCTACGTGGTATTTTGTACACTGAAAAAGTAGCAAAATTGCAACAGGTTAAAATTGAACAGTGAAATGTGTATGACAGATTTATTGTGTTTTCTTGTTGAAACATCCAACTAGGAACCAGAAAATTCAAAATTCTGACTACAACTGGAACACATTTATTTGTTACTCTCAAAAGAGATGAGTAGAAAGCGAGTTGACTCACTACTTGTTCAGGTCCACTGTGAGAAAAAGATGCACGGTGATATAACTGACAATTTAGTTCATCGGAAAATCATTTTGTCATCGTTTTGTTGTCGACAGCCTCCACTAATCATTGCACCACTTTGTGAAAGGAGACAGATTACAAGCCAAAATTCCCCTTCCTCTTTCCCCCTGCTTATTTCATCATGTTGTCTATTTCGTTCTTTTGCCGTCTCATATCCTTTACCACCATCCTTTATTTAAAAGGCAACTCCCTCCTGCTTCACACCATCATTCAGCAAGACTTAAACTATCACTGTCTAATCCACACTGCAGGGCAATCACAAATCACGGCTCTCTTTAAATGATTTAGTTGTGCTTTTGTCATTCCGTCTGCTGCTTCTTTTGCTGGTGCTACATTATTGGATTAAGTTCAAGGATCCAGCTCTGATTTTAAACTAGTTCACACATCTAAATAGTTTTTGATTAGTTAGAAAATGTTATGAAGGTAGGTTTTTGACACTGGCTCTGATCTGTTACTGTACCCAAAAAACAACAACAAAAAAAAAATGCACATATATAATGTTATAGAACACTGATCTAAATCTACATAATTCCATGTCTCGCTGTTATGGAAATGAAAGGAAACAAATGGACAACTGGAGAATAAAAAAAAAAAGGAATTTCATTTAATTTTGAACACATGCAACAGCCAACAGTCTCAGTCTGTTTTATTTGTTTTCACCTTCTGTCCAGTTCCTCTCAAACCAGCTTCATGACGTTGAGCCCCTCATCATCATTATCATGTGAAACCTCCATATTCTTCTTTTTGGGTCATTATCTCTTAATCTCCTCTATTTATTTTCTCACCATTAGCTCGCTGATAGCATTAAACAATATTAGTCTTTGCACAAAGCATTGTTCTTATAATAATGTGGAACAGAATGTTGCTTTGCCACACCATGCTGTGCTGTGAAAGTAGAAAAAGTATTTTTTTTTTGTTTTTTGCCTGGTTGCCATTGTGTTGCTTCAGAATCTCCGAATGCACATACAAAACACAAATGAAACTACACATATGCTAAAATACGACATCACTTTGTTTCAAGTAGTTTATTACAGCTCCGCTTTGTTGAAGGATGGCTGTAAGAATTTGTAATATATGCAAAATGCACATAATGTATCTGAGTGAGGGACTAAAAATAGAGCGGTAATTAAGACAAGTGCAGGTCTGATGTAACAGCACTTGCATCAGACCACCACCGTCTTCTGCTAATGTCTACTTTATGTGATACTGCTTCTGCTTCTGCTGCTGCTGCTGCTGCTGCCTGTGTGATGTCATAGTTGCTGTGATATGATAGTTAACCCCAGGCGGAGTCTATGTAAAAATGAAATCTGTCAAAATGAATGTGGAACTTGTCTCCGACTATGAATTTATAGAGGCCGATAACTGCTACTGATAGTGTACATTTTCCCCTGTGCCCAAATACAGTGGTGTAGTCTCTTCTCTAGTGAAATAAACTAATAATAAACTAAAATGTTATACTCATGTCGCAGCAGATTAATAACAAATGTCATCATGATGTGGTGCTTTTCGACTACCCTGTTCCACCACAGCTCGACACTTAAAAACCTCCTAGTTGCTGTAAACGAGCCGATAGAAATCCTCTTTTCTGACGCTGTTCCTCAGCTGCGATATTTCAGACATGAATCTCAAACCCAGAAGACAGACTGTGTTAGCGTAGAGGCTTCTGTCTTGTGATTGGCCAATACCGGGAAGTGACATAATCAGCACACCAGCTCTCAGAAGTGCAGCGCCCCCCTCTGGAACGGTGAATGCACTGCTAATCATTATCAAAACATTGTTTTAACTATGTTCAAAAATAGCTTCTTCACGACTCCCCGCCGCAGTCCATTTTATGACTTTGACCCGGAGTCAGACCCAGAGTCACTCGTGAAACACCTCCACAACGGACGTTATTCTTCTTCTGCGGTTCAATGTACGCAACCGGATGTACCCGGACTAGTGCCCGCAGCAGGAGGATCTGCTGTTCAGGAGAGCCGCTGTTTACGTAACCAGACCTGGTTTTTTCAGAGATCTCGCTGAGCCCGAAATTACAATAAAACACAGCGTTCTCAGCAGTGGCTGAGTTTGTCTTGAACCTTCAGGGCTTCGTAAACAAGGTAATGACGCAGATAGCCACTAAAAAACAGCGTTAATTGGAACTTCCGGTCTAGGTCCGCTTTAAGAATTCTATTTGCGTATAAAATTAAGTCACGGCAGTTTCATGCAGCCGTACTATGATGACTCCGCCCACGTTGAAGATACAAAACCATGTGGAATTGTGCCTTGCAATGGAAGTCAAGTAGGTATCAGCCAATACTGTCTACCATTACCAATATTGAATTCCATGCCGATAATATTGTGCATCCCTAATGTAGACATTACATTCACCTTACATTCTTGCACATCAAGAAGCAGATTGCAATGGAGGTTAAATGCCGTTCTGGTTTTACCAGTCATTGTGCACCTGCCATTTTAACATGAATCTCCTCCACATCTCACAACAACACACTGTAGCTATACAGTGAAGAAAACGTGATCTTACTAATGTATTTCAGTGATTTGCTTCTGTCCCTTCAGGACTCTTAGTTTTATTTTCCCTTCTGTCGGTGTGAGGTCATGGGCTGTGACAAAGTACAAGGCGCAGGACTTAATGACAGCAGTTCTTCAAGAGTGCGTGTTTGTGTGTATGGTACTAAACACCTCTTATATTGTATCATAGATGTACAGTTTAATGTGCAATCCTCTTGGGGATATATGAACTCATTTAATGTTGAGAGAAACATCTTCAAATGGGGCGACTACATAAAGGGATCAATTATCCAAAGCACGACATGATTTGCTTCAAAGTCGTTCCTCTAAATGAGTTTTTCAGCGCCGCAACTTTGATTTGATGATGATAATTTCCTTGCTATGGATTATGGAGTTTTATGTTTTTTTTTCTCCGATGACAATAATGTGGTTAGCTGTAGAAATTCAGCCACAATGCAGCATTTTGAATAAACTTTTCTCCATAGATAGATAGATAGATAGATAGATTGATAGCTTTAAGCTAACTGCCAGCCAGAGTGATAACTTTAAGCAAAGATAGATGTTATTTCAGGTTGTTGGATACACATTTCCTCTCGATCAGCTACAAATCTGCACATGAAAGCTGACTGCACTTCCTCTCATCCTTTATTTACAGAGCCAGATGGTACATTTGGACACCACCTATCATCCTTTAATACAACAGATGCTGAATTGTGATATTCCACTGTTTTTTTGGCCCGCTGACTGTGTGTCGTTCCATCTAAAAACCTGTTATCCATGGCAAATATGTGACCCCCCCCCCCCCCCCCCCTTAAGTACAGCATCAAGCACAGCCACAGTTATTTCTTTGAGAACAGAGAACAGGCTCGCTCTCAATTCAGTGTGTCAGCTCTCTGCATGAAAGTCCCCTACACTCAACCTTCCTCCCGGAGATTTCAGCAAAGATTCACTTGGCTGTCAGAAAACAATTGCTCTTTGTAAAAGGCAGTGGCTGGTGCAACTTTAATTTTAAAGATGTTTTAAATGAGCTGCCACTGTGTGATTGATGGGCTGTGGGAAACCTGCTCGGCTTTCGTCTGTACTCTATACTACAGTGGGCTTTAATTACAGGGCCCTCGTATTGATGCTGTCACCCCCAGTGTGATATGCATCATGCATGTGAGGAGAATGGATTTTACCACCTGGTCGCCAGCTCTGTGCAGTATCATTGCACCGAATGTCATCAGTTTTAAAAATGCATTGTCATCAAACTGGAGCGATTATTGCCTGAGGGAGTGAGGCCCTTGGTATTCATGTATTCACTCATGTGTTTGTGCTCAGTCACAGTTTAAAGTGAATTTGATTATGATTGATATGTCGTCGCACATGAACTAACCCATGGTTTAGTCAGTATTTACTCTGCAAGACTATTTTTCATGCAAACAATTAATTTAAGGATCCGTGTGCCTTGTAAGGAAAACACTAAAGTCTGAAGTCCGGTATCGTGTTTGTCCTTGTCTTTAAAACTTTTCAAATACTAACACTGCCACTGCTTGAGTAAAGTAAAAGCCTTGTTTCGAGAAAGAAGTCACAAACACTTTGCTGTACATTGAGTCACCGCCTGCCAGCATAACTCAGCTCGCCAAAAACAATCTCAATAGAGAATTTCCCTTTTCAGGAAGCATACAAATACGTAAATAAATACCTTTCTGGATAGTGTAATAATATATTTCTGTCAATAAGTGAACTCCAATTCTGAGGTTTGTGATTTGGCCGGTGCCATTTTGAAAATACACCCGAAACTAGACGCTGAGTTTTAGATTCTCTGCCCGAGTCCGACACGATATTTCCCGCCACAATCATCGGGCCGGGGCCGGATTGGGCCCCTCGATCAAGCATTTGTGTTTTTTCTCCCTCGTCGTGTTCGCGTGGTATGTTATAGCACGTCGTATTGTGTGAAGGTGTAAAAACCTTGTGGCCGTGAACGCATCATTCAAAAACCAGGGAAGCGTCAATAGCAACATATGCGTTCATGGCGGTCATGGAAGTGTACTGTGGCAGCAGGTACAACAAGCTCCCACTGTGGGGAGGACGTGGACGTACATTTACGGCTCACGTATTAAAAAATTGTCGGGTTTAGCTCGGGCTCGTAATTACAGTTAATGTGTTGGGCTGGGCCAGGCTCGGAAACAGCGTTCACGGGGTCGTGTCGGGTCGGGCTTGATTTTTTTGGGCCCGATCTAAGCTCTACACCGAGACCATTGGCTCCAAATCAGCTCAGAGGTAGAAGCTGATTTTTCCATGGACTTCCATTCAGAAACATTTTTTTTTCTTTTGCAACCAGTGGAGCTGCCCCCTGGTGGTTTCTGGGAGGATACCAGAAAACTTCATCCATTTTTTATATACAATCCATGTGGTAGCAGTTAACATCAGTCCAGGACTAGAGTCTTAGAGTCAATGGTGCCAATCCCAGCTGACATATAGGCCATTATACATATACTTTAATGCCATGTCTATATTTAAAATATTAAATAGATTGTGTCCAAACTCCAAAAACACAGTTTTTCCTTAAGTATTTTCCTCTCAGCGTTTCTCAGCCTTTCTTTCTTTCTTTCTCTACTCTTTTCTCAGAACAACGCTCTTCCAACTTTCTCGCACATGTTTGGGTCTCGCATGACTTAAAACCAACCTCTTGTATTAAGAGGAGGGAACTGCACATGTTCACTTTATAATGAGAGTTTATATGGCAGAAGATCGGAAGGGGCAGCACCCTAGCGCCCCCTGTGGTGACGTGGCTTCTGCTTTAGATTGGATATTTTTTTTTTATTTCTGTGGGCCCTGCGGTTTGTTGCCTGGTTCACGTTCACTGTAAATGTGGGTGTTCTCTTCCCACGCGGTGACAAATGGAACATGCTATTACGTGACAAATAAGGTCATGTTGCTGCGCTTTCTGCTAATGAATAATTAGGATTCATCAACATCAACAAGGATATGAATGAAGGCAGATGTTTAATGAGTTGGGTTCTCGTTATGTGCAAACAGAGCCGGGCTACAAATGTGAATCAAATAGAGAATATACAGAAAAATGAATAATTAGAAGTGAATATCTAATCTAGAGGTTTACTTGTATTTGGTAAGTGAAGCTGATCTTTTTAGAAAAAAATAATGTTTTTTGTCTATATTTTGGCAGTTTTCATTTTTCTGCCCTTACATTTGATAAAATATAACAGTTTAATAATAACAAATGATATGTATTTTATTAAAACAACGCAACTTTACATTTCGTATAAAAATCAGCCAGGCGACGACCATTCACTGACACACTCATACCTAACCTGGAAACCGTAGAGCCAATAAAACCCACGCACACACGGTGAGAACAAGCAAACTCCACACTGAAAGACCCAGACTGGGATGCACACCAAAAAAAGTTATTATTAACCCCTTAATGCCTGAATATATTTCCATTTATTATATAATAATGTCAGAAAACCTGGAAATGAGGAAGTTCTTGAAAGTTTTGTACACCAACCAAAAATGATATAGTTTTTAATGACCAAAAATGTTTTAATACTAACCCCTTACTGCTTGAATATTATATAATAAAACAAATTATGTGTGTTTTGGCTGTCTAGCAGATAATTTAAATATAGCACAATAGATACAAATTTGCGACGTCAGGCATTTAAGCTCTGCTGGACACAAGTGCCCCCTGAGCTCCCTGAAGCATGGTGGCGCTCCAGAGAGCTCTATCCTCTCCCCACAAGTAAAAAAAACAACAACAAACAGATCATTTTATAGCCTTTTATCAAGCCTCGGAGAACAGAAATGTGTAAAATGGACAAAATAAGTAATAATGAGTTGACCATTACGATATACTATCTTTAATCTGAACATCTGAGGCATTTTTTTCTTTAATTCTTCCACAAACGCATGCCTTTATCCGCCTCGTGTTTAAGTTGTCAACCGTCTCAAATATGAAAGATAAACATCAGGTGTTGGTGTTGTTCCTCGACATCAAAGGGGAAAAAAAGTGCCTTTTGTTCATTCTCATATTCTCCAGCGGCAGTGGAGCCTCAGTGTTCCTGTTGTCAGATGCCGCCACATGTGGTGTTATCTCAGTGACAGGTGCCATTACCTCTACGGTGCTCCGTCACCATGACAACGTGACACACAGAGGCTGCGAGTCGAATGAACCAAGTCTATTCACTACACACGTGTTGCCGTAAAAAAAGATTTCTGGATCATTGCTTTCAGTATTTTAGATTATGTTGTCAGAGAAACCAGGGTTAATATATATTTATTCTTTTTAATGTTTGGCTCGTGTACAATAAGACATGGAATGTGACACCTGCTGCATGTATTCAACCTGGAATAATATTCCAGGTTGGTACAATGGTACATGGTACAATAATGGTGTGTAAGAGGATCAGGGTCACTGGTCACTGACAGATGTGGTCTGTTGCGAGTCCAGCATGATTTACTGGTCAGTCTTGAAATACAGAAAACAGACATTTTCGTAGTTTATCAGTGAGTAATTCCATTTTTACCTTTTTAGTTTAATAGTATATGGTTTGGTCCATAAGATGTCAGAAAACGTAAAAAAAAACGATCATTGTCAAACCTGGAAATTATGATGTTATTGAAAGTCTTGTTTTGCGCATAAACCAAACCAAAAATTATGCAGTTTTTAATTATTTATTTGTAATATGGAGCAAAGAAATCAGAAAAATATTCACATTTAAGAAGGTCAAACAATCAGAAATCTTATTTTGATCATGAAAAAAGCTTCAAACCGATGAATCATTTATCAAAATAGTTAGTAGAAATAACTGAGCAATTTTTTTCAACTATACCATGAATTACATGGAATAAAAAGTTACATAAAATAAAAGGAAAGAGTTGGAAAATATACCAAATTAAACATGCATCAGCATCAACTGAGTGCTACAACACTTAGAGCAGATCTATTGCATATACAAATGAGTGCTCATCTTGTAAGAGAAGGTCAGGACGATGTGATTTAAACAAAAATGTTTCTTTTTAATGAGCTGTGAATAACTCCACTATTGTTTTATATCAATCCTGTCACCTGCAGCATCAAGGTCTGATAAAAGATGGTGCAATATACGGTAGCTGTTGCACCAATATGAGGAACAGTTTTAGAAATGAAATGCCAAGTGCATCTAGACTAGTGTATTTTTTCTATGGATCATGGATATAAAGAAAAAATAAAATCAAGGCTCAAAGCCGAGACACATTTATATAGATTTTTTTTTCAACTCTTCAAAGTCGAAAATTAATCCCATTTCTTTGTCAAAGTTTCAGCAGCTTTGAGGTCTAAGAATGTACAAAATGATGTAATTTACAAGACATAATTTGTTATGATTGTGTGGCATTTATACCCAGAAATGAATAAGCGTTAATGCCAGCCCCCTAAATATCAACTTAAAATCTCAATATATACGTATACGTATATATATGGACATGGACATATGTGATTTGCCGAGTGTTTCAGTCCCTCTCCTGTCGGTCGACATGTCGTAAACATAGTCCATTTTTTTTTCTCATTTCTCTCGACATTGATCCTCTTGAGTCCTTATTTCACGAGTCAACTGTTCCATATCATGTATTTCTGTCACGAGTTTCAAACACTCCTCTTGTATAGGTGGCTCTGCTGCCTTGCTGCCCCGTCTCCTCGTGATGGCTTTTTTTACAGGCTGCTAATAAGATTTTTAGTAGATATCTGTTATCAAAACATTTCGTGTCATAGAGATTCCGAGCAGAAAAATGCGCGAGTAAAGTTAAGCAAGAGAGCTTAATAACTGTGACGTGATGCCTGGGAAATGAAAAATTCCAAGATCTCTGTCTCACCAAAGACAAATTACAAAAAACCCCAAAAAGGACAATTACTTGTCCAGTGGAAAGTGGACGCCATGGACGAAGCAGCTCTTACAATTTGCCCTTCCATCTTGAGCTGTGTCATCACATTTGGTCCTTGATTTTGAGGGGAATTTGTCTTTTAAATGTCCTTCAATTTGATGGGCAGAGATGATATTTATGGATCTTTGTGTCATTTAAAAAAAAAAAAAAAAAAGTTATAGTGAACTATATCTCTGTACAGTATGTTGTGCGTTTATGCCCAATTATAATTTTTATGTGACATTTTTGTACAATATACATATTTACATGCAATGTATTATTGCACTGCTTTTAGGACTATTTAGGAAAAAAAAGCAAGAGTACTAAAACGTCCATGGTGCTATTATATCATGTTTTCTTTTGATCCATCCATCAGCAGCTGTGATATTTCAGCAGATCTTTCACCTTTCAAACACCGGAAAGATCCGCGCTAATCTGAAAGGACGTTCTGTATATTCAAAGGTGTGAATGTGTGCATTACACTGTGCATTAAACATATATCATTGTTTTTATCCATTAAAATAATTATCTCCTTTAAAAAAAATAATAGTATGGGGGTGAAAATAAAAGGGTGAGTGCAGTTTTTGTGTGTGCGTGTGTTATCAGAGCAACAGAAAGGTCACCTTTATTAATCATAATTATTTACAGTAATTAGGCCAGATATCAAAGGAGCACTTTGTGCGCCGTGCGCGCAGAAAATTAATTTTCCACATTCAGAATTACTTCAAGGGCATGAACTCGTTGTATGTTTTGTATGCAGTAAAAATATTAAAAAAAAGAAAAAAAGAAAAAAAAGTCCAACCTGAATTACCGTTGTGAAACTAATGTGGCGTTTCATTTATATTGATTATTAAGCTTTTTAGTCCGTATGCTTTCCGCTAAGAGAGAAACATAAGAGCTGCAAGGTAATACATAATTATTAGAATTGTGATAATTGATATCCCAGCCGCTTTGTGGAGCAGACCTTTTTGTGTAATTTAATGAAGAAAAGTAAAAAATAGGGTTTGGAATAGATGAGCTAACTGTAAAAGTCATTAAATTGGGAATTATGTGAGGCTTTTTTTTTTTTTAGCTAAGGATTCACTGGTCACTGTCCTGTCTTTTCTAAATTATAAATACAAGTTTGTATACTATACTATACTAGATATATAAGTATCTTTTAGGGCTGCAACAAAGAATCGATAAAAATCGATTACTAAACGCGTTGGCAACGAATTTAATTATCGATTCGTTGAGTCGCGCGATTAATACGTCATTCCTAGGCGCGGAACTGTTTACAGATACCGACTGTTTCGTGCCGGTTCATGCACGCCCACAGCGAGCCTTGTGTGCGCGCGAATAGTGGAGCGAATAATCGGTGCGGGAAAGTTTTAGAGTGAGCGACAACTTATATTTTAGACTTGAAACATGGCGGAGGCGGAGAAAACCGTTCCGCCGAAATCTTCCAAAATGTGGGAACACTTTACCATTCATGACCCTAAAAAGTGTGTTAGCTGCAATCTTTGCAAGAGCGAAATGGCGTCGCACGGGAGAACCACGGTGAATAACCAGCACCTAAAAAGAAAACACGTCGGAGTCCTCCGTGACAAGGAAGGGAGTAAGGAAGTAAGGACATGTAGCATTAGACTCTCATGTTTAAAAGGGATGTCCTGATTGAATTTTAAACACATTCCTTTGTCCCCAAAAAGCTGGACTTTTCATATGACCGGTCCCTTCCTGACCCCTGAAACTCTGTGGCCCCCGGAGTAAAACTTTAGAATGTACTCAAAGTTGCAGTCAAGTTCCAGAGTTAGTTGTTAGTTGTTAGTCTCGTAGATTCTTGAAGGTCGAGGGTTTTGATTCCGCTAGTCTACGTAGGTGCCGATAATTATGTCATGTGAATGAGTATGAAAGATGTGTCATAGAACCAAAAAGCACTGCACATAGATGGTCTGAACTGTCGTGTATAGCAGCTCTGAGTGGTCATTAAGACTAGAAAAGTGCTACTGTATATGAATACAGAGCATTTACACAGTTATTATACCCCACTTTCCACAGTCCACACCTACACACACACACAGTAATAGTTAGTTTTCCCTACAGTTCTTCAGTTAGTTATGCATTGTTTCCTCTGTATTTTACCATAGCATTATACTTCAGAGCTTTAAAGCTGTGCGGTGCACAGGTGCAGACACAGTAGTCAGGCGATTTGCTGTTGGCGGGCGAAGTACACATTTCGGAAGACCACCTTTGTGACAAGTGAAATGGGCGATTGCGATTAAAATGCGATTTTGAACTCGTACCAGCGAACTCCACATGTGAATCGTTGCACAGTTGTTTTCAGTTCAGTTTTCAGTTACGCTGTAATGAAGCTGTACACTTTTAACATTTTACAGTGTAAGCTTACTATGCCGATGGAAGGTGCGACCATTTATGATGCTGAAAAACAAATACATGCCTTTATCTCAAGCTGACTTTTGTATTGTAACATACTTTTTACCGGCCTCCCAAAGAAAACCACTGCCTCTGCTGCTCATTTATTAACCAGAACCAGGAACAGAGAGCATAATAGTCCAGTCTTAGCTGCACATACACTGGCTCCCTGTAACATTAAGGGTGCTTTCACACATACAGCGTTTGGTGCGCACCAATCAACCAGTCCAAGTTTTAGCTGTCCTACTTTGGTACAGTTCCTCTGGTGTGAAAGCAACCAAACTAAATGGGACGAAACGGTATAGTTTAATGCATTATGGGTGACGATGAGATAGATGAGATACGGGATTACCCCAAATTTCCGTTAGCGGCACGGAGCATCGCATTCCGGAATACGGAACAGTCCTATTCAGCGAGCCAGCGATCAGCTCCGGTGACCGCGGTGTTTATGTTACTCGATGGTGGAAAACACGGGTCAGTCTGGTTCCAGTGCTGATGGTCTTCGCGGCCTATTTTGGTTCGTTTAGAACTCTGCATATGTGAAAGCAAACCGTACCCACCTCTGTTTGCTACATTGTAACATATTTCTGACTGGTGCAGACCAAAGCAATCGAGCTATAGGTGTGAAAGCGCCCTTACCCTGGATTTCCACTGGACACGGAACGGCCGCGGCGCAGTCGCCGTTGCAAATCGCTTCCATTCTAATCAATGAGAGCATTTCCACCAGACGCGCTGCGGAGCGTCTTAGCAGCGGCCCAGAAGCGGCTTGCCGCGCCGCAGCGCTATCGATAGGAATCAGTTCTATTTTTTTCGTTGCTGCTGCTGAACCTCGTAAATTTCAACGAAGCAGGTCGCACAAGACAGGAAGTCCGACACAGAATCAAAGTAAAACACTTCCGCCACCCTTTCAAAATAAAACACAATACACAGGTCATATAGCCTGTCACAACTTCACATCAACATTACATCGTGACCGCTGCTGCCAGGTCAACAGTCAATTAATCAGAGCGTCTCAGAGAGTCATAATGTATGACGAGAGACTGATTGTTGAAGTGGAGAAACATAAAATAATTTATGACACCAGATCAACAGCTCTTCCACGTCGGAGAATGAAAGAAGCTGTGTTGTTGTTGTTTCCTTTATACACACAGTCTATCGCTGGCTCTCGCGTCCGTTCAAGATTATCGCGCGATCTTCTGTGAATATCGATGGCTCCCAAGGCTCCGCGCCGCTGCCGTAACGCGCCCGGTGGGGATTGCCGCCGGGCAGAGGACGAAGCAGAACCACGCCGCTGCCGTTCCGCGTCCAGTGGAAATCCGGTGTTAGAGTTGACTTTAAGCTCCTCCTTCTAGGGCTAGGAACAAGTAGCTACATTGCTAACTCCTTTGTTAGCTAAGTACCGCAAAGAACACTGCGATCGTCTTCTGCTGTTTATTGGAGGTTCCTTCACAACAGTCGAAAGAAAATTACGCCCCTAAACCTTTATATATCAGGAAAGGCAGCTCTCTAGATATTTTTAAAAGAAGATTTAAAAGCTGATCTTTTTACTCTAGCCTTCAACTATAGCTCATTTTTATTCAACCCTGTGTTGTATTTTATTTGCATTTATAATTTATTTTAAAGTTAAAACTGTGTTTTAACTTCTTGACTCAAGCCTTTTCCTATTTTATTCCACCCTGTGTTGTATTTTACTGTTTTATTTGCGTAGTAAAGAACGAGTAGTCGGGTCTACTGTATAGCGCTAGATCTGCATAATGGAAAAGCACCATAATGTTTTTTACGGAAATGGAAGGACGATGTGGGATTGTAATCTCTAGTCTCACATGTCGCTAATTCTTCCACCGGATTTTTTAACATGGTGCAAATTGTGTTGTATTTTGATAGAATTTAAGTATTTGTTCACTCGGCAGACAGCAAAACTTTGAGTAGCCTGTTTGGCATGTGTCTGTCTGTTCATCACAGTGTAACTTCAGCTCTGGAAATGAACTTCTCACAAAGTGCTCGAAATCCATATAGTTCTTTTTTTCCACTTCATTTTGATTTGTTTAACCTTCTCTTCCTCGTGAGACTCGGATGTGGGATGATTCCTGAATGTATTCTGTCAGTAAGCATACACCCAAGTATTGACACGTTTCCCAAGTTTTTAAAGACCCCAAAGGCCAGATAGCTGAATGTTATCCAAGGTCAATAACTCTCAATGATAATTCCTGGGCCAAATATGTAGTTTGGCCAGTCGAGAGCAATTCGCTCCTCGTGAGTTGGCAAGCTGTAGCTGATAACTGAAACCCTCCGTGCAATCTGTGCCGAGGCCTTGAGATCACATAAAAACCCAATAGTTGTGCAGAAAAGATCATTATAGTGTTCTTCCTCGTGTGTTTACTTTATATTATTAAAACTTCAAATTTTCCTCAAATTACGTGACTTTTGCAGTTTCTTTTTTTGTGTTTTAGTTTGTTAAAGCTGCAGTGCATAACCTTCAGTGATACGTCTTGTTGTTGATATTATTCAGCCTCTTTTTGGTCTTCTTGAACACGAATAATGTTAGATTATTGATTTTCTGCATCCTCCATTTGAAAACAGGCTTTTTCAAGCAAAACCTTTAGAGCTGGGGTGTCAAACTCAAGCTGGGGCTGGTCTAGAAAAAAAAAAAAAACAGCTGTTGATACAACAATTTATTATAGAACAAATCATTATAACAAAATATTCCATCATGATGTTCTAATAAAGATATTCATGATCACTGAATTTCAAAGTAAAAGTGCCTGTTTTGATATGGAATGATGTATAATTCACAATAGTAATATGATGCAAAGTAAACCTATTAATATCAAAACAGGGAAAATAATGTAAAGTAAAAAGTAGCTCGCTTGTTATATATATATTTGATGTAATACATTTAATAATGTGATTACAACCAAAAATATCTTATTACCATTAAAAATATTGCTAGAAAACATTTTTAGTATTATATTAGAGTCTATATTTTTTCACCTTGCTGGCGGCTGTGTCGCTGTGTTTAAAGGACAGAGAAGGAGGTCATGGCCAGTGTTTATATCATAACATGATCATGAAGTAGTGGGCCACAGGTAATCAACTGGGGGGGCCGCACATGGCCCACGGGCACCAAGTTTGACACCTCTGCATGTGTGTGTATGCAGCATTTATAACTCAAAACAATTCAAAATAAAATACGTTACAAGATTTACACACACAAAAAATGTATATTTACATTTTAAATAGTAGAATTCATTTCTGAAACATTTCGCAGACACTCCCTTGTGTTTTCAGTTATGCTTCACTCTACTTCTTCTCGTCTTCTCACTTTACTAGCGCAATGTTTTTGTTGCCTCTGTCTGTGTTGATACAAAATGAATCACTTCCACGAGTTCTCAACACAGTTTTACTGAGAAACTCGGAGAGAGTCGTTTGGAGCTGCTAAACTTGGTCACTATTGTGTGAATACTTATTTGACATAGAGTTTACACTTAACTAACTGGTGGGTTAAGTGTTGTATGAATGCAAAACACTGTGTATCTTTGACTGACTTAAGTGGTCGTCTCCTACTCGGACCATTAAGGACTCAAGGCCTGAATAGGAGACGACCACTGAAGTCAGTCATTTAACCTCGTTTTGATTGCGAAATCAATAACCACAGTTCAGCAACAGCTGCATACTCTATAATCATAGAAACCTTGGACGCTGTTATATTGAGTCAGTCAACACTGGCTTATTTCTGCCAAGAAGTAAAACACTGACAAAGCCCTGGGTCCAGATCCCAAGGTTATAACACTGGGATATATTATTATCTATTAACTGTATTTCACAGCAACTTAATTCAACGTTGCACTACTGCACGGCGTGCGATCTGTTCACAGCGGCCACGTACTGTGTGTCATTTAATGAGTTCAGGGTTAGACCAGAAAATCTTTGTTTGCAAGCAAGAAGTAGAAAGTATAAGCAGCAGACATTTCTGTACTAACGTTAATGTATTCCAGTTTTACAGGGATAGTTGCAGATATTTTTCGAGTGTGGTTGAATGAGGTATTGATAAATTATCAACACTGGCTTTGCTGAGCACATTGCCAAGCCTGTTGTCCTTTCTGTGAACCAGCCTTGGAATACTTGCACTCACTGATAACTTGGCTGCTTAATGCAGTATACAGCTGCTTAAGTCGAGGAAATCTTAAGAATGTGTTCGCAACTTTTTTTTTTTTTTTTTTTCCTCACTGTCGAACAACCTTTTTTGGTCTTGAAACTGAAGTTTTGTAAACCACACTCCCACACACACCAAATCCCATACAACAAATCATCAATTTTGGATCATGGCAGGCATGAATTGATAATCCACTGCTGCCTTCACCGGTAAGCTTATATGAGCTATTTGGTGAGTTCCATGTTTGAAATCCCTTGAATTTATTTATCGAAGTGACACAAACTCACGAAACGCGGCAGTAAGTTGACCAGCAGCTCATGTGTCTCTGTGAGCTAAAAACGCTGATTTTTAGTATGGACTTTGGTGCAGGAGAGTGAGCGGTTGATTAAAGTGAGATAACGTAGCAAATGTCCAGTAGCATTAAAAAAAAGTAGTGTTGGGCGTTAACGCTGTCACCGGCATCAACGTTACGCATGACGCGTTTCCATGACAACCGCATAGCTGCTAACTCTCACGCATTGGCCGTGAGACTCACGCATTTGATTGACTTCTCACGCCACACCTCCGATTTCTCACACTGAAGTACACGTCACGATTAAAAACGGTTCTGAATTAGAATTTAGATTCTAATTCAAGCATTTGTGTTTTTTCTCCCTCGTCGTGTTCGCGTGGTATGTTATAGCGCGTCGTATATTGTGTGAAGGTGTAAAAACCTGCGGACATGAACGCATCATTTAAAAACCAGGTAGCGTATCGTCATTAGCAACATATACGTTCATGGAAGCGGATCTCAGCGGCTCTGTTATTGTTGTCAATTAGCCTGTGGCAGCAGGTACAACAAGCTCCCTCTGTGGGATGGATGTGGACGTATGTGTACATTTACGGCTCACGTATTAAAAAAAATGTCGGGTTTAAATCGGGCTGGGGGCTCGTAATTACAGTAGATGTGTCAGGCCCGCTTGGGTCGGGTTGGGCTTGCTCAAGCTAAGCTCTATTCTGAATAGAATAAGCATATGGTGCGGATATAATCCATCCTCTGATGATTGTTTGGCTCTTGTGGGGAATTGTCGTAGGATCGAATCCAGGTCTTGACTTATTTACTGTATTATTATTACTGTATAAAGCAATATGAGTATTAAGCATTAATAATCAATACATCATATTGTATAAAGCATTAAATAAGTTTGGGATGCATAAAATATTACTATAAATAAATTTATCGGGTGTGTGGTGTTAACCAGCCATACATTAACCTCGCATGCCACGATGTCTCACTCCAAGGTTTTCTCAAAGGTTGGCAGCCCTGCAACTGAACGGAAAAAGACGTGCATTACGTCCCGTTTACGTGACTCCCGATTGTTAAAATGAGTCTCTAAAGTAACGCTAAATAAAAATAAAAAAAACAGAGGCACACATACACAGTACACAGGTACGCTGGTAGATATTTGTAGTGCTGCTCTATTCGTTTAATAAACAGACCGCCCCAGCTCGACTGTAGATGGGTTAATGGCGCTAAAGCAGCTAACACTGCTAACGAAGCTAACTGGTAAATGGTGCCCAGACTCTGGTGCCGCGGCACGAAAATCTGTGTTACTTTAGAGACTCATTTTAACAATCATGAGTCACGTAAACATGACGTCACAAGCGTCTTTTTCCAGTCAGTCGTCATGGAAACGCGTCATGCTTTAACATTGACGCCGTTAATGTGCCCAGCACTATTAAAAAGTGTTTCTTTGTATAACGATATATCATTACATGCACATAAATACACCGATATTAATAATGCTGTTGAGGTTTTTGGTGTTGCCAGATCTATTGACCTTCTCTTGAACATTTTTATGTGGTTACACACTGTCTGTGTGCATAATTCACAGGGGCTTCTGTGTCCTTGATACAGGACTAATTGAAACAATGAGATGAAAAAAAAGGGTCCTTCAGGCTCTTTATATTTAAACAACAGTTTTAACGTAATGGCAGGTCATTCAGCTGAGGAGAATGTAGAGTGTGTGACTAGGGACTGGTCTCCTCACACCTTTGGCGTGGACATCTTGGGTCATCTCGACAGTAGGTGAAAAATGAAACAGGGGAGGGAGGGAGGGAGCTGGTTACAGGAATACACATTTAACTGTAACTGTAACTTACACCACTCTGAAAAACCACTGGTAATATTAGCATATCCAGAGCCAGAGGGTTATGGAGGTCTACGATAATACAATACGCTTCACACACCAGTGGTTGGGCACAAAATACTCGTGCCACGCGGCCATATATCGTATAAAAGCATCATCTTCCGGTTGTAAACTGAAGCCTCGGGATTTACAACCTACGAGCTTTCAATCACGCCGCGAGTCCACTCGGTATCTATTTTCCTCAAAATTACGACATTGTTTTACAAAACTGACATCACATGCTATTAAAGATCCAAAACCACTGATGAAGACCATCAACTCTTTTACAACTAGAAATAATTTGTTGATTTCTGATTTGACTGGAACACCACATTTACACTGAACAAGAAAATGGTCGACAAACCTATAAAATACTTCCGTTTTGTAACACCTAAAATAATTCAACTCATTCTCGTGAAATATAAGCCTGAATCAGGACAACAAGCCTCCTTTTTAGTTTGAATAAATCTAATTAATTTAGGGGTTACCAAGTGTGTCGACCATTTCCTTTTTCTTCCTTAAGGCCACATTATACTTCTCCGACTGCGTATGCCTTATCCGTCTGCGTCACCACGTAGACGCCTCGAGCATTTATACTTCTGCGTCGTGGTGACGGACACTCGCTGCAATTTCCCGCCCGATCAGTAGGGGTCGCTGCGCAAGGTTGTTGTGCTTCTGGCTACAGTGAGCAATGGCGTCCGAGAAAGAAAGAGAGAGAAAGACTGTTGTTGTTGAAACAGTGGCCGTTTCTCACTTTTCTGTGTGACGGAACGCAGTTTTAAGATAATTTGAGGCGAGAAATTGGCCATTTAGAGTCTAAACATGTGTTGTGTGTGTTAAGATATGACGTATTTATAGTTCGGCAGCGGCGTTATCGCCGGGGATCAGCTCCGCCTCTGTCAGGACGCCCGGAGCTCACTGAGAGCCGGCACAGAGCAGCTTCGCTCGGCCTGTCCTGAGGACCAATCGCAGCTCTTGCCGTCTCCGTTGTCCCTTGACGGAGTGACGGACACTTAAAAAATATTTCGTGCAGACGGAGACGACGCAGAGGCTCTTCGACAGTCTCTGCGTCGATGCAGAGTCTCTACGTAGCCTACGCAGAGCACTTTACGCAGAAGTATAAATTGGGCTGTATGGCTTAAGACTTTAAAATCAGTTTACCTCCCAAACCCTGCAGTAAGACTGTACAGTTATTAAGTAAGAAAAATAAATTATTAAAGGATGACGATGATAATACAATCCTTTATTAATCCCATTATGGGCAAATCTGCTGTGATTCAGCGAGTGAAAATAAATGACCGTTGACTTTAAACTGAACATTTATCGCAACATATTTGGGATTAAAATATTGCGTTAAAGGGGTCGACTGTGTGTCAGCGGTATGTAAGCCGGGGGTCGTCTTCCGACAGGAAGGATGGGGGTTCAATCCCCAGCTGTGCTGTACATCCTTACACTTAACCAACACATTACTCCTGCCGGCAGCGTATGAATGGATGTGACAGATGTGTGACATAAAAAGTGCTGCATATAGAAACACACAGTGTATGGGTGTAAACGGCAGAGCGGGTTCATGTCACGCACTTTGAATGGTGGGCAAGATTAGAACGTGTATTATTAATAACAGTTTCATTAGTGAATCAGCATTTGTGCGCTGTATTGTGTAGATCATTGGTTCTCAAAGTGCGTCCCGGGGGCCAATGGCGGCCCGCAGAAACATTTCTGGGGGCCCGCAGTGAATTACAGTTGATAGTTTTAATCCAGGAGCTACTAAGCCTGTTAAATGTTTATTGGACATTACTGGATACAGACCAATAAGTGTAAACAAAATACTGGGTATTTACCTGGTTTCTATATGGTGAATTTTAGTGTATTATTGGGTTATAAGCTGGTAATAAGCAGGTAGCTACAGCTCTCAATTACTAGCTATTTACCCAGTAAATATAATGGTAACAGAAATGTGTTACTTGGTAATAACATGTAATTAGAAAGTAAGAACAATGGCCAAAATACTGGGTAATTACCCAATAAATTATAAAGCGTTATTATATTAACGCTTAAATTACATTATATTAACGCTTATATTACTTAACGCTAAACTGTATAACTGCAATCTGGTCATTAAAATTATTACAAATGGGATTTCTTTCTGTTTTTTTTTCGTTTTTTTCCTTTGGCGGCTCTCAGTCCAATGTTGGGTTCCTAAATTGGCCCTCAGGTATCAAACGTTTGAGAACCCCTGGTGTAGATGTAGTGTCATATTATCAGCCATTTCTTGGAAACCTCTTTTCCTCCACATTGTTACAGTACATGTGCGTGTCTCTAAATATATGTGCCACTCATTCATTTGGTTGTCACATTACCACAGAGGAGAAATGTATTCTTAGAGCAGCGTGCCAGTATGGACACCATGTCGGGGTGCGACATGGTGTCCATACGTGTAGTGCAAATAAAAAAAACATGTCAGAGGCAGAGCAGAATACCCCGAGCAGCGGAATGGTTTATTAAAAACCGCGGCACGTGAAATGTCTCGCATCGTGTTTGTTTACAAAGATGGGGGCGGAGGAATATTTGACATTTACGCGTCGAGGGGGGGGGGGGACGTGTTGTGATCTCCTCCGCATTTGCGTCCGCGCGCTCGGGAACATGGGATCTTATTAGCGAAGCTTCGGTGAAACTCCCCGGTTAATTTTTCCCTCTTCTTACTTACTCTGATTCCCTCGCTTTTGTTGACTGAGTAAAATGCTCCAGAGATCGGATGCTCACATGAAAGAGAGCCGCTTGGGCACGACGACAAAGCAACAGCACTTCCTGTGTGTGTGCGCGCATACATGTGAATTTTGATGAATAACAAAACAGCAATTAATAACTATGCGATTATACTTGTGAAAACAAACAAGTAATGAAAGAGGAAATGTGTCCTTGACTGAACCCAATTTGCCATCTTTGCTCATGGATGTGAGGAAACAAGCTAACCTAGTTAGATTCCAGATTCACTGTCCAAACACTGCACTGTTATGGCAGAATCTCCACAGCTGCTATCACTTAAGAGGGAAATGTTAATAATCTGTTCTTCGCGACGGCACCGGTCAGAACAAATCCAGCCACTGTCATCATAAATCGAAAATATTCTAGACTTTTTATCCAGGATTTCAAAAAAAAATAAAAAATGTATTGGGTTTAAAGTAGCGTGGTACGGTCCGGTACTGAGATTCACTGGGAGAACAGCATTCTGCCAAATCCCACATTCAAAAACCATGGTCATGGTCACACGTTCAGCCAAAAAACACATCTGCTCACATTATGTCATCCAAAACAACACGTTTTCTCCTCATCAGGTCATTGTGAACTGTCCGTGTTGCACTTTTTCTCTTTCCAGCCGTGATTTTGGTCAATTTGGGAAAAACAGATTCACAGATTGCTGGAGTTTCTGTGATCAATAGACGTCTCTTGTGGTGGATGTATTACATAAATTTGTCTTTATATTCTATCAAGTGTAACTTTTTGTTTGTCCACCACATTCATTTCATACATGGTGATTATACCACAGAAGCTCTTACATTGGAAAAAAGGTGGTTTTGTATGATTTTCGGTGAATTTCTCTCGGCTATAATTTTTTATTATATATCTTATGCAACATAGTTGTCAATAAATACATTTTACACATCAATAATCTCCCAGTGATAGTACTGCATCACTTAGTTAGAAAACATAACATGTTTTTTGTTTCATTTTAGTGATTTAGTGGCTATTAGACCTGCAGCTAACAATTATTTTCATAATTAATTCGTTTTGTGGGTTATTTTCTCTATTAATTAATAAGTACTTGTTGGGTCCAAACCTGGAAATAATGATGTTCTCGAATGTACTTGTTTTTGTCCACAAACCAAAATTATTCAGTTTTAATCATTAAAATAGTGGACGATTAATTTAGTAATTGATTAATTGACTCGCCTCTTGTGCAATATAGCGTGCAACCATGGTATCATATTTATTACTCTGCTACACTTAGCTAAGAAAATATATATTTATTTGTGTATACATATATAATTGACATCAAATTGTATTTGAATAATAACAAAGTAATGACAATATATTTTCAATATTGAATAACTGGAATGGTGAATGTTATGTACTGCGGAGAGGAGCCATTCAAATGTTGTCGGTTTAAATTAAGTGTTAAAGTTTCAATTGTTTGATTAATAACATGACTCCTGAACTTGATTGACCGTTTTGATATATGACCACTTTTTGGAAATGCTGCATATTTACAGGAATAGTGCAGATGTCACTCTCTCTCTCTGATGCTTGATGTCGTACCTGCTCTTCAGATATTTCAAAGCAAACGCAGCCTCTTTCCATACGCGATCACAGAGTATTGAGTTAATGTCTCCTCGTCCTCGGCCGGCTGTCATGGCGGACAAACAAATTGTTTCAGTGAGAAACAAAATGCATGTGGGAATAATGGTTTGGAGTCCGGGATGATAACGTACACTGGTGTGAGTGTGTCTCAAACTTATGAATATTTTGTTACAGTATGCAATCAGAACCTTAACATTAATCATTCATAGTCCTTGTGGCCCATTATTTCTGCTTTTAAATTATTAATGCTTTCTGGACTGATTTTCTTCACATAATCAAATACGTATTGGTTGCTGTCAAACGCTGCTTTTATACAGATGGAGTCATAAGAAGTTTGGCATTTTATTGTATATAAAAACAGTATTTTGAAAAAATTACACGCATGGTTTTGTGCATTTGAAGCATCGTACTCAGACATCAGATACTGTCTGTATAATGACCCGGGCTGTGTCTATTTTCTCTCTCTCCTCCTCCTCCTCTCCCCCAAATCCATCCATCCATCTAGAGTTTTTCTTGGAGCTCCTGGATAATTCCGAGAAGTCGTTCAACAGCATGTTCACGCGGACGTACGGGAAGCTGTATATGCAGAACTCCGAGGTCTTCCAGGACCTGTTCACCGAGCTGAAGCGCTACTACACGGGCGGGAACGTCAACCTGGAGGAGATGCTGAACGATTTCTGGGCCAGGCTGCTGGAGCGCATGTTCCAGCTTCTCAACTCCCAGTACCACTTCACAGACGACTACCTGGAGTGCGTCAGTAAATACACGGATCAGCTAAAGCCCTTCGGGGACGTGCCCAGGAAACTCAAGGCCCTGGTCACCCGGGCCTTCATCGCAGCACGGACGTTCGTCCAGGGCCTGATGGTGGGTCGGGAAGTTGCCAGCAGAGTCGCTAAGGTGAGTTTCTTTTCGCAGCTGTTTAGAATGTTGTCGTGCTGCTCTGTTTTCAAAGGTGTAGTAGTGTATAGGTGGGTTTATTGGCAGAAACTTAAAGTCCATTTCACCCCTTGTCAGTTTAACTTAGCACCAGATTTTTGTGGAGGTGAAACTGTAGGCGCCAGCTAGTCCACTTCAATTGGTAGGTAATGAGATTTTTCTGAACCGAAACAAAGAAAAGTAATGTTACCAGCCCGAAGCTAACATTGGTTAGCATATCACGTAGCAACACTAACCAAAATAACCAGAATTTGGTCCACTAGTTGGCACTAAAGAGGTTTTTTGATGTGTGTTCACTTTGATGAGGGTATGTTGAATCTCTCATGTTTTGACAGGGCATCCTATTTATATATTATATCATTATATCGCGCTTCCACCGAGTAGAAGTACTGTACGGTATTCTTTTTTTTGCATTTCCATTAGGAAGAGTACCAAAATAACGGTTCCATTTCTGGCACCCTTCCATTGGGTTACCAGAGTAAAATGATACGGTAAGGGTGGAGCTAGACCTGCGGAGTGTCACTCCCTTGTGACCGGTGTGTCTTCAACTAGTGTTGTGTCGGTCATGAATGATTCGTTCGAAAGATCTTTTGAGTGAACGAACTGACTGGGATAAACTTCATGAACTGATTCGTTCATTTCTTAGTTCAGTTGAGCTCAGCAGCGAGCGCGGCGGGCCGGGAGTGGAACTGCCGCGTTCTGCGAATCACTCCTGAAGTCGTTCGCCGGTGCCGTCACTCACTCGTGAATCTTCGGAAAATGACGCCAGCCAACGTGCACCGAGCGGGGAGGAAGTGACTAGTAAGAAGAACTGTGTCTGCTGTGCTGCTGTGATTCGTTTGCGATGTCAGTCACTGACTCAGTCACGAACTGACACACAGAGAACTGGAGAACTGTGGCTGAGGCCATGAATCTCGTTCATGATGTCACTCACTCTATGACCCGCGGCGCGAATGTACTGCACTCAGGGAGGACGTGAGTCACGTAGCTGGGCACTGGGCTCCTGCTAAGCACTGAACGATTCGGTGAACAAATCATTTTAATGAACGGATTCTAGTGTTTCAGTAAACTCAAATGAACGATCCCATCACAAGCAAACAGCCACAAACCAAGCAGAAAAAAAGCCGCTGGATGCCCTCCTTTGTTGTCACGTTGTGTCGTGTCAGATGTCGTTGTTTGTTGTCTCGCTGACGTGGACAACAGGCAAGTAAAGGTAGTGTTCTCAGTCAAAACATAGTTAGAAGTAGAAATATCTGAGTTGTCAGTCAGAGGTTTCTACTGAAAGGCCCCTTCAAGTCGGATTTCGAGCTCAGAAAGTATGTTTTTTTGTCTGTGACACCTCAACTCTGACATCCAATTTCAGAACTTTAAATGAGCCTCATTGGAAATTGCCTCTCTTGTATAACGCTGGTTAGACGCTATGTTATTATTAGGTTATTCTGCATTGAGTTAGCTTGTAGTCAAGATAAACTTGGTTTAATATATTCTTTCACATCTACAGTTCCTCACGTACACACACACACACAGTCCTTTTGGTTCGTCTGCACTATTCACACGGTATAATTCTATTCTAAACCTCTTCTTTTGTGGACATAACTTTTTACACTCTTTTGGAATTTGACTGCATTTGCAATGTACTTATTAAAAGCCCAGGGATTAAGTACAAACATTCCACATCCTTTTTTGATTTACTCGATCTCCCGGTGTGGGGGCCAGTGTGAGACTTTCCACACAGCGTATGCTCCAATTTGCATGTGAATCACCCACAGAGTGCAAAAGCTTTGCCAAAAAGCACGGATAAAACTGGGGTTTCTGATATAGATATTGTTCTGTTTGTTTGTCCCTTATCAACGCAGTAACTTTGACAAAATGTTCTAATAATTACACATCATTTTATAATATTCACTTGCTTGTTATTCATCTGTGTTTGTTGCCGTTCTCCCAGAGCTTGGATTCAGAAGTCGGTTGATTAGTTACTGAAAAACAAACATGTTTTTAGAACATTAGCAAACACTGGGGATTCATTTTTAAAGGATTAGTAGATGTAAATCCATGGTAAACAGAGAGTGAAGCAGTGGTCTTCATGAGTCTCTGTGAACTGCAAGCTGTTTGTCCACTTTAAGAAAAAAAAGATCCTTAAACTGGCATTATATTATACATTATCGGATTAAAGTTGTTAAGTTGTTTTTTATTTACATTTAAATGATTTCTGAACATAGTGTATGTCTATCGGTATTATGTATTACATTTAATTATCTTAGTAGCAGCAGCATTTATAAATGTCTCATAGAAGTCAAAGCTACCAAAATCTATATCCGTCACCTGCAATGAGAGAAATATGATCTAAAAATTTTGTGGTTTTTTTTCCCCCTCAAGTTCAAACATGAGTTTTCCAAAATTGTCTGCAGAGTTCAGCGGCGATCTGATTCCTTTTCATCTGCTTTTTTTTTTGTCTGAGCTCGAAAACGCGCTGTCCCTTCCACGATTCAACGGGGGGAGACAAATTGTCTGACGAGGAAAGAAGAAAGTGAGAGAAAGTCTGAGCGATAGAGAGCAGGGAAGAAGAAAAATAAAAATAAATGAGGTGTGCTCAGTTTGAGAAAGAACTTTAATCATTCCGATGTCGAAGGCTGAGTCGACTCCTTCTGATAAGCAGTTGACTCACAGAGACAGATCACAGAGCCGGGTCGATGTTACAGCATGTTATATTCTGTAAGAAATTACCTCTGAATGGCGACACCAAACTAAGGCTATAATTGGTAATTACTTTACGTTCTGTTTTAAGTCAGAGACTAAATCTTTATTCCATTTTTTTTTGCAGAAGTTGATGGGAAATCTCCATATGTATTAGTGTAGTATTTATAAAGTTTTTTGCGGTTATAATTCATATATATATATGTATATATATATATGTATCATTACATTATATACATCATCATTACAATATCGTAACACCATACCCACATTAATAAGATTGAATAGTTAATAACAAAATGTATACAATATATATAACATGTTAGAAGGAAAAGTACTCATTGCTGGTGATTACAAATCTGTTTGCATATGCTTTAGTATTTAGTAATATTATCTAAAATGCAGATAAGTAGAGGGAGTAGAGGTACTAATTTAGTTAATTATATGTTGTGTATTTTGTGTATAATTTGTTTTCCTGAAATTCAAAATGTCGGCCATCAGCTGCACTGATTACTAAAAAAGCAACACAGACATCGGCCACAGAAAACCTTGAGTCAAAAGGTAAAAACAGCAATGATAAAGCGTGTTTTATTTACACGAATATTCTCCATTTGAGTGCATTATATTCTATAATTTTCTCTCTTCACTGAAAACAGATAGGACTGCCGTCCTTTATCATCGTTGCGTCTAAAACCCACGTACTTGCATAGTTGAGAGGGATTATGGGAATTTGCATCATCATACCATGCAGATATTAAAGGCTATATCCTCCCATATGCCGCCATATGCCACTGCCATATATCATCATATACCGCCAGTCATGAATTATTATTTTATTATTCAGCTTATTTCCAGTGAGATAGAATTCCACTGCACCTCTGTGGCATTTCGGGACGTCAGAGACGTCAAATCAGCCTCCATCCGTACATCTGTTCTGAGCTTATAAAGCTCTGTCACTCTGGATCAAATCCCATATTTCCCTCCGTCCTCATCAATTATGAAGTGGAGCCAGGAAACGGTGTGCGTGTGTGTGTGGGTGTGTGTGTGGCGTTCCTGAAGGCTGTCAAGCCAGGGCGAGCGACGCCAGCGCAGGAGGTGAGAAGTTGCGTGACATGACAAATCACCTTGAACTCAGGATCACCTCGCTGTATTTGTGGCTTTCAGTGACAATAAAAGGCACTTTTTTTCCCTCCTTAAAGTACCTGCCAAATTCATACATAACATAAAGAGAGTAATAGCTGCTGTATGAGGCCATTTCTTTCAATTCCATATCCCATATTTGTTTTTTTGTGGTGAAATGCTACAGTTCTTCGTGATTTCTGTGTTTTGAGAAGTCATTGTGGTGGATAGTCGAGCAGTTTTTGGTGATTTTCGATGCTTAAAAGTAAAATAACGTTTTGAAAAAAAGAAAGTGAAAGTACTCACAATTTAAGCTTTCTATGTGGAGCAACATAGTTGTCACAATATTTTAAGGAATAATTAAAGTTGAACTGAGTTTGTTTTCTCTTTTTAAATCACTCGTAACTTTATGTTTATGCACCGTTTCATTTAATCAGTCAATCCAATTTTTGTATTTTTTTTCCATACGTAGCGCTCGCACATATGACACTTTATATTTGTTTCATACGCACAGAGGCCAGAGTAGTTAATTAAAAATGGAAAAGAAGCAGAGGAACCTTTATCTCCCCAGGATGCAAATGAGAAACACTGGAGGCCAAATTATAATCAAGCAAGAAAGGTAAAAAAAAAAAGTTAGATATTAATGCAATCCCAAAACAATAATACATGAGCATGAATGTATTGTATTAATATACAATTTGGAATTTAGTTGTTTTGTATGTTGTTGTTTTTTTAATAAATAACCACTTTACACTTTACATCAAAAAATGCAGTTTTCAATGATCAGTACCTGAATATCAGCGACTGCCATGTACTAAACACAGACTAATATACTACAATTTATATTTGTATTCATTTTAAGGACAATGTCACTAAGACATCAGCATAAACAATGATTGTCAATTTTTTTTTTTTTTTTAAATAGATATTAACCCTTGCCTAAGCCCTCAAAATGTCCGTATTTTTATTCGGACATTTAAATGTCCTGAGCATCAGTGCCTTGGCCATTTTTCCAGAATAGCTTTCAGCATGTGGAAACTTTTATTTCCCAGCGTGAGTGGACTTGCCTCATCATGGCACGGCATGGCACGGTTGTTTTGCTATTCCATTACCCTTCATCCAACTCTTTCGTCTCTGGCGACAAAACACTGATTCTCTGATTTTTAAGAAACGGGAACTGGAATTTTTTACATGTTTCTATCGCGAAATTACGGTAATGCAAAGTGCACTTTGATAAGCTCATTGTGAAAGTGTAAAAATGTTCTACATGTATTTTCACCATTTTGTAATAATATTGGTGGGCCAAATTAAACCCTTTGATGGGCCAACTTTGGCCCGTGGGCCCCAACAAATATACTTGCGTCAAGTGCAACCTCAAACCTCCTTATGTTCAGCACAAGTGTAGAGTGAGGGTTCTTAAGATAAGAAATCAATAAAGGGTATTATAAAATCATCAGAAAATGTCATCCAGCCGCAGGTCTTTAGGCTAACACTTGACGTGTTGCTATGGCTCCTGTAGTTTTGCTCCATGGAAACCATTCAGTCATCCACTTTATCCTCCACATGTGAACTCCACACAGAACTGGGTCCAAACTGGTGGCTTTTTCATTTGCGTGACGACAACGCTAGCCACCGTACCACCATGTTCCATTATAACTGTGAATGTCTGTTAATCCAAATAATCAGGTGAGCACAAAACCAGAGGTTGTATAAATTCGATTGAATTCAGTTTTATTTGTATAGCACCAAATCACCACATACATCATCTCAAGGCACTGCACATAGACAACATCACGCAGAGCAGATAAATCCAACAATTCACACAATGAGCAAACACTCGGCATCAGTGGAGAGAAAACATCTCCCTTTTAACAGGTAGAAATCTCTGACAGAACCAGACTCAAAGACATGCAGCTATCTGCCTCAGCCGGTTGGGGTGAAAGGAAAAAATGGGGGACAGGGGGACAAATGACACTGCTGCACACTAAAGATGATGAGGCATGAATTATTAAAGCTAACAAACAGTTAGCCCCCCCCCCCACACACACACACGTAAAAAAATGGGATTGGTCTCGGCGCCGACTCAGAACAGTTTCCTGGTCATGGATCCAGGATTAAGAGCATGAATCTCTCTGGATTACAGTTTATGATGACCATTAAGAGTTTTATCCTCGAGGTGCTTAAAACACACTCGAGCCACATTAAAAACCAGCTCGGGGTTGAGATTGAGATTGCAGGGATTTGGACCTTTTTGAACGTTCTCGAGTTCAGGCGTTTTCCAGTACTTATCACTCACTCTGCATATACTGCATCGGGAGTCTGGCCTCGTCCACGGTGGATATTAAGTCATGATGATGGAAGGAAGTAGGGTATTTTGCACTGAGGGGGATTAGTTTTCCTGATGGCTTATACTGTCATGTTGATCTTATTATGCGCTCATTTCCCCCGCCACGACTGTCAGATCATTTAACATTTAAGCTCCGAGCCAGTTTATAATCTTTACGCAACATTTACCTTAGAATAATGCTGTGCCAGATTATGAAGTCTTCACTGACTGACGTGAGAAACGCCAACAACCTTGATCTTCTGTCTAGTATTGATACAGAATTTCCTGAATAAGTTTGATTCCTATTCACAAGGTCCTCATTAAGTTCAGTTCTTTACGGTAATGATGATTAACATAATGGATCAGGGTGAACAGGGTTGTGCGGAGAGACGAGACGTGATGGAAGACAGATGTGCTGTGACTGTATATACTGGTGTAAGTGTGAAAGAGAAGGTGGAAGGTTGTTACGTTATTTTTGGTTTCAGGCTCGTTTATAAATTGCATATGAAAAAGAAAAACGTGTTGAAAAAGTGTCATTATTTATAAAAGAAAAAAAAAAGAAAAAAGAAGCATATGACTGTTAGTGCCGGGTTTCCACAGCTGCTTTGTACATTAACCCTTTAACACCTAAGGCTCAAAACGTCTGTCTTTTTTTGCTTATTTTAACTATAAAAGGGCCAGAAAATATCACATTTTTCCCATTTTTCCAGAATAACTTCTGATATCTGGCAGTTCTTTACAATTTACTGCATGTTAAAGTAGTGCATTAATTGAAGAAAATGAAGAAAAACATACAGTACATACAGTATATAGTACTTTGAACAGTATAAAACATATTTAAAATAACATTTGTTTGGGGTTTTTGTCCCAAAACAGGCCAAAAAAATGAAATCCGTACACTCTCCTCTCTGGTGACAAAGACGCTGATTCTCCGGCTTTTTGCAACGGCGGCAGTGAAATTACCGTAATACGGCACGGTGGCTTTGACGTGCAACTTCTTAGCTTTCATTAATCTCTGGAATTTTCCCAGTGGCTCAAACCGGCACATAATTACGGCAATGCAGTGCACTTACGCAAAGTCATGTGCCATCTGCGATACACTCTGCGTTATGTTTGTTATATTCGTTATAATATTTGAGCACACATGGGATTTGTTTTGAGAAATCACGTAAAAATGTATACCTGGGGAATTTGCTGCTGTTCTATATTTGAAGGTATTTGAAGGTGACAGTATTACTGTGTGTGTGTGTGTGTGTGTGATCGAGTACAGTGTTTCCCAGACTTTTTATATGCGGACCCACTTTTTAAAGATGACAAACCACTGTGACCCAGTTCATATTTTTGAATCATAACAAGAGCAAAAATGTGTGCATAATAAAATAAAACGATGTGAATCTGAAACGTCTAATATTATTTTTAAACACATAAACAAGCCATTTGCACATGTTTGAGAACTAAATCACGTCACTTAATGCATGCATCTGATAAATCTTGTGTCAAGCCGGTTTTGATTTCACCTTTCTTTTACTCGGACGTTGCCATGCTGACTTTCAAATCTCTTTCAGAACTGAGATCGAGCTAAAACAGGGTCAGGAGAGCAGCATCATACTGTATATATGCGAACGGACAAGCACCCATTACAACAAATGATATCACAGAACAATAAATACAAATATTACTAGGCATTATTTTAGCAGCTGATAAAGGTAGCTGCAGATCACAGTAAATACATGCTTTATTCTACATTTAAAATCGTTTAAATGGGATGAGGATTTTGGCGATTTAGAGAAACAGGAAGTCATGTTTCCTGCAACCAGCTGTCAATCACAATGGGAACTTAATTGACAAACTCAACATCACGTTCCACTGAAGAAGAGCTGAAACGTGAGATTGAGATGAATTAACTGTTCAGGAATATGTTTCCTGATGTTGTCAATAAAGTATTCTCCATAGACTTCCATTTAAACCAGGGTTGTCAAACGTACGGCCCGCGGGCCAGAACCGGCCCACCAGAAGGTCAAATGACGATGGATTTGTGTAAACTATATTGTTGTAAAAATGCTGCGACCTCTTTAAGAGCCGGGCAAGTGCACATGCAGGGAGGGAGAGTAAGCTAGCAGTGCTGTGTATGTGTGTGTGTGAAGAGAAAGAGGCGTACGGGATAGAGTTAGCATTAAATATGCCTTGTGTTCCAAGCCTGTTGAGAGAAATAAACACTCAGACTCTTCCAGATCACCTGTTTGACTCCAACTCCATTCCATTTACATGGAATGTCACTATTCACACGCACCCAAACCATTTAAACACGATCGCCGTGCTAACTGGGACTACGATGCTACATGGCTTTGTGGTAATAAAGCGCTATAAACAACACTTCATTCTTAAACTGACCAAGTATTCCAACTTCTTCACTGACATTTTGCCATGCTTTGTATTTCTTATTTCTGACCCGGTAAGAGAAATCATGTGAAATAGTAGAATTTGTAGTTCCAGATACCATTCCAGTTTTGCTTTGTAGATCCATTGTCATCTGTAAGTTGCAATGCATGTGTATGAATGCTAACATTTTTCATTTTTTCATAATATGTTGTATGGGAAAAGATTTATTAAATGTAAAAAAGAGTTTATAGGTAATTATGCTGTTATTTTACTCGGACTCTGTATGTGGCCCCTGACTTAGAATGGGTTTGACAGCCCTGATTTAAACTTTTAGAACTACTGGTATTAATAATCTGACTTCTAGTGAGACTACATCCACATTTTATATACAGATGATATTTCCTGTCATCTTTACTTTTTACTGTATATGTTCCAGTCTCAGTCTCTGGCTCTGACTGATCTAGAGTTGCACAGACAGTCATTCAGTATCTCTTTCTGATTGACTTTCTGATTGACCGCACAGCAGACTGCTGCTGTTAGTCAGCAGATTTTGCTCGGGGAAGTTTAAATGACTGCCTCCATCAGAGAGAGAGTGTGTCCCATTTGTTTGTCAGTTGAGGTTCACTTCCACAGATGCAATGAACAAACTTGTCCCTCATTCATTGCTGCAGTCTCTCTCACTTCCTGTGTCTGAATCTCTTATATCTTTCTCTCTGTTTGTGTGTGTGTGTGTGTGTGTGTGTCCACTGGCTCGCTGCTCACACACACAGCTTGCTGCGGATAAGTCCTCAGCTTCAGTGCTGTGACAGCAGATGGCAACGGGGGCTCCGAAAAGGTTGGCACGTAATCGTAAAAATGTGCCGCACCAAAGATGTCCCTTTTTAATTAAAAGATTTTGATCTGTGGTGAACTGTGGAATGTTTGAAAAAAAAAAAAAGAGTGGCAGCATGTGGTTTGAAATACAAGGACATGATATGGAAGGGTAATAAAGAAATGTAGTGTCCGTCTGTACAGTGTATGCTCCCCTTTATTTATAGAAGCCTCATAGTGTGTGTGTGTGTGTGTGGGTATATAGCAAAATATAAAGTATAACAATTACAAAAAGGGCGAGAGATGATGTCTCAATCAGGTTTTCTTGGCCCATAATCCCATCATTAGCTGCTGATGAGTGCTGAGCTGCACAGTAAACCATGCATGTTGGTTACTGTCAGTAAACTAAATTACATTTGGAAGTTTGGAAAGAAAGAAAGATCAAAAGGAAGATTAGTTCTTCTGATTGGGCTGAAACAATTACTCGATTATTTAATCACACAATTAATTGTCAACTATTTTGATAATCGATGAGTGTTTTTTTCAATAATTGAAAGAAGCTTCTTAAATGTTAATATTTTCTGGTTTCTTAGCTCCATATAAATATAATTAAAGAAATCCTTAAAACAGAGTTATTTTTGACATTTATGGACCAAACAAGACCTTGATCAATCAAGAAAAACAATCAACTCGTATCTTCAACATTTTAACACTTATTCTTCTCCCACGAGGAAGAAATAAACAGCCCACAACACGACTGGAGAACTTTTTGAGAGTCAGTGAATAGTGAAGCATGTGACATATTGGATTTTATCCTGTCTCCGGTATCCGATCCAGTGATTTTGCCCAGTATCGGACCGATACTGAGTATCATATTGGCTCATCCCTATTATAAATTGGAGTTCTGGTGACATTAGCCTGCTTTGGTCGCCAAGAAAGCCGGATGACGTAAATGCAGTCTGCCCCAAGCAAAGCCCTGCTACAGCCTACAGCTGAGTTACATGAAGGATCTGCTCACTGTTAATAAAGTGGCCGAAAGCCGTACATGTGGTAAATCCCGCAGGTAGAAAAAAATGTCAGATCTCCTCCGACCTGATACTTGAGGTCAGCATCGGGACATCCCTACAAAAAACATCCATCAGATTTTGACAAAGAAATCAAAACATCTGCTGCGTTTAAGCACCGGTGACACCGTGTCACATCATGTGACTGAATCAACCCTGACTGTTTCCTGTGACTACTTTTTGTGCACCTTGATTTAAGTGTACGCAGCACTTCTTTTTTTTTTATTTAACAAGCACTTAGAGGAGGTTGTCAGCTTCAATGTTGTCACATTTTGTCCGGAGCTTTCTTGGCAGCCTTAGGAGACCCGTTTGCCTCTGACACTCAGGCTGAGCCGGGGACCTCCGGGGTCAGATGGACACGGGGTTGAGCAAGCGAGTGCCACGCTGTAATCCAGCAGGCAGATGGATAACAATATAGAGGTTTTTTGCTGGTTTTGTTGCCATTGGAGATGGCGGAGTGGTTCCCTGTAGTCATTGACCGGCGTGGGCTCGGCTTTTAATGTGTTTGCACTTGTCTCGGCGAATCAAAGAAACAGGCCCGAGTGCTGCTCCAGACATGCCACATAACATGGTGTGTGTCAGGTTAAATCAGCGGGCGACGACACGCGTCACTAAAGACAGACACCGGAGCTGATGCGCGCGAGTCGCAGGAGCACCGTCGTGTTGTTTGTGCAGAGGCACACGTGGCTACGCATTCTGTCGCTGTCAGACGTTCATCGATCTGACAGCGAAACAGATTTTTAGTGCATCTTCTATGGAACTGTCTTTGGCTCCATCTTTCATTAAACATGCTGAGTGGAGGGGGAGGGGGGGGGGGGGGTCAGAAAGTGGACAAGGTTGGTACAAAGTGCTGCAGACCATGGTTTATTATCAGTGACAACTTAAGTGCACACACTGTCGTGTTGAACTCTGTCTGTGGTTGTATGTTTCTGTAGAGGTAATAGTCATCCACGATACACCTGATTGGTTACTTTCTTTAACCTGTCCGTCTTGCTTATTTTACCTCATTACAAAGCACTCATTGGCCACTTTATTAGGTACACACAACACCTAATAAAGTGGCAAGAGTGTCACCCGGTCCGAATATGACGTCTTCCTCATACCTTACATTTATTTGAGTTACTGTTGCCTTTACTATCGTCTCAAACCAATTCTCCTCAAACCTCTAGCATCAACAAAGCATTTTCACCCAGAGAACAATATTTTCTCTTTTCCAGACTGTTGTCTACGAACCCTATGGTGCATGAAGATCCAAGTAGATCAGCAGTTTATGAAATACTCAGACCATCCATGCCACGTTCAGAGTCAATTAAAACATCTTTCTTCCCTATAGTCCGATGCTGAGTTTGAGCATCAGCGGTTCATCTCAATCCGCTTATTTCCACAGACGTGGTAGATTTATTTATTTTTTCAACCCCTCACTTAGGATTTATATGTATACTTTTTGAAGTAACCTGCATAAAATGATTAATTTATCAAACGTATTTCACAATTTGATTGTCAAGATTTCTGTCAAGAACCATGTTTTGATGGTTGATGGTCGTCTTTAACCCTTAAACGGTAATTTGCCATGGGATTAATATACAACTCCTTATATGGACATCGTGGGTTGTATATTTGTAGGTCACATATTCAGGCTTTTAAAAAAAAATGTGTTGTGTTCTTATGTGTGTCAAAGTTAAGATTCATTTTATGTTGCATTTTTAGTAGTGATATAAAGTATCAGTAATTGTGCAGAAGTATTTTATTGTCTTTTTGTTCATAAAAACGAGCAAAGTGCCCTATTTTTATTGTGATGTCTTTCTAAATTTCACAAATTCAATCTAATTTTAAACATTTTGAGTACTTTTTGCTCAGGGGTTTGTATAGTTAGTGAAATTGTTTTTATTTAATTTTTTTCATCAGACTGACTAGGTTATACTGAAAAAAAAGGATATAAGACTCTAAGTTGCGCATTTATACCCTCTGTATGTACTGTATGTTTAAACGTAGTAATGTAAACTAACAGCTGAAATGCTGGGTTAAAAAAGTGGGTCCACACAGAAAAACTGACAAACTCATGTCTACACAAAAATACATTGAGTTGCTTTCATGTAATTGGGTAATTTGAACATTATCTGAGCAGGTGTACCTAATAAAGTGGCCACGTAAATCTATTCATGTCAGTCTTTTGCTGAGAAACACATAAACGCAGTCAGATTCAAATACACTGCTTGGTTCAAACTTTTTATTGTATTTATAATAACTCAATCAATATCATTTGAACTAAATTATACTATTCTTTTGTATCTCAGTTTTTTGACAATTAAGTTTCCCCTGTGTGTGCATGTGGACTTGAACTTGAACTTGAGTGAGTTCAAATATTCCACACACCTAAACAACAAAAATAGGGCATTTGTCAGCACCTTCCACAAGGACCCGCACTGTACGATTATTTTCTGCTCTGGCACACTTGTGATTAAGATGTGACTATGTTTAGGGAACTTGGTTAAGGTCAGATCACCTTCATGGTTAAAGGAAAGCAATATGTTTTTTTTAGGGAGGACAGCGGCATTTTAGTAAGGCATTGCAACAGCGCTCATTCATCACTTAAAAGAGAAAAAGAAAGAAAGGTTCCTATGTTCCCGAAAACCTTCTTTGTTGTTGCTTTGACCAGATCATTTCCACTGGGACTCGATGTATAAAAGAATTATTACACAATAGAACATTTACCATTGTTTGCTTTCATTAACTTAATAAAGCCCGCATGACTTGGAGGAGAGAGCGATTATTTCACAACGGTACATGAAATTGGACACTAACACGTCTAGAAGCCAATATTTATTTAAATGTTTTATGTAATCTGCATACTCTCTATGGATTAGCTAATACTTGAATGCTGAATTTGTTTCCATACTTAAGAAATAAATGGCACACAGTAAGTAGAGTTGTGGAAATCTACTTTTATGACTCTTACAAGTTCAAATTGAAGAGATCTAGAGAACTTGTGCACATGTGAACTCCAAAACCTTTCAACAACAACGAGCCGTCGGATTTGTGCAAAGTGAAATAAGATATTGAAATATAATTGAGCTCAGATGAGTTGAATCCATGTGAAAACTCGTGTGACTGTAAACCCCCGCAAGAGAAAACATTTGCCTACGTTTGGTTTATTTACACGAGCATTAGAACAAAGCCGCGCAGAGGCCTGTTCGGGGCTGACTGTACGTGATAAGCAGCAGCTGGGCTTTGTTAGCGTTTCTTGATAACAGAAAACCACTACTTAAAGCAAATGCAGGACGCATATACTGCATGTTTTTACTGCATAAAATATGTACTGGATGAAAAGAGACCTTTGAACTCAGACCGGGCAATGTAGAAGAGTAAGATACTTGACTTCACTGGAGTTTTGTTCTCTCTTTCACGCCTCCGCACCAGGGACAACTGTGGCTGAGGGCAGTTTGTTTTTTGTTGCTTTGTCTATCCGTTGTAATTCTTGTAAAAGAAAAAAATATATCTTGTGATGCAATAAAGGAGCTTCTTCAAGTTGGTGTAAATGTCCACTTGGAGATCTAGCTTAGAGTGTACAATTTGCTTCTAAAACACTGTTTATCCTATCTGTTGAGCTCCTTTGTATGCAGCACGATAGCCATGATTAATTTAAGTTTTCTTGGACAAGGTTGAAAAAAGCCCTTGCAATATTGTACAAAACATGACCAATTATCTCTTACGGACTGATTAAATGATGGCATATGTGTCTGGCACTAACCGACCTAAGGTCCAGGTCATACTTCACGTGTCTGCATAGACGTCTGCTATGGTCCACATGGTGAAAATGTCCTCAACTGCCCCAAGTCCATTTCCGCAAACAAGTCGACAGTGAGTCCAGGTTGAGTCTTGTTTCTGTCAGACAACGAAGCAGACGGTAACCATGGAAACTTGCTTGAGGTAATATCAAGAAATCTGCTGGTAACTGCATCATGTGTTCAACACAGTGCTCAAAGGAAACGACAAAAGGATAAAGGATAAACTCAGAAGACTGTTTAGATGAAGAGGATGAAAAGAAGACACAAGCTTAACTTGTCCCCCTTGAGTCTTGACACAAAAGCATCTGAAGAGCATTGTGTGGAAGTCTCTCTCTCTGGTTAACCAAAGACGGCAAAGAGTGACACCCTGACAAATCTCTGCACATGGCTGTTAGATTAGCCGCTAGCTCACGTGAGGCCTGACCGTGATACCCTTGTGAGGTTTGTGCAGAGGATGCAGGAAATGACATCTATTTATAAATGCAAGAAACATCTATATGTCTAACAGTTCAAACTTGGCAGGGGACTGACTAAGGGCGCCAGTGTGTGCAGTGTTTGGATAACAAATGCAAGAGATACCGGTAAGAATGCTACACATAGGACCGGGGCGATAATACGATATCGGGATATCAAAACAAATTAGAACCTTGACGGAACTCATTTCATCTGCATTTTGACAGACAACCCGAACGGCCACTGACAATGAGAGAAGGAACCATTTGAACAGATAACTGCAGCCACGTCGCACACAGTGTGAGACTGTGAGAAAAAAATTGTCATGACCACCGCAGTCAAAACGACAGACAAATGAGAAAATTATGACAGAACGAATACCTCGAACAATAGTGTTACAGAAGTAGACAACAACGCAAGACTTTACAGCACTGTAATATTAAACTGTTTTAATATATTATTTTCCCCCCATTTTTTTGAACAACCACTTTCACTTAAAGCGAACCTAGACCGGAAGTTCCAATTAACGCTGTTTTTTAGTGTGTATCTGCATCATTACCTTGTTAAAACAATGTTTTGATAATGAGTAGCTCACTACATTGCTGGCCAATCACAAGACTCGGTCTTCTGGCTGTGAGAGTTGAGTCTCAGATCTCACGGCTGGGAAACACCGACAGAAAAGAGGATTTCTATCGGCTCGTTGGCAATGTTTTGATAATGAGGAGCAGTGCATCCACCGTGCCAGAGGGGGGAGCTGTGCTTCTGAGAACGGATGTGCTGAATAGTACTGGCCAATCACAAGACTCTGTCTTCTGGGGGTGAAAGTTCACTCTGAAACATCGCGGCTGACGAACAGTGTCAGAAAAGAGGATTTTAATCGGCTCGTTTACATCAACTAGGAGGTTTTTGACCATAAAAACAAGTTCATGTATGTAAGTAGACCTCCATAACTAACATTTATGTGCAACAGGACCACTCTATGTGAGCTTTAAAGGGACAATGTGTAGTATATGTGTAGTTTTTGTTTCATTTTAGTAGTGTTTCAAAAAGTCATGTTAAATAACATGGTCGCGGGCCGCGGTTGCATAGCCACTGTTAGCAGCGAGACGCCATGTTTCTACCGGAGCCTGTAAGGACAAACGCGAGAGAACAAATCAAGCTTCTCTTTACTTGTAGCGGAAGTCCCGCCTCCTCTCTCTCCGCTTCGTCTGCTACGGCAGCGGTAGCTCGCCCTCTCCCTCGCCTCACGAACCGCATCTGCTGACACGGAGAAAGACAACGAGGACGACATTTGACCAGCTGCGGATACCGTATCGCTCAGGGAAGGGAGGGGGTGAGCAGAGCAGCAGTTCTTTGTTGTACATTTCAGCCTCTCCTCTTGATGGCACTATAAACTACTTACTTCACCTTTAAGTACAGTGATTCTGTGAATGTACTTCCAGGAAGGAGGAGTCGGTTGAGGCATAAACAGCGGCCTATACTCATTACTCTGCTGCTTTGAAGGAGCAGCTTGAGGGTGTCAGCTCGGCTCCTGATGTGAGCATTAACTTTATTGAGAATTAATAAGCCTGAGCAATAATAAAGAAAGCCATTTTCCATAAAGGCCACAGACGGGAGTCACTCTACTCACCTGAAACGCATATCAGCAAGAAGACGTCGCTAACCTAAATCATTATAATAAAAAGGATAAACCCCGCAATTATAATGACTTATGAGTCTAATAGATGCTCTTAAAGAGGCATCACCTTGTCTAATCCAACGGCGGTGTTGTCATGCACATACGGCGTGAACTCCCTTTAGAGGTAACCGAGTGGGAAGAACACAGAACGAAGGGAAATTGCTTTCATGTCACCGAGTAATGAAGTTGTGAGGAATGACAATGACTTTGCAAGTTACCAAGGCCAATCAAGAGGAACCCATGTGGGACAAGCGAGGCTGCCGACAAAAAAAGAAAGAGGAGTCTCGGTAGTTCTGTCATAATTATTGTGACAGGTAGCAGTGCTTCGTGCTGATTGGACGTAAGACGTGAGACTGCGATGCTGTCCCAGTGTCCCCACTCAATTCCATAGCCATTAGTGTGGCGATGGCAGTATGAGCGATCTGTCACTGTTTAAATCAGAATAGCATCTGCTTACGAGCAACACGTGCGCACGTTGCAATCGCAAAGATAATTCTTTCTAACTGTACTGTAGTTGGAAACTCAAAAATGTTCGCCTTCATCATTAGCTCCCCTCGCGGTGCCGAGTCCAGGCGTTGAATTGTGACAGGTGAGTGTGACGGCACCGTGGGGTTGACCTTTGAGCGCTTGGACAGTCTGACAGTTCTTAGATGATTGAAGCTAGGGTAATTAAACTGCCGTTATTCAGTGTTTTCACTACTTTTACAGGTCCAATGTGCAATATGTTGAAGGGTGTTTTGGTAGAAATGTAATATATGACCCAAGTCTTTGTTGAAGTGTTGGATAATTTGGATTTTGAAAAGCTTACAGTAAATTATGTTCATGTGAGACTTAAGGTTTGAAACCTTAGAAAACACTTTTTTGTTAAAACGTATATACAGAGGCTATACAGTAAGAATGTGCAATTGTGAGTGTCTTATTTCCTATTTTCTGATGAAAAAAATATATTTTTTATATAAACACACCTGTATGGAGCCCCCCAAAGTGACATGAGAGAAAAAAAAAAAAAAAGTTATTTTTTGTTCATAAAACGAGCCAAGCAAACTTTAAACTATTTCCAAATTTCATAAATGCAATCTGTCTTTTTTTTTTTTTTTTTATGTGAGTAGTTTTTGCTCAGGTGTACGGAGCCCCCGAAGTGTCATGAGAAAAAAAAAAAAGAATGAGAAAAAAAAAAATACAATTCAATCTCGAGTTTCAAAGTCAAGATCTCGAGTTTCCAGAAAAAAAAAACATTTAGAATTTTTTTTTTCATAATTTTTTGGTAACTCGAGATCTAGACTTTGAAACTCGACGAGATCTCGGGTTTCAAATTCGAGATCTTGAGTTTCCAAAAAGTGATGAAAAGACAATATATATTATTATTTTTATTTATTTATTTTTCAAAATTGCTTTCCTTTAAAAAAAAAAAACGGAAAGACGGATTGAATATGTGAAATAGTTTAAAGTTTTCTTGGCTCGTTTTATGAACAAAAATAAAAAATTCCATTTTGTCTCAACAGCACATAAGAAGACAACATGACATAAGGAGACATGACCACACACCCCAGGATGTCCATATAAAGAGTTGCGTATTATTACACATTAATTCATTTGACCAGGTGTATCGATTATCATATTGCACTAACAAAGACGACCGTATATCCCCAAATCCATTTTTTATCCACCCCTAATATATAATACTAATTTTACCCTGTTTTTTTTTTTGTTTTTTTCAATACTAGACATGTTTACTTCTGCGGTTTTACTACTGTTGCTAGAGTCACTACTACTGAACTCATACACCTAATGTTCTCAAAGCAGCGGTTTAACATAACATGAGTGCGTCTCTGTGTTAATCGCGCTCTGTGTCTGAGGCGTCTCGTTCCATAGTCCGACACTCAAACCCGCTTTGAAATCTCCCATCCACTCAACTGTAAATAAGTTTCACACAGATAATCGGATTATCTTTTTCGTTCAGGACAAACAGAAAACTGCTGGGCACAGTCAGTGCAATAATGTAAAGTTTCCTGTGCGGTAATTAGAAGTTATCGCAATTTCCCATGGCTCACAAAGCTCAGGGGCAGGGGGAAATTAGTGATAGTGATATTTGCATTGTGTTTCTTGGATATAAAGAGCATAGTCGCAACAGGTCTATAGTTTAGAAAGTTCTCCCTGTGTTTCATGTCTCTCACAGTAAAGCCCCTTTTCCACTAGCGCTGGTACCTGGTTCTTTTTGTTAGTACCTGCTCTGGCGAGGTCAGAGAGTGCCGTCACAGGAAGAGACATCAGACACAAGAATCAAGCCGACCAATGCCGAACTGTAGATCAGTTAAAAAGACTTACCAGTCCTAAAAACATGGGTCAATCTCCAACAACTTCCAAGGAAATGTCTAAAATCTCATCGTTTAACAGAGGAGTCTGGTGTGCAGCATTGCCGAAAGCAGGAATTAACTGATTCTAATGAAAACAACTGCTTTACAAGTCACTTGTGATGAGTGTGCGTGTAAAACGAAGTCACAGCAGTTTCATGCAGCCGTGCTGTGATGGCTCCACCCACTTTGAGGAGGTACAATTTTGTCATGGAAACACAACCAAAGCGAGGCAAGTCGAGGCGAGCTGGGACCATGTAGTGTCGTCACGGCATATAGACAATCCTGAAACTGGCACAAATTCATCCCAGAAATATAGATTTTTGTGATTATTCAATATTCTGATGAATAAATGTTGCACTTTATTTTGCTAATTGACATTTTAGTATCCTATTCTATATTTTTTACAACATCTGTCTTTTTTTTAAGTCATGCTCATTTTATTTCCATCTGGATTTCATGTCTTTGCTTATACAGGTATAGGTCAAGCAAAAAAAACAAACAAAAAAGGCTCTTTCTTTCCTCTGTCACTTATAGAGAATATATTTATATGCAAATCGGCTAGTGAAATAAAATGATTCGGAGCACTTGATGGGAAAATGTTGCATTTATTCCACGGTGTGTGCGAGTCATTGAAGGGGACGGGCGGGTGAGAGATTGCCGCAGATGCACCGTGATGTGGGAGGAAGTCCGAGTCTAATCTAAAAACTGTCTCATCCCTGTCTCAGTTACACTTGACTGATGAATTGCACGGAGAAGTCAGATTTGACTCAAGGATGTTTACGTGTGATGCTCTTCTCCCCCCCCCCCCCCAACATGAATAGCAAAATGAAGACAGAGTGACAACACTAAGATGTAACGTGTTAAATTGGTTCTGGTTGTCACATAAGCTGGATGATTGTCAACAACATCAACAAAAAAAAGATAAGTATTCCGATAAAATATCTCCAGCGTTAGGGTTTAAGGTTTTGTAACTGTAACCCTGAACACTGATGCGGCAAACGCTTCTATCGCGCCGCAGGATCGTTTTGTACATTTTGTGATGTGATGGGAGCGCTTGGCTGCAAGTCGCCATATTTTAAAACGGAACTAGACCGGAAGTTCCTATTATCGCTGTTTTTTTGGTGTGTATCTGCGTCATTACCTTGTTTATGAAGCCCTGACGGTTCGAAACAAACAGTTCAGCCATTGCTGAGAACGTTGTGTTTTATTGTAATCTCGGGGCTCAACGAGATCACTGAAAATCCCGTAATAGTTACGTAAGCAGCGGTTCTCCTGAACAAACGATCATCCTGCTCCAGGCGGTAGTCCAGGCACATCCGGTTACGTACATTGAACCGCAGAAGAAGAATTACGTCCGTTGTGGAGGTGTTTCACGAGCAACAGTGTCTTCTGAATCTGGGTCTGACTCCGGTTTAAAGTCATAAAAGGGACTGCGGCGGGGAGTTGTGACGAAGCTATTTTTAAACACTGTTAAAACAATGTTTTGATAATGAGGAGCAGTGCATCCATCGTTCCAGAGGGGGGCGCTGCACTTCTGAGAACGGATGTGCTGGATAGTACCGGCCAATCACAAGACTCTGTCTTCTGGGGGTGAAAGTTCACTCTGAAATCTCGCAGCAGAAAAACACCGTCAGAAAAGAGGATTTCTATCAGCTCGTTTACAGCAACTAGGAGGTTTTTGACCATAAAAACAAGTTAATATATGTAAGTAGACCTCCATAGCTAACATTTATGTGCAACAGGACCACTCTATGTCACCTTTAAACAGAAGTAAGGGGCATTTATTTTCACCATCAACCAAAGCACCGTTGCACTCTCTATTGTGGAAATAATAGAGAGTGCAACGGAGAAGAAACCGTCTTCCTGTATGTTTTCAGGGCAACCGTGAAAACATACAGGAAGACGGTTTCTTCTCTGCAGATGCCGCTGCCGGACACAAAAAATGTGTTTGGTTGCCATACACATTTTTTGTGTCCGGCAGCGGCATCTGTACAATGGTGGTGTGTGTGTACAATGGTGTGAACGAGCCACGAGTGTCCACACACACAAATGATACGTTTCCCAGTGCGAGAGTCTGGCAGCTGGCACGTACGTGACGTAATTTGGACAATCTCAACCCTGATTGGCTATCACGATTTTTCGCAAAAGTTGAAATATTTCAACTCGAGCGACTGACGCGATTTCTGCGATTAGACATGTTGGCCGTGATTTTTTTGAGTCGCGTCTAGTGCTTTGCTTCTGTGAGCCTATCAGCGTGGAGTGGGTGTGTTTTGGGCAGGGGTGTGTCTCTCCATCATGGGCGTGTTTTCCTACACGACTGTGGCTTCCGTCGGAGCTGAAACCGCTGCTGGGACGCGGTGCCATGAGTTGGCCAGAAAACAGAACAGCTCCATCAGCGATGCTTCTGCTTATGGACCACTACTTATCTAACGGCACTGAAACAGAAGTCTAAAATAAGAATTAATTAATAAAAAACACACTCATCCTCTCTGGATGTGAACCACGTTGACGAGTGTGGGGGGTTCTTTTAGGCTCACACAACATTGTGTGCTGCCAATGTACAATGTTTCAAATTTAAACCAGGAACAAGATTAACCAACTATCGTTCAGTAACTCATTCAACTGACGGATAAGGAAATTGCACAAAACTTGCAAGCCTAATTATAGCCTATTATTATGTAATAATAGGCTCCTACTGGGCTGTGAGTGTTGGGATTAGTGTTGCAAAATTCTGGGTATTATGGAAAATTAGACACTTTACATGGGAATTTATGGGAATTAACAGGAGTGAACTGGAAATGTTAGGATCTTAAATGTAGTTGGTAAATGATGAATTGTAATGTAATCTTCGTTAAAATAAAAATACAAAAATCAAGCTTTAATAAAGTTCTACTCACAAATGAATCTGCATAATTGAATTATTTCAATCATTTAAAATAATGTCAGCTTATGACAAAACAAAATGTTAATGTTATAAAGAAATTAAAGGTGCATTATGTAATAAATCTAAAGCAACTGGCCATAAAATCCTCCTAATATGTCACAGAGACTCAGGAATAATGTTCATATAACAAACTGAACTCACCAACAACAGTACAGACAAAATATTTGCATTATAAAAAATATTTTGCAGACTGCAAATCATGTTTATGTTTTGAAATCATGTTGTGGCATGTGGCGCCACCTACCGCCGTCTACCAATCATTGCAGTCAGTAGAGTCTCAGCTGCCGAGCAACCACGGGTTGCCAGTTACGTCAGAAAACGAAACCTAAAAGACCTCGGTATTTTGAATTTGAATGTAGTAACCGTTTTTGGCCACATTCTTACACATGGCACCTTTAAGTCTCGTTAATTCTCGTTATTTCCCATATTTGAAAGACTCTGAAAGATTTACCAGGAATTTTCTGCCCCTTTGTAACCCGAGTTTACGTAATGTCACAATCTTAGTAGAACAGAAAATACCTAAAAAAAAAAAAAAAAGTCAAAACTCATGGAAATAACAAGTTCCGTTATTAAAGTGTGTTTCATATGTTGAAGCCATTATCTGTCAGTAACATTTTCCACGTCTCTGTTCTTCCCAAAGCAAAAACGCTTTGATTGGCATGTGCTCGGATCAGCGTCTCTGTCCAAGTGCGGCTGCTGTAGCACCTGCTGCCTGTTCCTTCTGTCCGTCTGTCCGTCTGCTTGTGTCTTCTCCAGTTTTATCTCCGTCTGTTTCATCCGGTGCATCGCTTTGTCTCCGTCGCTGCTTCCTTCCCGTTTGTTTCTCTGCGTCTTTGGTTAACAGCTTCTCTTTTTTAGTGACTGAAAAACGCTCGTTACGTGTTATTATACAATGTCTCACGACTAGCAGAAACGAAGAGCACATTAATAAGTAGAGGTGTTAGTTATTTATAGTCGGTTAAAGAGCGTCTCTTTAGGATAAATTAACACAAAATATACATTTAACGGGTCGACTGTAAAGCAGCGGTGAACACATGATGTGTCAACGACGTCCTGTGGGAAGTGAAGGCTGGAGTAAAATAATAAATATACGCATTTAATGAAATAGAATGTGCACTAATACTGTATATATTACATTAATGATGAACACAGTAGCTCATAAGCATGACGCCACATAGATTGAACAGTCAAACGGACCTTTCTCGATGAGATTCCTTGACATTCAGCAGAAGACGTGCAGTGATGGAACTGACAGCCTAGCGTCGTATATATACATAGACCTTTCTCTTTACAAGGCGCCGCGTGATGTTGGTGGCAGATTTGCTGAAGGCAAAGATTGTTTATTTGATCCTTGTTGTGTCGACTGCCAAGCGGCAGTGGAAGCGTATACACTAATAGCGTGAATCTCGGTCTCTCGCCGTCTCTCGCTGTCGTTCACTTCCTTTCCCCCCCATTTATTTTCTCTCATCTTTTTCCTCCGGCTCACACACACACACACAGACACACACACACACACACACACACACACACACACACACACACACACACACACACACACACACACACACACACACACACACACACACACACACACACACACAGGTTTGTGCAGCTATTCTTCCCGGGTCACTGCATTGACTTCCAATTACGTCTACTGACTTAACCCTTGGTGCTCACGCGGCACGGCTCTGTGCCACAGATGCACCCATGGTAATTTACTGTGAGAATAACATACAACTCCTTATACGGACATCCTGTGTGTGTGTGTGTGTGTGTAAAGGTCACATATTCAGGCTGTAAAAAAATGTTTTTTTTTCCCCCCATCTTCTCATGTCTTCTCATCACATTTTTAGTCGTGATATAAAGTAGCAATAATTGCGCAGAAGTCACAAATTAGACCGTTTTTCTTTGCTTTTTGTTCCTTAAAACACACACACACACACACTCTGATTGTTGTACCAGAAAAAAACTAAAGATAACCTGCACTGTTTAGATCAGATTGTTGTCATGGAGCTACAAATGTGCACTCGTGTTTTCTTTCTTTTTCTTTTTTTTCCCACTTAGCACAACTTATGTAACTTCTCTTTGTGCTAATTGTCTTTTTTGTTTATTCCTTTTTACAGTATGTAGATGAACAAGAGTCACACTGACTTACATAATGATCCAATATGCTACAAAAACCTGTTTAAAAAAAAGTCCAACGATTTTGTGAGCAACAACTTCAATACTGTATTGTTGTTTTATAGTAATGTATAGGTGTTTTATTAAGAATTTTAATAAATGATTTAAGAGAACTCACTGATAAATAATTTATTTATATTTATTTTAAAATTGTTTCAAATTGATGGACTCACTTTCCTCCCAATGAATACTTTCTGTTTATTATTTGCTAATGATCCTGGAATGGAAAATATTTGCTAACATTATAAAATCAAGTGAGAAGTCGAAGCTGATTTTCCCATAGAGTGGATCTTTTTTGCAACGCCCCCTGGTGGCTATTCAATATATAGTTGTACTTCCTGACCCGAAAGACGACCTCCGTCTCTGTTAGATCTTCCTCTTCATTTCAGAATGACAGGTTATTCTCATCTTTCTAAGCCAGTGATGTTGTTGTTCATGATATTTGTTTCTTTATATACATAAAGCTTTGAAAGAGGAGGCAAAGAGAGCGTTAGCTTTCTTCATGTAGAGAAAAAAGATTAGGCAAATTATTTAATTTAAATCATATGAATATAATTGTAATATAATTGTATTCGACCTGACTTTGAAGGGATAAAACACAAATATTACTTGTGCTCTAATGAAGGAATATTCACTTAAAAGCCCAACGTCAGTTGACTGGTCTGTCTTATGACTGGAGCACTAACCAATCTGCCAATGCTCCCCCCCACACACACACACACACACTGACAGTCTGGCAGTCTCAAGAGTGTAGCTTGGACCGAATCTAAAGTCAAGCATGACTACAGAGGCTGACAGGCCAATTATCAAATGTAGTCTTGGTTCTGCATCCGTACCTCTGAAGAAAAAGCAGAAGTGAGAATTCCATCACTTTCCCCACAATGGAATGGCCCAACAACAGGCACAGCCTTCACCCTGTGCAATGCAGATGGACAAAGTTGTAAGTCTCCTGTCATACAGACAGGTTTTTTTTTGTTTTTGGTTTTTTTTCCCCCTTCTGGCTTCTGTAGACGTCCTGTGGTGCGAAGACGTTTGTCCAAGGTTGACTTTTTCCGACTTTAACTCGCTGAATCTTTCATTTCATTCTTTTCAGTTCATGCAACAATAATGTTTTGCTTAAACGAAGTGGGATACAGTATATGTAAAATATATATAGCGGCAACTATTAGCCTATACCAGGGGTCACCAACCTTTTTGAGACAGAGAGCTACCTTAAGGGTAAAAAATAATATGGAGGGCTACCACGTTAACATTTTATGCACCATTTTTTTTGTTTACCATTTAAAGGGACACTGTGTAGTATTTATGGGTTTATATTTATCGCCCTCTCCCTCGCCTCACTTCACCTCATCAGCTGACACATAGAAAGACGACGAGGACGACATTTGACCGGCTGAGGATACCGTAGCACTCAGGGAAGGGAGGGGGTGAGCAGAGGAGCAGTTCTTTGTTGTAAATTTCAGCCTCTCCTCTAGATGGCACTATAAACTACTTACTTCACCTTTAAATGATTAATATTATGCATTCAACTGCATACACATTCATTCCAGTGCTTACTCCTAACGATTACCAGTTTTTATAAACAATATCAAAGATATTTTACTGAGCGATCATACGGATACATGCAGGTGAGGTGAAGTGAAGTGAGCCCGCGGGCACCGTATTGGCTGCCTGCGGGCTACCAGGTGCCCGCGGGCACCACATTGGTGACCCCTGGCCTATACTATAAATGTTTACTACAAACCCAAATGTAAACATTGCCATTTTAGTGACCCCCTGCATCACATTTAAATAATTTGTATAAACTGTATAAAATGTCGGTAAAAGACAGAGAAGGTGAAAGTGTGTCTGCGCCGAGCAGCAGCAGAGTCACAGCAGAGGAGAGGCGTAATTTAAACATTATTTGTGTTTAATGTCCACCAAAAATGGCCACCAGAGAGAGAGACAGACCTCGGCTGAAGTGCAATTGCTTCACTGTCCAGTAGAAAGTCACAAGTCACACCTGCGTCATGCATAAATACAGTGAAGTGTCGGGTATAATTGTGTCTCTGTATTTACGTATATTGGAAATTATGGTATCCACGTTTTGGATTGGGATTGCAATAACCATGGTTTAGCTTACCTATAGCCCTTTCAAAACTAGGTGATGGGAATCACAGGGTAATCCCACGATATGATACGTTACGCGGTACGATAAAAGTAATGCCATGACACAACGATTCCGTGATAATCGATATATTGCAAGAGAATCATGCGGCGATACACTTTGAAAGTGCAGGATCACAAGAGAACAAAGTGCATAAAGTCTTTGTATTGAACGTGGCTGGAGCATCTCTTAACGTAGCGTTCTCCACCATTATCTTCAGCCAGGTAACTTTTGCCCAAGTTTCCCCTCATTCATTTGAGCAGCGCCACCTTGAGGAGACATCATTTGATTAATTGAAATATCAATCGACCACACTTCTCAAATGAAAGGTATCTCGCTGTGAAATAAACTGAAGAACGCCTCTGTGCTTCACAGGTGAATGTCGCTCCAGCGTGTGTCCGAGCCTTAACCAGGATGCTGTACTGTCCGTACTGCCGCGGCGTGCCTGGGCTGAAACCCTGCCACAACTACTGTCACAACGTCATGAGAGGCTGTCTCGCCAACCAGGCCGATCTGGATCCGGAGTGGAACCTTTTCATTGGTAAGAATTTTTTTTTTTTTTATTTATTGTGTGCATGCAACTGTCTGTCTGGTGCTTGTCAGCACCTTGTTAATGTACTCGCTGAGAGAAAGAGAGTGAGGGTGAGAGACAGTTTTCTCTCTCTCAGGATAACACTTACATCAACTGCATTTTAATGGGCTAACTGACATCAGTGTAACATAATGAATTAAGCTACGCACTTAACTTAATATTAAAAGCAGCACATGGAGCAGTGGTTTTCATAGATAGAGGCCATTCTTTGTTTGTTTCTTTCACGCCTAAGTGAATATTCACTAACAGTGAATATTTCAGTTTCCAGTATGAAAAATACATTTATTTGAAGATGGCCCCTAACCACCACACTCTCCAAGAGAAACAAACTCAAATATTAAACGAAAACTGTTAGTCTATGTCTTGATATTGCAAGAAAATGGGCAATAACTATACTGATTGTTGTCTATGATGGATATAACTTTTCCAATAATAACTCCTCATTTAGATGTTACTTAGATTAGCGTGGACTCATTTTGAGGTTCATTGAATGCACCTTCTGGTTTCTTTGCTCCATATAACAAAGAAATCATTAAAACTTAATTATTTTGTTCTGCGGACAAAAACAAGATTTGAGAACATCATCATTTCCAGATTTGGTAATCACTGATCAACATGTTCTGTGGAACCTTTTCATTGGTAAGAATTTAAAAAAAAATTTTTTTTTTTTTAAATGATTGTGTGCATGCCTAACTGTCTGTCTGGAGCCTGTACTTCGAAGTCTGCACATTACATCTCACAAGTGTCTTTGAACAGTCTCCGCGGAGACACATGATGTGCTGCGTTAGATTCGGCTTTGAAGGATTTACAGAGACAAAACTGAAATCTTATTTGTGCAACCATTCCCTTTTTTCTTCCCCCCCCCCCCCCCTTCTTTCACCCTCCATCTGAAACGTTGTTTGCCTTTGCTGGAGCCCTGGCATAGCGCTTAAAGCTTTGGTCCCTGCTGTTCGGGATTGATAAAGAAGAGCAGATCCTAGGCAAACACATTTTCTATAGTGTTTCCAGCTGAGCTCAGTGAGTAATATAGCACTTCAGTTAGGCTGTAAGTAGCTGGCTGCTGCAAGCCCTCCTGTTAAATGGATACAGAGCATGCAGAGAGTGTTCCCTCTGGATCTTTTGTAGGCCAATGCTTTATTTGTTATGTACCCCAGTCCCATCCTCCCACCCATACCAACAGATTTAAAAATAAAAATAAAGGGAGGGTGATGGAGGGGGGGGGCGGGGGGCACCATTTTTTCTTCTTCAGAGTCATCCCTGAAGACCGCATGTCAGAGGAGCTCCTCTTCTAAGCTTTTGGCTGTTCTGTGACAGGCCTGTCGTTCTCGAAGCCATCAGATGACGCACGGGCTTGTTCCCCCGCGACGGCACGGCACGTCTGAAGTCTCAGATCAACACGGGCCCCCGTGCTCTGAATGAAATGTCTCACAGCTTTATGACATGTGTTAAAAAGTTAGTGTCTTGTTCGCTTGTGAAGAGGCAAATCTATTGCCGCAAAGGGACGCAGCGCTTGACAGTAATGGGAAAAGCTGTTGTCGGAGCAGACTGATGAATCTGGTTGGGAAAAAAAAAAAGACACACCCCCGGAGGTGTAAGAAAATGTGGATTTTTTTTAATTTAGAGCTATTTTGTTTTTGTGTGTGTGCAGATGTTGTTGTGTCTTTTTTTTGCGGTTATAATTAGAAATGTAGAACCCAAGGGACGTTTTATTTTCACCACGAAAGACTCACTTTTTTGTTGTGTGCTGACATTCTGTATTCATTATCTGTTGCTAAAGAACTTCGATTTGCTTACTATGCAGCTCGCATAGAAATATCGATTTGCCTCTCAGAGACAACTTCTAAATGTATCACAGGTCAGTTCTCCCCACTGGAGCACATCTATGCATTACACAATTTTATGGATTGAGCGCGTACACTGTCTGTCATTGTCATCCCTATGAATCATCGCTTATTAGAGAAGATTGGATTAGAGACTCGACCTTCATTTTTTTTTAGGGAACCTTCAATGGCATTTACCTGTGAACCTTGTCCATTCTCAAATGTCACTATTGACAGCATTGATGGTTCAGACTGCGGTAGAAAAGGGAGACGTGAGCATCTTTGTTTTGTTTTCAGCATGAATTGAGATGGGGGGAAAAAAATGAACGATTGTCTTTCTTATTTTTGCTAAATCAGGGGCATTTATGTTATAAATTTGCTCTCAGCTTTTATTAAAAAAAACACAAAGAAAGATTAGAAATCAGATAACCCCAGATAATGACTTTTTTCTCCCCCTCCCAACCCCATTGAACAAACTCATGCTTACCTCATTTTTACATGAGTGAAACAAATTGAAATTGAGCGGGCTATGGCAGCTTTACTTTCAGAATAGCACGCTTTAGAAAACAAGACACACAGGATGGCGGTGCAGAAGTTTTGTGTGGTTTAACTGTAAGAGTGAAATGTTTCGTAAAACAAAGAGAAAAAATCATATTTAACCTGTGGTAAGGTGAAATATACCCTGCTTCTAAAGACTCTCATGCATCTATACTGTACTGCACATAAATGCAGACTGCTTTTTCATATCTAGCAAACACAATCACATTGTATATATGTTGTCTTATTTTTAAATATTTAATTTCACATTTTGAATTTCATTTACATGGGGTAGCTAGGTACGTAGGTAGCTAGATAGTGAGCTAGATAGGTAGCTCGCTAGCTAGCTAGGTAATCAGATAGAGATATTAACAACAACTAGTGGCACAGGCATGATATAATATAGTCTCAGAATATAATCAATGGTAATACAAAAATTATAATATAGTACAGAATTGTTATATTGTTTATTATTGGATAATATAATAACAATACATGTCGATATTGTATAAAATATTAAGTAATGTATATTGTACAATACAGTGACAGACTATAAGCTATATGACATGATATTTACTAACAATGACAACAATCATGATCATAACGATAAGATGATGTCATTATAATGCACGGTATTAAATAACCAATAATAATAACGATGACAAAAGAGGATAGTGGGTCTGAGCTATAATATATGAAACTATATGTATAACAGTAAATCTAAATATATAAATATTAAGGGAACAATATGGGGTGAATTCCAATTCCTTTCTTAACCCTCAATCTCAAAAATGCGCACTCCCTCTAGTGCAAGTGCTGTCCCGATTCTCAGAAAAATTAAGTTGAGGGGCGAGTTTAAGGGCTGTATCGCCCTCAATATTGAGATTTTCCAAGACCACCCTTGGGAGCAAGGGCTACCCAGAATGCATTGCGTGTTTTGACATAACAAAGTTGGCGCAGAAAGCAGCGAAACGAGTACACTACAAATTAAGTATTTGTTTTGTTAATAGAGATATAAAAATGATGAAAACCATTGTATTATCTTAGTTTAGGCCCATATTATGGATTACTGACGTCATTGTTGCGTAACATTTATTTTTTTTTTTATTTATTCTTTTGTCAATAGCCGGCCGGTGCGGACACACGATTGTTTGCTATCGTTTACTTAAGCCGTGGTGTGTGGTAACTGTCAGCTGAATATGTCCGTGGTTGTGGTATTTGTATGAGTATCATCTTATAACTAACTGACAACCTAATAACTTGACTGACAAACGGATCGTAATAAATAATCCTGACGTAAATGTGTTCTTCTTCTTCTTCTTTTATGGAGTTGACAGACTGGACGCAGCTTTTGCGTTATTCTGCCCCCTACAGTCTGAAGACGTATCTGCATTTAAGGGGTGTCCCATTTCTAAATGACAAAATAACCCTCAACACTTGGTTTTGAGGGCCAGTTAAGAATAAGGGTTGAGCTTAAGGGTTAAGATTGAGGGTTAAGATAGGAATTGGAATTGGCCCATGTAACGTGCAATAGTTTGCTTATTATTTTCACAATCTTTTATTTTTCCTTTAACTTTATTCTGCCTTCATATTTATTCACCTGGAGACTCTTTTTTTTTTTCTTTTTTTTTAACCTTTAATCTTTATTTCCATTGTTTGTTGCGCAACAGAACACCAAAGCAAATCCCTTGTGTCTGAACCTGCTCTGCAGTAAAAACCAAACAATTCTGATTCTGATTAAAACATCAGCGAGAAAAGAGCTTTAACAACTGAGAACCAGCGGAACTGTAAGACACCAAAGAAATGCAGAGAGCCTCACAATAGTCGAGACATTCCAGCACACAGCATTAAAAGCCCTTTGAATGTAAAGACAAGCACTTAGATATTAATTAGTCTGACACTATATGTCTAACACTGCAGTTATTACTCAAATCTGTTTAACTATGAAACAGTGATAGCCTTGGTGAGAACATTGACGTAGCCTATACACACACGGCTATGCAGAGAGAGAGAGAAAAGAAAGAAAGAAGAAAATAATCGCCATGCATTTAGAAAATTACAGTCTGAATACAGGTTTCAGAGGTTATTGTAATGCTTTCATGCTTTCCAGGCAGCAAATGGAAGACAAACTCGTCCATGAACATTGAGAACAAACCTGAGAAAGGATGTTATTTCCGTGCTCATACCTGCGCTGAGGGATGTCGGGGCATCCTGACTCGTGCGTGTGTGTGTATACATTCACGTGTTCAGGGGCAGAATTCATGGTTTGACCACCAGAAGATGCCTGACCATCAGTCACCTGCCAGCGTGACAAATGTAGCCGGCTCTGCATCATGACAAAGGCATCATTATCATTTTTCTTGTCAGCACCTTGTTAATGTACTCGCTGAGAGAAAGAGAGTGAGGGTGAGAGACAGTTTTCTCTCTCTCAGGATAACACTTAGATCAACTGCATTTTAATGGTCTAACTGACATCAGTGTAACATACTCAATTAAGCTACGCACTTAACTTAATATTAAAAGCAGCACATGGAGCAGTGGTTTTCATAGATAGAGGCCATTCTTATTCACTAACAGTGAATATTTCATTTTCAAGTATGAACAATAAATTTATTTGAGGATAGCCCCTAACCACCACACTCTCCAAGAGAAACAAACTCAAATATTAAACAAAAACTGTTAGTCTATGTCTTGATATTCCAAGAAAATGTGCAATAACTATATTGATTGTTGTTACCGTGGACTAATTTTGAGGTTCATTGAATGCACCTTCTGGTTTCTTTGCTCCATATAACAAAGGAATCATTAAAACTGAATTATTTTGCTATGTGGACAAAAACAAGACATTTGAGAACATCATCATTTCCAGATTTGGTAATCGCTGATCAATTGTATTCATCTTTCACGGACTAATATTCTCTAAAATATCCCGCAGTAGAGTTCTCTGCAGATTATAGTGTAAATGTGAAAATGACCCTTATGTAGTTCAGTTAATTTGGTAAAATCTCATTTTACTGCTCACTATTAATCTCAGCATATTACAATGAGAGCATGGACGGAAGGGATATTAACAGTAGTTACTTCACTAAGTTACTGTATATTTATATTTTTTTATTGCAGCCAATAAAAGTTGACATTAAGAAGTCTATATCTGTAAAATTATTAAAAAGTTCACCCGGTAAATCCACCATTATCATCAATGTGGAAAGGTGCATGACTTTGAGGATGATCAATCCCATTTTAATGGATTCATAGTCGATGTAATGAACTCCTTCTCACATTAAATGAAAGGTGGTTTGTACACCACAGTATTCCCTTATTACACACACACACACACACACACACTCACACAGCAGTGCCTGTGTTCTCCTAATTGAGATATAGGGTTCATTTGTCCTCTGTTGAGTCCTTTGACACCACAATGTAAGCAATCCTCATTGATTTTATTTGCTCATTTCTTTTTAATTGTGTGGATTGTGTCCCAGTGTAACTGGATCTTTCCACAATCCACCAGTTCATGCGAATCCAAGCCAACATGTTTTTTCTGTCCTCCAAGAAGGACTTTCTGTGCTGCCGGTGGGATTATGAAGATGAACATCCTGCCAGCGCCTCACGTTAAATGATACAGACGGCCTTTCAGGAAGCTATATATACGCCTGCGCTTATACCTTTTCTTACTGTAAAACTCCAAACTCAACGTCCACGTCCTTAAAGACTTGTCCGTTACATTGTAAGATTCCTGACGCGGGACAGACGCCGCGTTTTTTTTCTCAAACATTAATCAAACACCGAGGACGAGGAGTGTGAAGTGTGGTCGTCTCGGTAACAGACATGACAGGAGAGGTTTGAGCCTGTCACAGTGAAGCTGAAGGCTTGATGACTCACTCAGCCCAGTGGAAATGATCTCTTTGCATCAACAAGCACAAGTATCGTTTCATTGCTAATCGCTGATGGCTGCTGCAGAATCTGCAAAATGCATGCTTTTCGATACGTGTGACAGGACCATGGATGTATTATATGAACTGGATAGAGCACCGCCCCCTTTGCTTCCGTTCATTCCTATGAAGCTGCTCAACCAGCACATATGCCAAAAAAACGTCACTCTGGGAAATAAGATTTGTCTGGGCTTTTTATGGCCTTTAGGAATGTTTTTCAAACATGAAACTCCATGAATTAAAAATATAGAATATAAAGATCTATAAAAGCCTGTGTCTATGTCTCGAGGTGTCATGTAGACACTTTTACAGGAGTCTCGGAAAATTTTCTGTTGCAGTACCCACAGTGGCCACCATGTAAACATTGTCTTCAAGGCAGGGGGGCGCTGCTCTATCCTGTTCATATTATACATCCATCGACACAACTTACGGCTCACGCAGCTACGCTTCCTATATGACCTACGCTATATGGTACCACAGTTCATGTGGTAGTGTAGTGATGTCATTTAGTGCTCAATAAAAACATTATTATACACAATAACAGTAGTATCTTGCATTGTAATCGTTATTTATGTTTGCCTATAGGAAAATCACATAATGCAATGTATTCGTCGTTATCTTAATGAGAGCTTAAAGAGCTTTAGCTTAGCTTAAAGCAAAGGTCTTTATCTTGTTTCAAAATAAAAGTGTTTGTTTTAATATGCAACAATATTTAGTTGACACTCAAAGATAATGGTATAAAGAATCAATTTAAAAAAACATACAGAATTTACTTCTTTTTTTTTGATTGATGGGTAGGTACTAACCCAGAATTATACATATTAACATAATAATTTAATAATAATTGACATTGTTACATTAAGATTATGGATTAGAATTTCTTGCAAAAATGTAGTTCAAATATTTAACGGTCAAATTTGTCAAATATTAAAAAATATTCTAAACTCCCTACATGAGAGCCAGTGAAAGTCATGCAGGGTTCACAACGTTTGAACTACTGTAATGAGATGCATTCAAAGACCCTGGTAAATTGCATCACATCAGAGGAGCAGCTTCAAGATGCATTCAAGGAACCTTGTAGATTTCATAATTGCTGCAAACACTAAGGCTGAAAACAACTATTCTGATAATCGATAAATCGATTTGAGCGTTTTTCAACTTTTTAAATGTGAATATTTTATGGTTTTGTCGTCTAGAAATAGAAGTAAAAAAAAAAAAACAAGATACAAAAGGAGAGACTGGTATTTTCGCCACTACTTCCTGCAAGAAATTAAATGTGTCATCTCAAATGTCTGCCCTAAAAAGGCAACGTGTGAGAGACAGCAGAGCAAATAAGGTCAAATATTGTAGATGTAAACACAGAAAAAAAAATCCTCATCAAAAAGTATTTGTTAGTGTTATTCATGAGCTGAAATCCAGGTGCATGACAGACCTCCCCAAAGACTCACTGATGTGTCGGCAAATTGCTGAATATTTTGCAACTTAACTTTTTCACCTCTTCCAGCTACTAAGTGGGGGAGGGGAAGCAAAATTACAAGAAATGATCTCTGACATCCTTTGGCAGAATAGTTTTGGCAGTGTTTGTGTTTATACAGAGAGAAGCTCTTAAAATAACACTGAAAGGGTTGAGGTTTGTTTGGAGCCCGCGACTCAAACTGTGAGATTCTTCTGCGTGAGCAGTAGTGAGCGCATATTTTTTATTTTATTTTTTTGCTTCTGATGAAAAGTTAGTTTCACCAAAAAAAAAAAGTGAAGGATGTTGAGTGTTTTAACCTCCTGAAGGATATGGAGACGGTTACAAACCTAACGGGACGATGATTGATGGGAACAAAGTTCCCTTGCATTTAACTGATTAAAAAAAAAATGACAGCACATCTGCGAGTCATACGGGACACGGTGGACCTTAAGTAAAAACATCAACGCATTAACAGAGACTTAATGTGTTTGTAATCGTTTTTCGTCCGGGGAGACTGAGACCTTCAAAGAAAGGTCAGAGAGCTCGGAGGTTTTGTTGTGACAGAAATTAATCCGTGGCTTTACTCCCACTCAGGCTCACAGGTTTTTTTTATTGTTTTAAAAGCATCTGCAGATTTTATTTATTTATTTATTATCTATTATCCCAAACACCAAAGGAGCTGCTCCGTCGCAGGAAAACAGTCTAAAATAACAATGGAAAAATTAAAACAGAACACTGCACTGTGATATGACTTTACTTGAGATTTGCTAACTTCTTGCTGTCACTCACCTTATAAAGAATATTTGTGACACAGTTGTATAATTATGTCTTTGAAATCACGTGAAATGGCACAAAAAGTATATCGGACTGATATCGGTATTGGAAGATACTCAAGTTTGTTATATTGGACTCTGTATCAGACACAGAAAAGTGGTCGATTTGAATCCCTCAGGTATAACTACTTAAATATTTTTATCAAATATTATATGCGGACATTACATCAAAAAGTATTTTTCCTCTTAGAGACCACCGAGCAGAAGTTAAGGAGCTGGCTTTTATTTTAGCAGGAAGTGCCGCACACTGTTCATATAAATCCACTGGGCAAGTTGTAACTCAATAACAGATCACATGACACAATCACAATGTCAACATCATTTTTAGCCACATCTAGGTAAAGAAAAATAAGGATTTATTTGCATACGCAACAGACACAAAACACCTCTTAAGGAATAATTATAATTAATTTTTGAAATCGAGGAAATGATCCATTTGCCCTGATGCACTTTGACAGTGAGCTGACTTTATTCAAAATACAAAAAATTACCTTGAAATGACTTGAAATGTTCTATGATAATAGTCAGCATCACCCTGAACAATGATCCGTTGAAAATATTTGCAAAACTCTTAAGGAATAATTTAAATGCATTTTTGAAATTTAGGAACTTATCCATTTGACTTTTTTTTTTTTTTTTTTTTTTTTTAAATAACCAGTGAGTTTTTTTTTCTGAACAACCAAGAGGATTTTTTTTTTCATATATAACAATTTCTTGCTTGAATTATTTAGGTAGCTTTTCATAAAAAAAAATCAGCCATTTTTTTTCTAAATTGAAAAGATATACATTTCTCATAAAATAAGTAATTCCTGCTTTGTCTTCTGAAGCAACCACATTAACGGACAAAGGGAAGCTTTCGTATCTATTTCCGTTTAGTTTAACCCGCTTTTACTTTGATTTGATCTTCTCTTCGCAAAGATGGTCACAGATTTGACCTTTTAGCAGTCAATAATTCATGAGCGACAGTTTGTCAAAACAGGAGGCCTCACTCGTCTTGAAAGACACTGAAAAAGTCGTCCTGTGAGCCGGACGTATTACTTTCAATGTTTACACAAAATTGGAAATGTATTTTTCCATGAAACACTTTTCTTGCTAATTAAAAAAAAAAAAACCCAGCTGGTTTGTTTGGATCTTTTTCCAGATGAATGATAAAATGTTTCCAGCAGGTGAATGCTTAGTCGAGTGGCTATTTTTCATCTGCAGTCCCTGTACAGATGCAACAGTTGCACCCTGAGTACTAATTAAGTCTTGTTCTCACCAATTACCTACTGCACTTGCACACACCAAGTAAGCACAACCCACTGCTGCTGTCTATGTTTATCATTTTATGTATGTTGACATGTTTTTAGATTGTTTTTAGCCATTATCCCGTGGATCGTGTTTTCCACTCTCAGCGTCACATACACAGGTTTCATCTGCCGAGATTCCTTCCACGATTAGCGGCTACAGAACGCGATTCAGAAAGAACACACGGAGCAGTGACAGTAGCAACAAACGGCTCCTCTGCTGCTGTATGAATTTAGGTGACACACACGCGGTCGCAGAACAAAGACGGTGCAGATGTTTTTCTCACATCTTGTTAAACTTGCAAACGAGGCTCTGTGCTGTTGATGAATGTGCAGCGACGCATCGATCGCTGCCCGACATGGTGCTACTCTCCACACTGACAGTGCAGGAGCCATGTTGTTTTGTTTTTGTGTTCATTTAGAACAATCACATGAATTACTACAGAACAGTATTAGGGCCACAGTCAAAATTCTGACTTTAATCTCAGAATTCTGACTTTTCTTTAATCTCAAGACTTCTGACTTTAATCTGAGACTTCTGACTTTAATCTGAGACTTCTGACTTTAATCTCAGAATTTCAACTTTAATATCATAATTCTGACAGTAAGCACTTTTTCTGATGTTTACTTTAATCCCAGAATTTTGACTGATCTCAGAAATCTAGTCTGACTTTTTCTTTAGTGTCGGACTTTTGACTTTAATCTCAGAAATCTGATTTTAATCTCAGAATTATGACTTTAAACTCAGACCTCTGACTTTTTCTCAATATCAGAATTTTAACTTTAATCAGAATTTTGACTTTCATCTCAGAACTCTAGTCTGACTTTAATCACAGAAATCTGATTTTATTCTCAGAATTATGACTTTAATCTCAGAATTCATGCTGTTTTTATTTTTGTATTTCATTTGTTTTACATGTGGCCCTAATACTCATCATTTAATTTTTTTTATATATTTTTTTTTATTCTGTTCCAATTTTGCATTTGTATACTTTATTTTAGGCATGGCATCAAAGCACTTCTGAGTATTTCAAATATTAATCTCCCGTAAAGCAGAAATAAACAGCTCTCCAACATGACATGTTTTTATTGACATTTTTATAAATTTAGTTTTTCTCATTTACAGTTCATCAGAGCCAGCTGAAGAAATAATTTTGAGGAAATTATTGCCACAAATTCCACCATGTGGAGAAGCCTGACCACTGGCAGTGGAAGTTAATCAGTTGTCACCAGTGATTCACGCAGAGCGTCTTCAGCTTGTGCGTGCAGACATTTTTCTCTTCGTTCCATTTGGTCTGACAGATGGTGAAAGTTTTTTCATTTGCAACTCTGAATCATTGGGAGGATTTGGGACAGTTTTAGTTGTGGGCGCCTCAGTGGCAAATTTCTCTCTGCTTTATGTTAATCATTTCCAATACAACAGAATTGTCCTCCCATTAGCCCTTATGAACATTGGAAGTGAAATCACTGCAATGGCAAAAAATGTTGTGAAATGGAAAACATGGAGCCAAGGCAAGTTCTCCGATTGACTTTGTTTAAAAAGTTGCTTAACCCTTTAACACCTAAGCCTCAGAATGTATTTGTTTTCCTTATTTTAATCATAAAAGAACCAGGAAATGTCCTGTAACAAAGTGCTTTTGCCCATTTTATAGTAGAATAACTATACATATCTATATTGAAATAGTGTGTGTATTAACAGTTTAATTTTTAATTTTATTGAGAAAAAACACCATGGTTGTACACAAACACCAGATTTGGGGTGGTAAATCTGACATTTGAACAGTTTTAAACATATTTAAAATAATATTTGATGAACATTTGATTAGTGGTTTTGTCCAAAAACAGCCCCAACAAAAAGAAACCATGTTTTTCCAAAACTCTCCTCTCTGGGGACAAAGACTGTGATTCGCCGGCTTCCTGCAAGCATGAGTGAAATGAACGTAATAACCACACGTTGACTTTGACATGCAACTTCTCAGCTTTCAGAAACTGTTGGAATTTTTCTGATAGCACAAAAACTGTGCAAACACAAACTACGGTGATGTCGTCTGCGATACAGGGTTAATTGTTATAATTGCGACATCGCAAAACACCAGAGGGACTGATATTTGATCTGTGAGAATCACTGCTGTGGGGATTGAAACTCACGACCACCCCCCCCCCCCCCCGCGTCAGTTTCCCAGCCCCCTTTTATCGTTGAAGAGATGAACTGACGTCGAGTAGCTGCGAGTTCACATAATTGGTAAAGTGCTCAGCCACTAAATCCCGAAGATGAGGTCGCACGAGACGGGTTTTTTCGAGAAACTTCCAAAGCCTGACTGGACCATTTCTGTTCTCCGAACTTACGCCACACTTGACACTCTGATCCTCGCACTGACTCCAGAGCAGCCATGCACAGCCCAGTATGTTTTTTTTTTTTTTTCTTTGACTTGGGCCGGTCCGGCTTATGTGGTGTGAAATAGTCCCAAGATTTTTTGACCTCTAAAATCTGAGAGTAATCCAGGGGCAGCCACTGAGAAAGAATGTTACATCTTTTTTTTCCCACTTATATAGATTCTCTTGTCATTATATTAACTTTACAATATTGATATATAAATTCTTACCCATCGCAGACAACCTCGATTAAAATCCTGCCAAGAATATCCCTGAAAAATGTTCCTCTTTGCCCTATTTCTGTTAATTTAACTGTCACATACTGATGCATGTGCACCGCAGATATCCTTGAGATATGATTTTGTAAGGTAAGGTTTTTAAAGGAATAGATTAAAAGCTGTTACTGCTTTCATACCTATACTAAGGATAAATGTACTCTATTTATTGACATTTCAGCACTACATTAAAACACTGACTAAGAATTTGAAGTAGTTGATTGAACAAAAAAGAAACCTTAAATGCTCCTGAAAACACATTTGTTTCTCGGCATGTTCATATACTATGTGTTGATTTGTCACGTATGGATGATTGTGTTTTGCCCTAAAGGAATCTGCAGGTAGTTTTGTTGGAGTCATTGCAAAAAAAAAATTAAAAATCGTTTTCAGTTTGAAAGAAGAAAATAGCCAAGCATGCAGCTGCGTAGCCTGAAGCAAAAAGGGGAAAAAAATAAATAAATAGTGGCACCATTGAGCTATAGCAGTAACAAAAGATGGCGATCAGTCAACGGATGGATGCAGATGCTATAAGAACTGATTCTTTTTTGTGACTGTAAGGGAAATGAATGGTTTCATCATGACATGGGAACAGATGTTGACACAAACTGTATGTTACCGTCAAAACTTGTGGTTCCCAACCATCTTGTCCAAGATGAACCAGGACCCCCGACCTGAACCCCTGTCCACGCAATACACCAGCAATAAAAATAAAGTGAATAATTACAATAATTTTTTTTGCAGTGTATTTGGATAAAAACAGTGGTTCCATAAAATCAAAACCAAGGTAACTCACGATCAAGTTCAGAGGTCAGAGATGTGTACATTTAAAGGTAAACCAAATCAATTTTTAGTTTTAATTTGGGTGATACCAAGTTCTGATTATCCAAAAAGAGTGTGTAATTGGAATTATCTAAATTTAAAATATAACATTAACAACATCACAACTTCAAAAGCTCTGCGTCTCCTCATGTGAGACATTGTTGTGCTTTAGTGTAACATTAATGAGCAATAATATCTGACACACGTAAATTAGATTAGATTAGCCTTTATTTATCCCACACCGGGTCTAGTCTAGTCTGACTTTAATCTCAGAAATCTGATTTGAATCTCACAATTCTGACTTTAATCTCAGACTTCTGACTTTTTTCAATATCAGAATTTTGACTTTAATCTCAGAATTTAGACTTTCATCTCAGAAATCTAGTCTGACTTTAATCACAGAAATCTTTTTCCACGTGCTTTAGTGTAACATTAATGAGCAACAATATCTGACACACGCATATTAGATTAGATTAGACTTTATTGATCCCACACCGGTGGAACAAAAAAGGCCAGAGAATAAGCATCACAAAAGATTATAGAGAAAGAATATGAAAACAGCAAATGAAAAATGGGAACAGAATAAACATTTTTAAACTGTTACAATCAGATAAAAAGAATATAAAATGTAAGAGAAGATATTACACCAATATTACGTATTAATCTTCACTGGGACCTTTATCGCCTCTCTCTGTACTAACTTAATCTGATGCTCTTTAACATTCATGGATCTACTTCTTTTGATGATAATGTGACGGGTTTAATTAACACAGCAGCATTTATTTGTATCGTTGTGGAACATCACATGAGACTTTGACCTGCTGTCTCATCATCAGCAGCAGCAGCAGCTTCTGGAGCTTCTTCTTATCTACAAAGCATTTTTTTTAATGCTTTTCTCATTATTTTCTGCTCTGAAGTAAAATGGACTTTGGAACCCTAATGTCCATAACATTGGATATAATATATTGATCCACTCATATGTCAAAATGAATTTGATATCCGTGGACAGAAAGTAACCTGTCCCATTTTGTATGGAAATTGAGGCAAAAAATGCATCAAATGTCTTCATTTTATGAAGGTGAAAACCTGAGTTTGTTGATCAATGGCACGTTTCCTGTGAGGCTTTAGGTTTTGTGAAGCCAGTTCACGCAAAGATCTTCGTAGTACAAACACGCTTCGCCGCACAGCCCTCTGGTAATTGGTCTTAAGTAAGAGTGATGATCATTGTGTTGCTTTGTTGTTGGTACAAAGACAGAAACAACAGGTACCTTTTTTCCATTATGTCATGTTTTTTTGTTTTTTTTAGAAGCTTGTACCAGAAGTTCATGCTGATGCTGCCAGGAAAGGGCAGAAATGTTGCGGATAGACATTGAACTATGCATTTACTTCATTGGTTCTCAAAGTGCGGCCCTTGGGCCAATGGCGGCCCGCAGAAACATTTTTGGCGGCCCGCAATGAATTACAGTTGATAGTTTTAATCCAGGAGCTACTAAGCTTGTTAAATGTTTATTGGATATTACTGGATACAGACCAATAAGTGTAAACTGTAGAACTGAAATCTGGTCATTAAAATTATAAGGTTTTTTTTTCCTTTGGGCGGCCCTCAGTCCAATGTTGGGTTCCTAAATTGGCCCTCAGGTATCAAAACTTTGAGAACCACTGATTTACTTGATATGACGCAACTTTAGTTAAGATGGTAAGTTGTTGTTCTCAGTTGTCAGTTTTTGAAAGAGATGTTTTGTTGTCAATAATCATTATAGATATTCATGCTGCAACTAACTGTTATTTTCATTGATTGATTTCTGTCCTGATTAATTGATTAGTTGTTTGGTCCATAATATTGGACAAAAAGTTGAAAGAATGTTGATCAGTGTTCTTTCAAACCTGGAAATGATGATGTTCTCGAATGTCTTGTTTTTTTTGTCCACAAACTAAAATTATTTCGGTTTTGATGATTTATTTGTTTTTATGGGTCAGAGAAACCAGAAAATATTCACATTTAGGAAACTGGAAAATCATAGAAACTGAAAAAACACTCAAACCATTAAATCGAATGTAGGTGTCATGGAAATGGCCACCCTAACTGACATCATGACATCTGCATCAAATCGATCAGTTTCTTTTCTTTGCTAAAGATAAAATCATTGTTTCATGTTACAGCGACGGGAGTTGAGCTTTTGCTTTCTTTCTGTCGCTCACACAAACCCAAACAGCCGACACATCTGATGTCAATTTGTATCGGATACAAGCTCCAAACGGAGATCAACATGTCGATGAGACACTTGTACAATATGAAGCAATAGTATTTTGAAGTTAGCCAATGGGCGGTGCCCCCATAACAACAGATGGTATGAGCTAAACCAAGTGCATAATTGAAATAGCCTGTGAACATTATGTGTCGTTTTCCTGACGCCGTCCCCTTCTCCTCCCCATTTTTTGATTTATATGATTAGAATCGATTCAACTTTGAGATGTTTTTCATCAACAGAGCGTCTTTCTTTAAAAACCTGTTCCGCCGTAATATAAGAAGTAATTTAAGACTGGAGAAGTAACTCTTTCTCACAGGCTGATTCATACTCACACTCCATCAAATATTCATTAAGCCTTGTGTGGAAAAAAAAAAAAATGGGTTGTCAGAACTTTATCTGAGGATATCATTAAGTCTTTGAGTCTTTTGTGGAATGAGAATCATCACCCCCTCCCCCTCCCTCCCCCCCTCCCCGATACACTCCCGTTGAATCCTCGCTGAGGCTTTTGTTGTGGTTACATTAGAGCTCTGCTCTGCTAAAGATAGGCAGCTGAAGTCTTCACAGGACCCAGGTTGTGCCTCTCCAGTGACCTCCAGCCGGATCCTGATGGAAATCTAACCAAGCATCGCGCACAATTTGAGGCTGAGGAGTAAACAAACAAGAGTGTTTTTCAAAGGCAAAGACACGAGGCAGATGAAGGGGGAGCCTTTGTGAGCCTCTCTTCACTCAATGCCCTGTAACAGGTCAAGATCACAGCGTACACGTCCAAACACACGGATATATTTATTTGTTGCTTGTTAAATAAAGAACATTTGGGGTTGCTGTCCTGCCCACAACTCACAAAACAATTCAATTTCCAAGACACTGAATTTGTTTTCTGCTTCTTTTTTTTGCATCTGGAATAAATGAGAACATTTTTTTGTTACTCCACACATAAAGCTCACTGTTGTGGACCAAGCAGTCAAAGGAACAAAGGATAACATAATAAAAAGGATTTATTGTCCGGGAAGTCAAGATTCCAAGTGCAACTCTGGGCCCAATAAAAGAGCTCAACGAAACAAAACAAAAATACTGCTTAACAAAACATGACATTACCTCAATGAACTGACAGGGAAGAAGTAAAACACTCATTAGGAAAAACTCACTTTTATCATGAACGTGGCATTGATCTGCTCACTTAAACCTTTGCTCTTTTATTCAAATGATTTCACTGTGTTTTTAATCAATTTCACAAGCCTCACGTGTGATCTTACAATGTACGTAAAAAAATGCCTTCTTGATTCATGTCATGATCTATATAAGCCTGAAATAACAATAAAGTACTAACCCTGTTATTTAATCTAGTCTAATCCAAGTTCAAATCACAGCCAATACCAAGGGTCTGTGCGCCAGCTTTCGCTAAATCTGTTGTTGACTCATCTCTAATAACTCGTCAACAAACAAACCACATTTGTATACTGTTTGTTTCTCTCTTTTTATGAGGCTGGGTTTCAATGTTAGCTGTTGCACTATTCTGTGTGGCCCCTGGATATTATTACAAGTTAATTAAATACCCTATTCAGACAGATTAAAGTAATTGGTTTTAGTTTTTTTTGTTTTTTTTTTAATTGATTTTTGTGTTTTATTTTGGTTTCCTTCTTGGGCTACAATACTCATCTCGTGATGTGAGACATTTTAATTCAGTTATTCAGTTTGATTGGTACATTGAGTAACCTGAGTTTCAAATAAATACTAGAGAGGGACCACCCATACATACCCTGAAAGCTTCATATTAAAGCGGACCTAGACCGGAAGTTCCAATTAACGCTGTTTTTTAGTGTGTATCTGCGTCATTACTTGTTTACGAAGCCCTGAAGTTTCGAAACAAACAGTTCAGCCACTGCTGAGAACGCTGTGTTTTATTGTAATCTCGGGCTCAGCGAGATCTCGGAAAAAACCTGGTCCGGTTACGTAAACAGCGGTTTTCCTGACCTGAACAGCAGATCCTCCTGGTCCGGGCACTAGTCCGGGCACATCCGGTTGCGTACATTGAACCGCAGAAGAAGAATAACGTCCGTTGTGGAGGTGTTTCATGAGCGACAGTGTCTTCTGACTCTGGGTCAAAGTCAAAAAAGGGACTGCGGCGGGGAGTCGTGACAAAGCTATTTTTAGACATTGTTAAAACAATGTTTTGATAATGAGTAGCAGTGCATCCACCGTTCCAGAGGGGGGAGCTGCGCCTCTGAGAGCGGGTGTGCTGAATATGTCACTTCCGGGTACTGGGCAATCACAAGACAGTTGAGAAGGCTCTACGCTGGCCAATCACAACACTGGGGGCTTCTGGGGGTGAGATTTATGTCTGAAATATCGCGGCTCAGCACAGCGTCAGAAAAGTAGGATTTTGGCACTGAGTGCAGCGCTGCTCTTGTGTCTCTGCTCCAGAGTGGATCTTGCCGCAAGGCTTTACAAGGTTTTGATAACGTTTTGTGACGAGCCAAAACTTACCGAAATACCGTTGTTCGCCGTTGTGTATTGAACCGAACAGGACGTACCAAACTGTTCGGTAAAATACCGAATACTGTTGCATCCCTACTAAGTACACAGTGTGTCCTCTAAGTGTCCTCAGACCCAATTAGAAAAACCACATTTGGAGGAGCTTTGTGGACACATGTGGCCACATGACTGAGCTGCATGAAGACTTTATTGGATTATAGACAAGCGATGTCCTCTGACCTGCTGAATTCTTACTTCTATATCACAATATTAACATTGAGCAACACATGATTTTTCTCTCATTATAAACATCTTTAATTCACTCAGCTCCTTTTTTTCCCTTCCTTTCTGTAGCTGTCACTCACACGAGCACAAACACACAACAGCAGACTCATCTGATGTCAATTTGTGTTGGATTAGAGCAGACGTGAAGGCAGATCGTGTCACATGTGGTGAAAGGAGACACATCTGTGGCATATTTGAATGCCAGGTGTGAACAGTCGTTCACTTAACACTTATCCCTAAATAACGTCTCCCCTTTTTTTTTTTTTTCTCCCAACAAATCCCTTGAGACAAATGTTAATTCCGGGTCTAAACGAGGACATGCAGCAGTTTATCGTGTAAACATGTATTTCAATGACAGCAGATTTAAGTCAACAGGGAAAGTCAATGTTCTGCTTTTTACCAGTGTCACAGCGGGGTGCAAAATAATTTGGCTTCACCCCCGCTGAGCTGTAATAGAGGCCCATAATCACTCCCCATCAAAAGTCTAGTTATAATAAGTAATGATTTAATGGGATATACTGCCTTTCTGTACTGCTGCAGGATGACTAATAGCGTCTCCGCTTCCTTTTTTTGCAAGGAGCAGTCCCCAGGGGTGCAAATATAAGATTTTCCTGATGAGAAAATAATGTCTCCCTGTCTGCAAATGCTACTGCTCGGAGATGGAAGTCTTCTTGATATCTCTGCCCTCCCACTTAACCCGTGCTAACCCCTTCAAACAAGACTTGTGGACTTTTAATTATTTTTTTTGTGAACTACAGAATGGAATGGAATGAAAATGTCAAACACAATTTGCGTCCTCTTCAGTCCAACTTGATCCGCCGTGACATCTCAGCGCCGGGAAGAATGAAATCAAGTTAAATGAAGAATTGTGCGACTGGCTGCATAGTCACTTTTAGTTTTTGAGTCGCGCGTCAATGGAATAATGTTTTGTTTTTGTTGTTGTTTCCTGCTGAATTTCAACGTTAAGTAAAGTAAATACTTGTAAATACTCAAAGTAATTGCATTTACTTGGCTCGTTCCGACTCTTTATGGCCACTCAAAGCAGTTAACACTGCAAAGTTTCACTGAATTAATTTCCAATTGAAGGGGACAATTTGGCATTCTCGGTCTTACTTAAGAACCCGCCCTGATGTGGACCGGAGCAGCTGCTGCACTCGCTCGAAACTTCTTGTTGCTACTAATTGTAGTTAAGACGTAGGTAAATGATGTGCGATGTTTTGCGGGTTTGTGAAATAAACCAAGGAACAATGAAGACAAAGGACTAAATCAATCAGTCTCCTTATGTTTGGTCGTCGTTTTAGAATACAAAAAACAAAACAATGTGTCCGAGCTTCTTTTATGCCTATGGCTGCTGAAAAGCATCATTTACTCATAATTTTCAACTATGAGATAATCGTATTCTTTGATTTGCTTTTAAATCTGTTGTTACTACCTGTACTTTGATATGAAATGCATTCATTTTCCTGTGTACTGTGCTGTTTCTTGGAGTGGAAGTTGACGTGTTAGGGACAAAAAAGCGACATTATTTGCATGTCGTCGTGGTTTCTTCATGGAATTTGCGGCCCACAGAAATAAAGTGTCTTGAGATGGAAATACAAAGAAATGACTAAGCATGGGATTTGAATACTAATGCAAATTAACGAGAAGTCTAGTTATTCTCTGTCTGGAGAAATTAGGACATGCAAATCAACGTTTTTTTGTTTTATGTATGAGCTATTTGCAAAGAAATTGAATGTTTGACTAATCATGTCGACTTGTTGTTGCGCATCCTCTTAACAAGCAGTTCCTCTGTGTTTCCATTACACTCTTGTGTGTTACAGTGTTGAGGATTGAGGTAGTGGCAGTTTGAGTTTGGCAGGCGACACACTTGGAACCACGAGTGTAAAATGGACGTATCGCTCTGGTTCGACACCAGACGGTGACTCCAGTGGTTGCAAAAAGGACTCGGTAGAGAATAAGCTTCTGCTCGCTTTATTTTTTTACGTTGGGTAAACATTGTGCAGAGGGGCTAATGGTCTAAATCACTACTTTATGCCTTTTGAATTGAACACGTCAGTTTTGTGTGGTACGCAATTTGACGACAAAGCACAACACAAGTGGACTTTACTGTGTTTGACAGATATTATTTACCAATTTGGCGCAAGTTGCAGGTGACGTTTGAGAGCTAACGTGTTTTGTTGTTGTTTTTTTTCAATTTTATTGGTCAAATCCTGAAATTCACATATATATTCACATTATATACAGTATAAGGTTGGCACTGTTGTCATAACTGGTGTTTCACTCCATCCCACTCCTCTACTACCCAGTTGCAAGTGTTTATCCTGTCAAACTGCTAAATGACCACTTCATTCTTTATTGTCCTGCAGTATAATCCACATCTGAACCTTTTCATGTGAGCTTATTGGTTTTTTAAGCCAAATGTGAACCTGTTGTAACTGCCTCACAGGCCACATGGTTGGTGTAGTGGTGTGCACTCTTGCCTTTGCAGAAAGAAGACCTGGGTTCAAGCACCAGGCCTTTCTGCACGGAGTTTGCATGTTCTCCCTGTGTGTGTGTGCGGGTTCTTCCCAGCTTCCTCCCACAGTTCAAAGACATGTAGATTTGGGGATTAGATAAATTCTGAGTGTGCGAGGCGGATGGTTGTTATATGGCCCTGCAATGGACCGGCGAACCGTCCAGGGTGTGATCCAACCTATGTCAGCTGAGATTGTGTAGGACAAAGCCGTAGAAAATGTTGTGATTCCTCCTTGTCTTTGTCCGTCTTGATGTTAAGCCAACGCAGATGTGTAGTGTCTCTGCTTTGACGTGTGTCTCTGTGTGTGTGTGTGTGTGTCCCTATAACAGATGCCATGTTACTGGTGGCAAACAGACTGGAGGGACCCTTCAACATTGAAGCAGTTATAGAGCCGATCGACATCAAGATCTCTGAGGCCATCATGACCATGCAGGACAACAGCATGCAAGTGTCAGCCAAGGTAACAATGGCTTCAATCGTTTTGTTTTTCCTGGTCGTTTTTTCATTAAAAACATTACAGGCAGTATTTGACAAAAACTGTACGTAAAGATTAGTTTCATAATCGATCAGTTTCTTTGTACATATTCACAATATAGGAGGTCGAAAAAAAGAAAGCTTGTTTGGATTATTTAAAATAGAAAACACTCAAACCACAAAAAATTAACCTATTCTCATTTGATTGAGTTCATGGTCTCAATCACCAGTCTCTTATCTTTTTTAATACAGCATCAGCATAATGTCCATTTTTTAAATTACACTTCCATTTAGAATAAAACGGACAATAAAGCATAGCATGTAAAACCAACATCAGAAAAAAAAAGAAATCTCCAAGGCAGGCACTGATTTTTAAACAATTGAAATGCCTTAAATATAACGGCATGTTCATGTTCAACCCTTCCAGCCTTACAAAACATTTATCGGGCTCTTTTCTGATGAAGCCTTGAGGCCGAAACGCATCTGTGTTTGTTTGTTTTTAAAGTGTTGAACACGATTATGTTGTTACATTGAGGACATTTTAATTGTCTTGTTTACTCCGACTCAAGCCCATGTCCTCCTTTCTAGGCAAACTGGTTACCAAGTGCGTACCGATGCCTTGTTTCCATTCGGTTTGGAACGGTAAAGGCTTGTGTTATAATACGCTGTCGCCCAATCAGCTGTCTTTCTCCACTCAGTCTGTACCGTACCATTCGAGTCTGTACCCCAAGGGGAAGGGTTGCCAAAAATGGAACGTTTGGGGCCAGTTATTTTGGTTCCATTCCTAATGGAAACACAAAAAGAGCATGGACCATACCAAAACCGAATTGGTGCAGCAAACACAGGTGGAGCTACCATGGAAACCATTGACAAATAAGTATAGGATCCATTTTGTCACCCCAAATAATATAACCCTTAAGGGTGAAATTCTGAAGAGTTTTTACTTTGAAAGAGTAACAGGATGTGCTGTGCTTAGATTGTAGATGTAGATGTAGAACCTGAAACTGTGAATAAATATCATTTTAATTATATATATTTTAAGCAGTATGGATGCTGAACTGGCCCAATATTCAGCCAACTTAACAACCTGAACACAACCTTAATTGCAGACGTAATCCAACTGAGACACAATCCTGGTCTACATGCTTCCATGTCTTGTTTAGGAAAACAATTTAAGTATAGTATATAAAGGTGTTTTTAGGCTTTTAGGAGAAGAAACTAATTACATTTACTCTTTAGCCTCTATAAAGTTCAAATTACAAATCTACAAAATTCAAAAGCGATGGAGTGGCGATCTGTCCAGGGTATGACCCTTTCCTTGGTAAAACATGGACGGATGGATGGATATCAGAGAGCAGAAAAAGAGAGCTTTGCATCCCCTTATACTTCGCCGCATATCGAAAGTGAAAATGATCTTGGAAATTTAATTTCTTTTGGAAAATATGACATCTTTACAAACAATACAACTCCAGATGGCCTCATTATCTTATTATGTTATATCTTATGAGGGTGAAAACAACACATTACTTTAGAAAAACATTTAAAATGTGTCAAAAACCAGTTTATTTTTTTTCCAATTCAGCTTTTTATAGTGATGCTTTTTTTTTTTTTTTTGTATTCCGCCCCATCTTTGTGCTACAGTTCCAAAGGTCAGTGTGAATTAGATATTGCATTCTCTCCCATATCTGGAGCGTATTGCTACAAGTCACAGGTTGAACCTTTGTCCATGCACTTGATGCTACAAGGCTATGCTTGGCTGAAAGATTACTCTGAGATTACAATACCCCCCCCCCCACACACACACACACACACACACACACACACACATTCACATTTCAGTATGTGTGTGTGATTATTCCTCAGTCGACACACTTGGCAGAATGTCTCCGTCCACTCTGCATCGTACTCTCGTTCTTGGAGCACGGACCAGTTGCTTGTTTCATGTGCAGGATAATGAAAGTGTAATAAAAGTAAAAATGTATATAAATGTAAAAAAAGTTATAAATATAAAAGAAAAGACAGCCCTCTTGTCCTGACAGTCATGTAGCACATTAGAGTGCTCCATCACACACTGTAGCCAGAGGCCAGCAGACAAACTAGACAGGAATCCCAATGAGCTTTGCTGTTTGGAGGTAAAAAAAAACCTGGAGAGACCAAGCCATCTGAAAGCTATCTATTGTCTCAATGAACCTCCGTGAATGACATAACAATTAGTGTAGGATTTGAAGAATTATAAATTTTTCCTCTCTCAAAACAAACTCAGATTATTATCGAGCTCCGTGTGCAATCAGTGCTCCCAATTCGCACTATTCTTTGATTGCACAGTTCTTATTTGCCCCCCGTACATTGTCGCTTCTGATTTGATTTGGATCCTTTTAAGTCAAGTGTATCTTGTCATATGTCCTTGTTTATTGGGTTTTTTTTAAAGTGTGTTTTTATTGTTTCGGTGAAGCTAGGTACAAAACAGATTTCCCCTTAAGGTGCAATAAAGCCCTGAGCTGGAGTTTATATTTCAGGAAAGTCTGATAACTCTACTACAACTGCTGTGTTGGTCTAAGAATATTGGTCCTTCATATAGGGTAGGATTAGTTTTATACCTAAAAAAATATGTATATGTTCAGTTATAGCCTATTGTTTTTTCTTATGAATGTGTTTCTATTTGTAGGCATGTTGGTGTGGAATTGTGTTTTATTTATACAGTAGGGTTCTGTGTTGTATTATAACAGTGGCTTTATATGCAATGCACATAATAAAATATGTATTAATTTTTCCCATCAATAAACTGTATACAATAATAGAGAGACAACAATATTGGTTCAGTGGTTCCAGGCTGGCCCACGGTTGGTGTAGTGGTTAGCACTCTTGCCTTTGCAGCAAGAAGACCTGGGTTCCTGGGTTCGAGCCCAGTTTGGAACAACTTCGGAACAAGGGCCTTTCTGCAAGGAGTTTGCATGTTCTCTCCGTGTGTGCGTGGGTTTTCTCCGGGTTCTCCGGCTTCCTCCCACAGTCCAAAAACATGCGATATGGGGATTAGGTGAATTGGTCACTCTAAATTGACAATAGGTGTGAGTGTGTGAGTGAATGGTTGTTTGTCTCTATATGTGGCCCTGCGATGGACTGGCGAACTGTCCAGGGTGTACCCCGCCTATCGCCCAATGTCTGCTGAGATAGGCACAGCACCCCCCGTGACCCTCTGGTGGAGGAAAAAGCGGTAGATAATGGATGGATGGATGGATGGGTTCCAGGCTGGCACAGAAATATTCCACTGAACAAATTGACAGAGGCTTTTAAAGGAAAATTGTCAGTGGTGCAGGCAAACTACAACTTTTAGGGGATCAAGACGGACGTGTACACCACAAAGAAAAGATTTCAGTTGGCTCTGTGGAGAGCTCATGCAGCTTTGGACTACTGATAAATAGGGCTACCTGTTCTGGACTGCGATGGGAAGCTAAAACTAATGTTGCATGAAAGTGACAGCAATTTCTTTCAAAAGCAGAACCCTCGCTTGCTCTTCTTTGTAGGTTTTTCAAGGGTGTGGCCAACCAAAGCCAGCGGGGATTGGCCGATCTGTCCGTGGCATCTCGGACGTGTTCAACTCTCGCTTCAGGCCCTACACGCCTGAAGAGAGGCCGACCACAGCGGCAGGAACGAGCCTGGATCGACTGGTACGTACTGACACCAGACAAGATCGCAAGGCCGATATCACTGATGATTCGATGAGAGAGAGAAAAGAAAATGGTGGAAAAACACAGATTTAGACTCAAAGTGAAATGAGGCTCTTACAAAGAGATAACGTCAAAGAAAACAGACCTCGGGTGAAACCATTTGTAATGCTGAACATAGATGCTGTGCAATGTGTTTGGGAATTTCAAAAGAAAAGTACATATTACTGGAAAAGGCAGATCTGGTGACAGCATGCTGAGTTATGGTCCAATGACCAGCAGCTCAAGTCCAAAGGCCAGAAAAAGAACAGAGGACACTGAAGAAAAATGTCTCAGTAAATCTGTGCTTAAATATTCCCCGTGGAGCTGAGACTCCACTGCAGCACTGAGAGGGGAGGGGGTGAAAGAGCCCTGTTCCAGAACTTGCACTATGTTGAGAGTTAATCATGAGGAGGCTAAAACTACTTGAGCAATCACCCACCAAACTTTGGGCATGATGAAAAGTCTTAAGACATTAATTGTGGCTATAAAAAGATTTATTGCACCACCCACTGCCACTGAGACACGTAAAAGAGTAGTCGGTGTCAAGCTCCAGTACAGAGCAAACTCCAAGTAAAGCCTTGAAGTTGACAAGAAAAAAAAAAATATATACAGCAGGTTCCAACTCAGGCTTGGACATTAAATATCAAATATGTGAACATTGCATGTTGGCCTTCAGTGAAAGTCTAAGAAACCAGCTAACTGTGGATTCATGCGACGAAAATTACAACAAACGTTTAATGTAAAACTTTCCTGCTGCTTTGAATTTCCCACCATCTCGTCATTATTATCATCAGACTATGTTAAAGTAGACATATTATACCATATTTCTACAAGTTAACCTAGTTTCCTGGTGTCCTAATGAACATGTCTGTGACATGCTTTGGTCAAAATACCTTCTGGATGAAGCACCACAGCAGTTCAATCACCCTGACAAAACAGCCCTGTTCAGAACGCTCGCTTTTGAGTGTCTGTCTCTTTAAATGAAAATGAGACACAGGAAACTCAGCGTCACTGAGGCTCCGACAGCTAACAGCAGTTAGCATTTGGAAAAGCCATCAGTCCCAAATATTATAAGTATTAGTATAGTAGTATATTACATATATATTATAGTATATTAGTATTAGTATAAGTAAATATAAGTATTAAAATGATAAAAAAAAGTTGATTTTGCATAATATGTCTCCTTTAAATAAGTTAAAATAAGGACTAAGCTCTACTGAATTTCCCTCTCAAATGAATTTGTCATGGTTCAAGTGCAGCGACAGATTCCGCTAAAAAGACATTTCAGACTGTTTGTCTGTACTTTATGTCGGGACATAATAATTCATAATGTCGTCAATTAATCCTTTGGTCAAACCATTTAACAAATGCTCCTTAATGTAATCCTTTCACAATTGGCGAAATCCACTTATTAAATAAAAATCTGCTCCTTTGAAATAAAAGGTAAAAAAAGTAGATAATCCTCGGGGCTGTATAAAATGTGTGACAGGATTAAAATGTAAAGTATGCAGGAGCAGATAAGTAGATTAAACGCTGGGGTGTACGCTCTCTGTCTGTCTTTATGAAATCATCTGTACTCCCCATATTCTGAAAATACTGTTCTGAGAAATAAACATATTCAACGTACTACAAAGCCCCAGATCCTTTAAAAAAAAATGTTGCTCAGGAGTGCAGCGTGTGTTCACACGCATGGTTTTGAAAACTCTTAACCGATGCTTCCTTCCTCGCTACATAACATACACATCAAGGAGTGTGAAAAAGAAAGCGACTAAAAGGCAAAAGCACAGTTTTGGAGGAGCTCCACAGGTTTTTTTGGGGAGGGATGTTCAATAATTCATGTTTTCATGCTCTCAGTCCAATTTAGTGTAAAAGATGAGAAACATTTTCTCCCAAAAAACAAAATCTGCCAGGTTACACAGGGTGAGAGTTCCACGTATGATCACATCTCATCTCACACGTCTCATCTCTGTATATCTGTATGTATATTTTATTCATGACAGATTTTTTACGTCCAAGTGTAACGCACATTTAAAGCTGCAGTGTGTAGCTTTTGTCGTGAACAAAAAACAATTTAATATTTATTTGCTTGATGCATCTGCATCTGAAAACAGGCTCTGTCAAGCAGAACTATCAGACCTGACTGAGGGAGTGTTTGTATGTATACAGCAGTGGTGCAGGGGTGGACCTTGACAAAAAGCATTTATCGTGTCACACTGCTGAACGACCAGTTTTTTTTGAGCATTAGAATTAATTTCTGAAACTTTTCATCGGCACCTGCTTTTGGCTCACTTTACTAACTCAGCGTTGCTGTTGCCTCCCATCTGTCTCGACTGTGGGAATGTCACCGGGCGTCACGAGATTTAAATACAGCTTTACAGAGGAAACAGAGAGAGTGGACCTGAATTGACTGCACTTAATAATACACAATAAAATGCCACTTCAATCTAATTATCCTCATTTGTAGACCCTATTTTTGAATTTGGAAATAATAAGGGATCCAACTCCCGATTTTTTGGTATCCACTTCCTTTTCCATTATGCAGCTCTAACACGACTCAGCTTGGCTTTTTTTTGCATTTCCATTAGTGATAGTACCCGGTACCTGGAGGTTTTTTTTAGTACCTGCTCTGATGATCTGAAGAAAAAGGTTGATACAGCGCTTTACATCCCCTGTTTTGTTTGCAGCCGATGGATCAAAACATTCGTGTTCCGTTAAAGCCGCACTCACCTGTTTCTGCGTAATACGAGGTACTGCACTGCTGTGTGTATGTGGATTGATCCAAAAGCAGCAGAGTTTTTATACGAATTCCATGTCAAAGAATTCATGGTAATTAATTTAGTCGGAGGCACTAAATCTCGCAGTGAAGTGAACGCTGGTGATATTTCAGCAGCGCCGTGTGTCATTTAAACTTTTCCCTTCACTAACTACTAACGACATTCTTTTTGCCCCTGTTCTGTCTCTGTCTCTCTGCCTCTCCCTCTGTCTCCCTCTCTCTATTTGTACGACGTCCAATTAAATCTCTTTCTTCTTCATTTCTCCGCCGCTCTCAGAGGGTTGTCTGGAGGACAATGCAACACAACGTAAGCCCTCCATTCCTCCTCTTGCACTCACCGTGTCGTCTGTCTTGTGGTGTTTTAATCATTCCGCTCACAGAACTCCACTTCTACACATTAATTCAAAGTTCTTATCGATTGCTGTTGTTTGTGACATGTCTCTTTATTTACTTTGGTTGAATTATGGTTGAGGTTTTTTTTTTTATCTCCTGCCTGCAATCACGCTCTGAGCGACTAAGTGTGATACATAGAATAGTCTTTCTTCATTCCTTTTGCTGTTGGAAAATTATACATATTAGCAGCATTGTGGTTACGGTTGTTATTGGAAACTGCACATTAAATGACTGTTAAGACAAAAAGTATAATGGTTTAAACCAGTGTGCGAAATTCCCCTTTAACAATCGGGGGGGTCCCCATCACCCATTTGTTGCACAATACTAATAAACACAGACCCCCCTCTATTTTGCACCGTCCTCTTAAGGAATCATTTTAATGATTTTTTGAAAATCTGGACATGATCCATTTGCCACTTTGACAGTGAGCTGACTTTCTTCTCAAAAACAAAAAGTATCTCGGAATGACTTGAAATTTACCATGATAATAGTCGGTGTTGCCCTGAACAGGGATCCGTTGAAAATGTTAGCATATCTCTTAAGGAATAATTTTACAGAATTTTTGAAAATCAGGAAATAATCCATTTGCCATGATACACTTTGACAGTGAGCTGACTTTCTTCTCAAAAACAAAAACTATCTCAGAATTACTTGAAATTTACCATGATAATAGTCGGTGTTGCCCTGAACAAGGATCTGTTCAAAATATTTGCATATCGCTCAAGGAATAATTTTTATGAATTTTTGAAAATCAGGAAATAATCCATTTACCCTGATACACTTTGACAGTGAGCTGACTTTCTTCTCAAAAACAAAAACTATCTCGTTATGACTTGACATTTGGGTGCAGCCAAAATATTTGCATTAAAAATATATTTTGCAGAGTGCAAATCATGTTTATGTCTTGAAATCTTTTGGCATGTGGCGCCACCTACCGCCGTCTACCAATCATTGCAGTCAGTAGAGTCTCAGCTGCCGAGCAACCACGGGTTGCCAGTTACGAAACCTAAAAGACCTCGTAAAGGTACCTCATATGGTACCTTTAAGTTTTAAATAAGGTCACTAAAGATTCGGTTCACACCTTTGCTCACGGGGTCGTGGGGGATGCTGGAGCCAATCCCAGTTGACATAGGGCGAAAGTCAGGGTACATTCTGTACAGGTCTTCAGTCTTCTTTTGCTTGCATCATAATTCCTACCTCTAGTCAAAGCACCATGTTATTTTCACCCATATTTAGATGTTTTATTTGAATGTAAGCATGTAAGCGTTTGAAGGAATTTGTTGCAATCACCTACAGTCTAGGCAATCTGATGAAACATTTCTTTTATTTTCACCAACTCTATAAACAGGCCTGAGCAAAAAGTATTAAAAATGTTTAAAACCAGGATTGAATTTCTGGAATTTGCCAATACGTCACAGGTCAAAGGTCACTTGGCTTATTTTTATGAACAAAAATAAAAATTTTGTGACTTCTGCACAATTATTGCTAATTGCTTTCAAACACAACCGACTCCAGTGTACAGAGAATGGTCCAAAATAGAGAAAACACGCCATAAGCGACACATTTCTGGGCTTCGTTGATGCCAGAGGTCATACCAAATGCTGGCCAAACTGGTTTGATGTGAGAGAAAAGCTACAGTAACTCAAATAAGCACTTGTTATTACCAAGGTTTGTAGAAGACCATCTCTCATCAACAGCGTTGAAAGACCACACCTGATACCCCTCCTGCCACCTGTCCGTGTACCTCACAAAGTGGCTGATGACGGATTTATTTTACTGGAAACTCTCATTGGCGTAAAAATAAAGTGAGACTTTGACAAACAATCACAATAACAGCCAGTGACACAATAGCAATAAATACAACAATCAGACAGTAAGACAAAGAATAAGGCAGCAATACACAATATTGGACTTTTTGCCAATATGCCTATACATTAGGGTTGCGTGGGCCGATTACCGATTGTATACCATTGTATTTTTCACTGTTGCAGCAGATGTTGATTTTTCCACATTTTCTTTCTTCATTGTGCTATATAGGAGAGGCTGCAAACGTAGAAGTGAAGGAGGCAGCGGATTATTTTAGTCATTAGTCATATGTGGGGGGGGGGGGGGGGGGGTGATCTTGGGAGTGTTTGCTAATATCAGATAATACTGATATTGTACCAATGATATCGTACATCCCTTATTAGAATGTTGTCATTTATCAGTTTAAGCTACAGCTACCACTTGCATGGGGTAAGGGTCACACGATTGAGTTCAGACTCCAGTCAATTGATCTATGGAAGGAAAGGCTTACATTGCCTGTTTCTGTTCTCACCAAAGTTTTTTTTTTTTTTTTAAATTGAAGTCGATTGTGAGACCTAAGGTTACTGCTGCCTTGTAAGAGTGTAAACCTCTGAATCAAGTAGAAGGGAAGCTTGTCTGAGATAACTGTGTAAATTAAGATACACCATGGAGCACAGTACTCGGGGCCATGAAGGCAGATTGCAGATCAGACGTCTACACCTTGGATGAACAACATTTATATTCTGCATTTGTCTGTGCCAGTGATGAGCAGATGCCTGATGACACAATTCTGACGGAAATGACTTTGTTCTCTGTCATCTTAAGCTAATATTACTGACAGTGCATTACTGTCAAATTTCTCCATTAAACAAATGCCCACAGAAGGAAAATGTGATTGATGTCCCGACGGCATTTCATTACTGATTTATCTGACCAATTTCTAAATATTCCGAGCCTCCCTAATGGGCTGTTTTGTTGTTGAGCACTGTTGAAATAGGCATGCAGTTGGAAGGGAAGGGAAATCGGTCATTAGCCGTTGCTAGGACTTCCTCCACGCTCCATTTCACGTTGTTTCAGCAGCGCCAGAGCCAGGAAATGATCTGGCAACAATGTTTTTTTTATTACCAAGGAAAAACAGTGAAATGAATGATCAGACTTTTTATACAATATATCACGTGAATCCAGTCTTCATAGGCAGCGCCGATGTACATGGAACCACAGTGGATTTTAGGGAGATTTAAAGGTCCAGTTCATAACATGTAGGAGGTTTTATTGGCAGATATTGAATATACAACCTCAACGTATTTTTGTATAAATGTATAATCTCTCAAAATTAAAAATGGTTTGTCTTTGGTAGCCTTAAAATATGCATTTTTATATATTCTTAAGGCAAAGGACATTGCTTTTCAGAGGCTGCCATCTCATACCACTGTGTTTCAAAAGCAGCCTGAATGGACGGCCAGAGTTTTTTTGTGTTTTGGAGCAGAGGCATTAAAATGACATCCTGTCTGGTATGCAAAGACCACATAGTTCCCTGCTACGGAAATGGAAGAGTGAGCAGAGGTTTCCTTTGTTACTTAACAGTCTGATGTTTCTAATTCTCACACGCACTGACTTTTGAGGAAGCATGTACTTTGAATACATGAGACGAATCCCAGCGTGGTCCATCCTTCAGATTCTAAATGAGCGGAGAAACCGTTTGGCATGGATGAAAAAGTTTGATTCTCTGCCGCAGTCGCAGAGAATTCACTCCACATGATTCACTTTGGAGACAACTGCCAGTTATGACAAATAGAAGCGCAGCCAAATTGGTTAAATCCACAAGTCACGACATCAGATGGATTCAGTTACAGCTGTAATGAAATACTGGTGTACTGCAAATCTGCTCACTGCAGTTTTTCCCTTTTATAGCCAGTTTTGTGCAGGGGAAAAATGTCTATATATATATATATATATATATATATATATATACACATTTATTAAAATGCATTGGTTCAGTCAGATTTTGTTTTGTGGTACATTTTTATACTAATATACCTCAGTCTAAATTTGTAAATTCACACTTAAATAATTCTTTACTTTGCTCAGTATGCACTTTCTGTTACTCTGCCCTGGGCAAACTTTAGACTACTAGAATTATAGATCAAGAAAAAAAGTTCCCAAATGCTTCAGATGAACTCGTCAAGTTTGCAGACTTTGAACTAAGCGAAGCAACAGCTATGGAGACGGATGTTGCGATCCGATTCGGCTCCATTGCTAATAGTCGTGGGTGTGAATGAGGGAAGCTGCTGGACCCCAGCTTTCACAAACTGGACAGAAATATGTTCTCTCAGTTGTGGTGTGAGGTTGTTTTCCTGGCCACAGAGGAGAGAAAACCTACTAACGCAATCCCATCGCGAAAGAAAGAAAGCTGGACACGTTAACGGCACGTTAACCGATTGTTAAAATGAGTCCCTAAAGTAACGCTAGACTTTAAAAACCGAGGCACACATACCCAGTGACAGGTACACTGGTTATTTGTAGCGATGCTCTTTTCGTTTAATAAACAGACCGCTTCAGTTCGACTGTAGGTGAGCTAACGGAGCTAACTGGTAAACGGTGCCTGGTCACTGGTGCCGCGGCACGTAAACATGACGCCACGCGTCTTTTTTCCAGTCAGTCGTCATGGAAAAGTGTCATTCGTTAACGCCGTTAACCGTTAGCGTGCCCAGCACTAATTTTAAGGTTATGTTCCCCTCAGTTTCCCCTTAACAGGAAGCAGCAACTCTGGATCACAACTTCAGCGTCGTTAGGATTAGATGTTTCCGTACTCCGTGAAAAGCATCTGGGGGAGGTATTTTAGGGATAGGATATTGCTCGATCTTCATGGATTTAAAGTGCACAGTGAACTCTTACGGCACTTGTTTGTTTTTCCCGGAGATTTTCCTGCCAACAGTGAGCAAACCGAGTGACGTAACATCTGAAGCTTTATTAAATCGTCTTTAAATCTTTGCTTCGTGCCTACGCTTTTACTGATTTCTAAGATAACGGGAGGGCGTGAAACGCTTTGTCTCATTATTCACCTCGACGTATTAGCAGAGGGCAAAGAGTCTGTCTGTCTGTCCGGCGGGGACTGTGTCCGTCAAGTGAGATGACAGTCTGACAGAGACCGATGTGTAATCAGCCTTGCTCACTCAACAGAGACCTGTCTCGGTTAATGAATGAGGATTAATGTGCGTGGATGAACACAACGGATCAATGTGGCCACCTTGTAACTCCTCACTGTTTAATGGCGGCTTCACTTTACTCATCAACACCGTAACGTGAGGCAGTTTGCTCCATCAAGTTCTCGTCCCGACATTGTATTCAGTGATGTAATGTTAACGCAAGAGACTGAGACGGCACCGACAGACTTCCAATTTGTGACTGCTTTCGCATTAAATCGTCTCACACTACAGCAGGACTTTGTTTCAAATTTCAAAAAGCCTGGCTGAGACAGGAAAAAAAAAACTAAAATATGCGGAGAGTGCTTCCCTTTGTGCGACATCAACAGCGGCACATAAACACACTGCGTATAACAATCGTTACCTTGTTTGTTGGCTGTCGGCTGGTTGCTGTTGTTTGAACTTGGGATGAAAAGTCGACAATAGCAGCAGCAGCAGCGGTGATTTCGTGTTTCCTTGTGAATGTAATGATGACTCCTACAGTTACTCTGAGACAGATCCTGGAAACATTCTACATATTTGTATACATACATACATATATAAAGCAGCATTTGTGCAAGATAGAAAAAAATCTATGTGTAAGTGTGTGTGTAAAAAGGGCAGTACACATTATGATGCTAAACAGAGACCACCCTGTAGTGTTGTGCAGTCTGATTAATTAACCTGCACTTGTACTATGACTCTGCCTGTACAAGGAAGTTCCCTTGTAAAGTAAACAACAGACAGGATCTGATCTTCTTTCTTGTCGTTATTCTGTGACCTTAGAGAAAACTTGAAGCTCTAAACTGGCTGCTACACTCCAAGGGCGCGGGAAGGTGTACTGTATGCTGAGTAAGGCGCCAGCACACCTTAAATACAGGGATACAGGACACATCAGTGTCAGTGTGCCTTCTGCAGCTTTTCACCACTGATAAAGAAGTTGCGAGCTGCTCACTGTGGTAGTAAAACACGGCGTTCCCTTTTCTTCTCTAGGAAGGAAAGATGTGGTATTTTTTCGTAGACTGGATGTAAGAATTGGAAGTAGCCCTCTGGTGTTAAAAGTTAAGTCTAGGAAGTAGTAGCAGTTAAGGAACCAGGGGGCAGCTGTGCTGGTTGCAAAGAAAAAGAACCTGGGAGACGGGAGAACTTCAATGCAGAGAGGACAAACAACAAAAAGTCCAGTCCAAAATCTAAATGCTTCAATCCAAAGGGCAGGCAAAGTCATACACAGCAAAGAAGTCCAAAACCAGGCAAACAAACCAGACAAGGACACGGCAAATATCAAAACCTCAAAAAAAAAAATACAAACTTGGTTTAAGATAAAGGAGAAAACACTAGGAAGACACATGAGAGAGCAATGTATACAAGGGAAATGGCGGGAACAAGTGGCGAGTGCTGGAGTATGTATACACAAGGCTGACGGGGTGAAAGCAGCAGGAAGTGGGTGTGGTCAAGTAAATGGTGGGAAAACTAAACAAAAAATCTAGGATTGGGTGAGAATTGAAATAACAAGAACTCGGTTTAACTGTAACTCTACTTCTCGCATTATTTATTTACTCCGTAAATATTTTCCTGAAGAATCAATGGTCTCAATCGCTCAATGTCCATTTTGTAAACAATGTTCCACATTTAGAGGAAAATAGACAGTAAAGTAAAGCACATATTGAATTTCTAGTCGTGGCGCTGATCGAATCATAACGCTTAAAGAGATATTTCACTGATTTCCATGTGCTTTGTATTAATTAAAATGTAGTATAGCATTAGTATTTTTTTTTTAAAACGTGCTTCCCTCCCTCAATTTTCCACTCAGTTGTAAACGATCTGTTTTCCCTTTTCCAATTTTCGAAACGCATCATTTGACTCAGTGTGAGGACAGCTTCGTTTCAACGACAACTGCCGTTTCTGCACTTTTTAGACTCACCCATAGGGGGACGAGACTTTCTCAGCCACTGACGAGATTTAATTCCCAGAATGTAAACACGGTGTCCGCCATCTTTGCTAACAGTTACGACCGCCTATGGCTCTCTTTAATTTGGCTAATTTATAAACTGAGAAGACAATGACAGAAGGAGTAGTTGTGCCGCCTCAGGCTCACGGAGCAACTCGGCCGTGCGGTAGCAGCGGGCGCAGTGCATTCTGGGAGTTGTTGTCGTTTTTTGTACATGAGCGAAAAATATTTTTTTCTGCCTTTCTCAGCCAAGAAGGCACTTTCTTCAAATATTATTTCACATTTCTACTACATAGATGACCCGGTTTTAATAAACATTCATCTTTTAAACGGTGAAGTATCTCTTTAAGGCTTTACAATGGTATTTGTTTTTAAAAAAAAAAATGTTTGTAAGCCATTTTAACAACAAGCCCTTTAAAGTCACATTGTAAATAACACCAGCACCATCCACTCACACGAGAGTCAATTTGCACCATCCGTGATGCACACATTTGCATGAATCAACCGCAGGAGCTAAACAGACACTAACCCCCTCCCTTCTTGCTCTGAAATACAGTGATGCACTCTGTGTGTGTGTGTATGTGTTTGCTCTGCAAGTGCCGACAAACCAACACATCCTTCAGATCTCAAAGGTGGACTTTTACAAAATACTAGCGACAGACAAAAGAGTCTGCACTGACATTTGTAAGATTACTGCTCATCTCCTCTTACGTACATTTGTGTAGGGGTCACTGAAACACTACGTTAAATTAATTTATGCATTTTCCCCGCTCCCTCTCCAATAACATATTTAACATGACATTGAACATAACATTGAACGCAGCACAATTAGTATTGTAGCCGACACATCATGAACAATTCTAGGGCTTGCTAGTTGTTGCGTTTCCCAAACTTTCTAAAACATTCAGCCACTGAGGGCAAATAAATCTACTCACGATGCTGATCCCAAGTCAGGACAAAATGGCATAGATCTGCTGTGGCAGAGCAGTAGATGGATTAAAACACACGCATCAGATTGTGTGTATCCGTCTACTCATCATCAAGCTTGTGCTTAACTGCAAAATCAATTTGCTGTGTTTGGAACGTTTATTTTTCGAGTTCCCGAAGCTCTCTCAGTCAGCACTACCTACCAGGAATCAAACCTCCCCCCCAACTCCATCGAACGCCACATAAGCTAACCAGCCGTCGTTAGCCAACTTTGTCGAATACACAGCACAAGAAGCATTACGTTTAATTCCCATCTAAAACTAGAAGTAGGCCCATTATGGCTGCCTTAGCGTCCAATCAGCTTCTTCGTTTTTTGCTGCCAAAAAGCCTTAACTGCACCACCAGCCCCGCTACGGTTTCCCATGTCGTCACAGTGCGGTTAGCTCCCCCCCGCCTGAAGGGAGAAGATGTTTGCCCCGCTGTAACACGACAGAGCCGTGTGAGCAGAACTCATCTTTGTAGGGTTGGCGGGCAAGCCAAAGTAAACCACAGCATGTCCAAGGAAATCCTGTTTGGTGCATTATTCAAAGCACTGAATCACAAAACACCAGCCCATTGTGTCTGAGTAAAGCTTAGCCAGTTGCTATGAGCACAAGAGGAACCAGACTATTTTGTGCTCCTTTCCATTTTTTATTTTTTATTTTTGAAATGTCCTTGAGATGCTTTATTTGAATCCTCCAGTGCAAACAGATAGACTGGTTTAATCCATGATACCATTAAGTGGTTAAGAGTGACCTAGAAACTGGGGGACATTTGGTGATCAGCAGTCTGTCCTTGCATATTCATCCAAGTTAGATAACTTGTTTTTTTTTGCTGAGTAGAACCACAATATCTTGTCTATTTTTGATTTGCTCCATAAAGTTTGGGCCAAAACAAATTAAGCTTACTCAGAATAGTGTGTTTTAAATTCACATGTTATTGGGTCTACTGATTGTTTTGTTTTATTTTTTCAAACTTCACCTCTTTCTGCTGAAGGTGCAAGGCCAGCAGGATACAAATTGTAAAAAGGAGGCAGAGCCTGCACACTTACACCATGCCACAAAATCTTTATGGAGGACATTACATTTCAATCCGGTCGTGGCACCTGCAAGTCAGAAAAAAAATAATTCTGACCACATGCAGCACATGCAGACTCTACCTTTTTTTGCACAATTGGTCTATTCCGACTCACTTTCTTTTGCTTTTCAATTGATATCCTCACTTTAAGAGGTAACAGACAACTGTTGTCTCCCTAATGGTTATAGGGTCTATGTGATACTCTGTATAAATACTGTCAAAGGTCCCAGATTTCTGTACAGCTGCTTAAAAACGCACTCAAGCTATTTGTTTTTGGACAGACACAGATGACGATGTGGAGCACACAACACCAAAATGGTCTGCATTTACTGTATGTCGCGCTTTTTGAGTCTTGATGACCACTCGCAAATCCGCTTCACCCATTCACACCCATTTGCTCACATATTCCTCCAGTGCATCTATGTACAGCACCTTTTTTTTCTACCACACTTTCACATGCTGCTGGCTCAGCCGTCAGGAGTAACGTGGGATTAAGTGTCTTGCCCAGGGACACATTGGCAAGTAGACTAGCGGACCCGGAAATTGGACTCTTGACGACTCGCTCTCTCTCCACGGATCCCCCTGTTAACGCCACTGGTTTCCGCTCTACTACTAATGCTAAAATAGTGCTGGGCATGTTAACAGCGTCAACGTTAAGGCACAACGTTACGTCGTGTTTACATGACTCCAGATTGTTAAAAATGAGTCTCTAAAGCAGGGGTTCTCAAAGTTTTGATACCCGAGGGCCAATGTAGGAACTCAACATTGAGGGCCGCCAAAGGACAAAAAAGAAAAAAAAAAACAGAACGAAATCCCATGTGTAATAATTTTAATGACCAGATTGCAGTTATACAATTTAGTGTTAAGTAATATAAGTTAATATAATAACGCTTTATAATTTACTGGGTAATTACAGTATTTTGGCCATTGTTCTTACCTTCTAATTACAGGTTAATACCAAGTAACACATATATTTACTGGGTAATTAGCTAGTAATTGGAGGCTGTAGCTATCTGCTTATTACCGGCTTATAACCCAATAATACACAGAAAATACCCAGTATTTGTGTTTACACTTATTGGTCTGTATCCAGTAATGTCCAATAAACATTTAACAAGCTTAGTACCTCCTGGATTAAAACTATCAACTGTAATTCATTGCGGGCCGCAAAGAAAAAGATATATATATATAAACTAATTACATTACTTCTCTTGTCCTTGTCCCAAGGTCAATCAATTTTAATGCCGTCGACACTGTAAAATATTAATGTAACAACAATAACAATGCTAACAAAGAGGTGTGATTTTGTTCTCTTATACTTGCGAGCATTCCTGCTGTAATTTCACCACCTAACATGCAAATATATTCATTTTTGTGACCTGTATCAATGACAAGACACAGCCACAGTCGTTTAAAATCTATCTCTTTAGAACTTTAATTAATCATGTAAAGGTTTGGGTGGAATCCATTTCCATGCGTAACATTCATTAGAGTGTTTTAGTTCAGTATTTTGCCACACGCGCTCGTCCAGATGTTTATTGCACGCCTTCGTTTCGCTGCTGCACCGTAACCTGTTTAGTTTACAAAGTTGCTGAGCGAACTTTACCTTCCAGAGATGCATATGTTTATCAAGGGGTCCGTCCCCAAACGGTGTGTTTACCCTTGGGATGGGACACAAAACCAGCTGTGTATGAAACTTCCATCTGTGCTTACATTAGTCACGTCACGCTTTGTTTAACATGGACACGCTTGCGCTAAAGCTGCTCAGTATCCCTATCACTTAAAGTCCTATTTGGCTGCTTTGTACTTACATAAATGCATCTCTGTCTAACACGAGAGAGAGGGAGAGAAAAAAAAATGCCTTTAAAGACAAAGATAGAACGGGTGTGTGGGTATAATCGAGAACAAATTAGTTTTGTTGCGTTTGTTGTGAGATTTGCAGGAGCCTCCTTTAGGGCAAACATTTTATTGCATTCAATTTGATTCAGCTGCAGACAGCTGCAGTTTAAGCGAATATACATAAGCTGTACAGTGTGGAGGTTTGGTCTCGAGTTCAATTCTTTCCCTATGTGGTGAGGACATTTTGTCAATGTTTGTTAAAGTATTTAACCTGTTATTTGAAATTTATCAGTGAAGAGTCACTGTAAATGTCAGTGCAACCTTATAAAACTGTAAGACAGATAGATATAGATAGCTGCAACGTGTGTCTGTGTGTTTCATGTATTGGTTGCTTTGTGAGGACCAAAACTACACATAAACCTACAGAGTGAGGACACATTGGGAACGTTAGGACAATTTGGTTGGTCCTCACATATTTAAAGGACTAGTTCAGGGTTAAGATGTGGTTTTAGGGTTAGAATTGGGTTTAGGTTAGGGTTAGGATACGGGTTCAGGCATTAGGTTGTGATAGTTAAGGCCAGGGTAGAGGTCTATGAAGGTCCTCTCTTCAAACACTGTGTGTGTTTGTATTTGTATGAGGCAAAATCTACTTTTGAGGAAGTAGATTCAGTTTAGGGCTAAGATTTGTGTGTGTGTTCAGGTTAAGTTTAGGATTAGGCATTAACTGGCTATGGTTTAGGAATAGGGATGACCCTTTGTTTAGTCCGTCCAAATGAATTTCCACGTGCGGTAACAACATGTTTGTTAAAGTATTTAACCTGTTATATGAAATATATCGTGAGAGTATGAGTGGATTGTTGTTTGGCTCTATGTGTGGCCCTGCGATGGACTGGTGAACTGTCCAGGGTCTAACCCGCCTATTGCCCTATGTCAGCTGAGAAAGGCACAGGCATCCCCTTAAAGTGGTAGATGGTGGATGGATGAAATAGATAGATAGATAGATAGATAGATAGATAGATAGATAGATAGATAGATAGATAGATAGATAGATAGATAGATAGATAGATAGATAGATAGATAGATAGATAGATAGATAGATAGATAGATAGATAGATAGATAGATGCAACGTGTGCATTTTTTGTATGTGTTGCTTTGTGAGGATCAAAAAAATACATGAACCATACAAAGTGAGGACATTTAGGTTGGTCCGCACATATTTAAAGGACTTTTTCATGGTCCCGACCTGGTTTTACGGTTAGGGTTAGAATTGGGTTTGGAGAAACTAGTTCTGTATAAGGCTAATAAGTTTATTCATGTTAAGTTAAGGATTAGGCTTTAACTGGTTATGGTTAGGGATAGGAATGACCCTTTGTTTAGTCTGTCCAAATGAATGGAAGTCAATGCGGTGTCCGTAGAAGTGTAGCTGCACAAATCTGTGTCTGTGAGTGAGTAATTCACCAAAATAAGAATCCAGAAGTGTTGGTAATGAAGTGCTTGAATTGGTGCTGTGTATTGTGTTTGCATGTAATTCATCTTGAGACCGAATCAAGTCGTTATCACGTTGCTGACCCTCCTTTTATCCATCGTTGATTTCCAGCCTGAATAATACATCATAATCAGATTTGTGGCTCCCTTAGCAACAACATTTTTCTTCTTTTTTTTCCAAACGATACCAACTGCTTTTTAAGTAATAACTCCTGCAATATGTGACGTGAATTGTATTTGTTACTACTTTTGATTACCAGGAGCATAAATGTAGTGGAACAAAGAGGCATCAGCCATAAGTTGCTGAATCTCTTCCATATATGAATTTAATGCAATAATTAAAATAATTAAATTAAATTAAAATTTTCACAAAATTATGAAAAAGGATTTCCAGTGCACCACATAGAGTATTCTCAAAGATGTATTTACAAGCTGTTGCAATGAACCTTGCAAAAGTTGGATCTGTAATTAAAGATAGATGAGATAAGCACACTTTTATTATTATTAATTGTTAATGGAGAATGCAAAGTAAAGGTTATGACTGTTTACACTTTATATTAATGCAGTAATAACTCTGTCCTTGCATAGAAAAACTATTTTATTCACCTTCAGTTGATGCTTCACTGCATATTTAGTATATATTGTGTATATTAATAATTCAAAGTATGACAAGCAGAAACCATCTCAGGATACTTTTCGGCTGCAGTGTGTGTTCACGTACACATTTATCTTATTTAGGGCGAAAGAAAATGAATCTTCCAATGCTCAATATGCTGAGTCTGTGTTTGGTTTCTCGTCTCTGTATGAATGTTCTGCTATTTCGTCTTAAAAGCAGAAACAAATGTGCACATTTTCTTGCAAGGCTCCTTTATTTTTATAACAACAATTGTAAATAACGCTGTGTTTTCACAGTTTAAAGTCAATGTAAATGTTAGTTTTTCCACTTTGTATTGTTGTCTATTCCCGAGAGTGACTGTTGCGTGAGTCATTTGAATGACTGCTAAGCTGCTTGTGCATCTTGTGGTCGTATTAGAGCGTCTATGACTCACCGTGAGATCACCCTGGCTTGTGTTGTGACATCAATTAAGAAAGGCTGTGTTTTAATGATCCTTTCTTTGGGTCAGAACATAGCTGTGAATCACTGCTTTACGTAAGCTTGAGCTCCTCTCCATTCACTGAACTTTTGTGTAATTTGTAATATTTCAAAAAAACACGAACCTCTGTTGCCATGATGTCTTTGGTACTCAAATACACCAAATACAAATAGTTGCTATCCTCACCGTACCATTTTCATCCCCCGTCTTTAGAACATGAAGAAAACGATCCATCTTTTTGTATTCCTTTCATTTCGTCAGTTCACCTGCAGGTTTTGAGAAGATTGGAATGAAAGAGGTTCTTTCTTTTCTCACATAACCCTGAAAGCCATCACCTAAACTACTGCATATTATAGTCGGTATAGATCTTAAAAAGCAAGTTCAATAGAAATGTGTTACCACTGAGAACTATTGAAGGATGGAGTTGCTTTTTTTTTCTAGACTGTCTGAATAAAACACCCACAACATATACTGTACACAATGGGACCAAGAGTCTATAAGACCACGAAAGATCTTGTATTTGACATAAATATCATTTCATCCATCCATTTTCTACCTCTTCTACGTCCACGTGAGGGTCACAGGAGGAGCTGGGAGCACCTTGGACAGGTTTGCCAGTCCATCACAGAGACATTCACTCTCACGTTCACACTTACGGTCAGTTTAGCATGTTCAAGTAACCAAATCTTGGACTTGGACATGAGGAGAGATTGCAAACTGTTAACGGCTTCACAGTTCAGGACACGTTTCCAGTGTGACGTCATGTTTACGTGCCGCGGCACCGGAGTCCAGGCACTGTTGACCAGTTAGCTCCATTAGCTCTTTTAGCGCCGTTAGCGTGCCTAGAGTCAAACTGGAGCGGTCTGTTTATTAAAGGTGACATAGAGTGGTCCTGTTGCACATAAATGTTAGTTATGGAGGTCTACTTACATATATTAACTTGTTTTTATGGTCAAAAGCCTCCTAGTTTCTGTAAACAAGCCTCTTTTCTGACGGTGTTTTTCTGCTGCGAGATTTCAGAGTGAACTTTCACCCCCAGAAGACAGAGTCTTGTGATTGGCCGGTTACTATCCAGCACATCCGTTCTCAGAAGCGTAGCGTCCCCCTCTGGAACGGTGGATGCACTGCTCCTCATTATCAAAACATTGTTTTAACAATGTTTAAAAATAGCTTCTTCACGACTCCCCGTCGCAGTCCCTTTTATGATTTTAAACCGGAGTCAGACCCAGAGTCAGAAGACACTGTCGCTCGTGAAACACCTCCACAACGGACGTTATTCTACTTCTGCGGTTCAATGTATGCAACCGGATGTGCCCGGACTGCCGCCCGGAGCAGGACGATCAGTTGTTCAGGAGAACCGCTGCTTACGTAACTATTACGGGATTTTCAGTGATCTCGTTGAGTCCCGAGATTACAATAAAACACAACGTTCTCAGCAGTGGCTGAACTGTTTGTTTCGAACCGTCACGCAGATACACACCAAAAAAACAGCGTTAATAGGAACTTCCGGTCTAGTTCCGCTTTAAACTAAAAGAGCAGCGCTACAAATAACTGCGAATGTGTGCCTCTGTTTTTAGCGTTTAGTGTTACTTTAGAGACTCATTTTCACAATCTGGGATTCAAACCGACTTGCTGTGAGACAACAGTGTTCTAGCCACCTTGTTGCCTTTCTTTATAAAGCAATACAAAATGAACCCGAGTAGAGGAGCGGCGCTGAGGCTAATGCAGCGGCAGCAGCAAAGATGTGGTGAGAAACAGTTTGTCTGATTCTGACGCGAGACATCGCTGGCCTGTGTGTGTGTGTGTGTGTGTGTGTGTGTGTGTGTGTGTGTGTGTGTGTGTGTGTGTGTGTGTGTGTGTGTGTGTGTGTGTGTGTGTGTGTGTGTGTGTGTGTGTGTGTGTGTGTGTGTGTGTGTGTGTGTTGCATTTATTTATGAACAAGTGGTTGTTGACAGCTGTGGTTGTGAAACAGAATGGGCTGTTGACACTGTTTCGTGTGGTCTCTGCGCACACAGATGGAAGACGCTGCATTGTTCTTTTATGGGTGTCAACATTACCAGTTGATACGCGGGCTAGACTATGTGATACAATTAAAAGTGAAATCTGTCGCTGCTTACCTTCAAATAGTTACAGCGTTTCTTTAAAAAAAGAGCTCAGATTACAGCTACTTTATAGATAAGAATAATGTCTTAACTACTGATTACTACTGTTATGGTGATTACTTAGCCACAGTCAGACAAGAACATAATGGATGAACAAACATGTTGACAGTGTAAATACAGGGGAAGTCGTGCTCATAATATTAAAATAAAACAGCATTTCATAGACAGTTTTCTCCTTCTTTTTTTTTTTTACAACGGCTTGAGTCGTATCATTTCAACGTTAGATGTATAGGTTCCACGACAGTAAGATACAGATTATCAGAACATTAAGTCCTACGAGCCGAGTGAGTCTCGCAAGAGTGTGAAGCAACACAAAGGTAAATTGTAAATGGTCTGTAATTATATAGCCATTTTCTCGTCTTGAGTACCAATGAAATCGATTTGCGCGACAGTATTTCCATTCACATGCATACATTCATTCATACCACACAATACAGCGCATCTATATTCAGCGCTTTATCTTTCACACATCTGCCATAGCTATTCTCTGCCGGCATGGCTGCCAGGAGCACATTTGGTATAAGTGTCTTGCCCAAGGACACATCAGCATTTAGACGAGCAGAGTCAAGGATTGGAACATTGACCTTCCAAAAACACGATGACCCGATTCACTTCGCTGATCCACGTCCACCAGTGAGGCCACAGTGTGGAAGTTACAGCTTTTATGAACTAAAGTTCATAGCATCAATCGATTCATAGCACATTTTAGATCAATACACTTTGTCCAATTGTGTTAGTTGCAATCATATCTCACAATGGTTGGTGTTGTGGTGAGCGCTGTTGCCTCAAGTTTGTTGTTCATGTTCACCCCATGTGTGTGTGGGTTTTCTTCGGGTTTTCCAGCTCCCTCTCGCAGTCCAAGAACATGCAGAGGTTAATTGGACATGCTGGATGGTTGTCTCTCTGTGTGGTCCTGTGGTGGACACATCAGTGATCCGACCATCAGGCTTTTGAGAAGCCAAGGTTGTGATCATGATGGAAAGAGATTGTGAGGTCTTACTCGTCAGCCAAGTTTATTTTTAGCAGTAGAAATCCACTTCTGAAACTTTCCATGGGTGTTTTTTTTTTGTGTTTTCAGCCACAGTCCAACTAGCCATCTTGCTTTGTTAGCGCAGAGCAGCCTTTGTGTCTCTGCCAGTGTGTATCTGTCCTGACTTAAAATCGTGACATCCCTCTGTATGCTGTATGACACAAAAGCAAAACACCACTGGATACTGGTTTGAATGTAGCAGAATGTAACATTACATGATGTAATATAGCTTTAAAGCTCACATAGAGTGGTCCTGTAGCACATATATGTTAGTTATGGAGGTCTACTTACATACATTAACTTGTTTTTATGGTCAAAAACCTCCTAGTTGCTGTAAACGAGCCTATAGAAATCCTCTTTTCTGACGATGTTTCACAGCCGCGATATTTCAGACTTAACTCTCACCCCGGCTTCCCAACTGTCTTGTGATTGGCCAGTACCCGGAAGTGACATATTCAGCAAACCCGCTCTCAGAAGCGCAGCTCCCCCCTCTGGAACGGTGGATGCACTGCTACTCATTATCAAAACATTGTTTTAACAATGTTTAAAAATAGCTTCTTCACGACTCCCCGCCGCAGTCCCTTTTATGACTTTGACCCGGAGTCTGACCCAGAGTCAGAAGACACTGTCGCTCGTGAAACACGTTATTCTTCTTCTGCGGTTCAATGTACGCAACAGGATGTGACTGTACTAGTGCCCGGAGCAGGAGGATCTGCTGTTCAGGAGAACTGCTGTTTACGTATCCGGACCGTTTTTTTTCAGAGATCTCGCTGAGCCCGAGATTACAATAAAACACAGTGTTCTCAGCAGTGGCTGAACTGTTTGTTTTGAACCTTCAGGGCTTCTTAAACAAGGTAATGACGCAGATACACACAAAAAAAACAGCGTTAATTGGAACATCCGGTCTAGGTCCACTTTAAATATTATAGTGCTGGGCACATTAATGGTGTTACCGGCATCAACGTTAAAACTATACTCACCTTTCTTGCATGTCGAAACAAGGGCTTAGAAACAATTTGAACGTGAACAACTCCGCCTCCCTCAATGTCCCACCCTCCATGGCGGGAACGGCAGCAGCCATGCACATGCGTGAGTCATTTGCAGCCTGGACGCAGAGTGGTGAGTTTCGCCTCTCTAGCTCTGACTGTAGGCTGGGACTACGGAGGCTACTGTGCGACAACACACGCTGCTTGTTGAGCACAGTAACTGCAGAGTTGTACGTGCTTTCACCTGAGAGTCTCCAAACGCCACAAAAAGTCGGCAGATGACTTGAGTCGAGGCGTGCGACTGGTGACAGACAGGAAGCTCGGACAATATTTTTATTCGGACCAAATAATTTACTTGGTCATACTTTTATCATAATAATATGAGAATTAAATAATGATGAGTTTCAAAACCTGGCGGGTTTATCTCACGTTTTAGAGTGCCATACGCTTATTAGGAGCAATTTAAGATTACAAAAGAAAAGTGTAAAAATGCAAGAAAGGTAAGTAACACTTTAACGCATGAAGCGTTTCCATGAGGACTGACCGAAAAAAGACGTGTGTGATGTCATGTTTACGTGCCGCGGCACCGGAGTCCAGGCACTGTTTAACAGTTAGCTGCGTTAGCTCCTATAGCGGCATTAGCACGCCTACAGTCGAACTTGAGCGGTCTGTTTATTAAACGAAAATAGCAGCGCTACAAATAACCAGCGTACCTGTGTACTGCATATGTGTGCCTCTGTTTTTAAAGTTTAGCGTTACTTTAGAGACTCATTTTAACAATCGGGAGTCGCAGCAGTAAAATAATAGAATCTAAGTACAATGACTCACCACGCTGTGATCTGATCCACATTTTCTCATCAGTACCTGGGTGTTGTGAACTGTCGTCCTGAGTCATAGCTTAACGAGCATGAATTAAACCTAACCAGCTTTGGTCTCCGTGACAGGATTGTCGCATCAAATGTGAGGGCAGTCCACCCCGCTGTGGCGTCCTGTTGGTACAGGCCCTTTCATGTCCCGTTAAGACCTAAGGTTTCACTGAATGTACTCTCCCAAATTCTCTGTCACTAGGACATTAGGGTTTTTGTATGTGTGGAAATGTGTGATGAATTAATCGGTTAAATCTGTCGTATATCTTAACAGTCACCAGTGTCCACATGGTTGTCTTATAATTTTGTCCATATAGACTCATAGTCTGGATTTAGCCAGAGTTTTCTCCCAGTGACGTCCGTTGCATCTGCTGGGAGAAATGATCAGCAGGATTAAGAATGTTGGCGTCATCTGTTGGCGTACGCGCAACTGTTGGTTGATACCAAAGCCGATTTCAGAGATGAAAAAGTTGTGGATGATTGAGTCCGGACATTTCACTGTTCACATATGAAGAAGGCAGAATTAGAGATTATCTGGATCAGACCCGATCACCACAGCAGGAGAATTTGCGGGGCTTTTAGTCAAGGGTCAGTGCCCGCGGTCTGGACTTGTGTTCTCCTCATTTGGACTCACTCACATTCAGATTCAGACAACCTTATTGATCCCAAGAAGGGCAATTAATGTGCAGCTTGTACCAGTCGATACAGACACACAAAACTCACCAGCAATAATTAATACTGTATATCAGAGCCGACCGATTACTGTACACACAACAACACGAGCAATAAATAAGAAACCACAAATAAGCAATGGTGTTTTTACAAATTAGAATTGACAAATCAATGAAAACATTATATTAATTTCAAAAGATGACCACTGTCTGTGTTTTGTAGCCCGATGCCAAGGACTTGAGTCATGGTTTGTTCTATTATAATGCTGCAGTGCAGGGAATTTACTGGAAAGAATATGATTATGTTGGCTTATAATCGCTTTTGCAATCTTAGCCACCTGGTTCACCCACAGCGATCCCATGTCTCTCTTCTGTGCTCGAATAATCTTTGAGCAGACAATCATACAGTTTAGGCTCTTCCTGTGCCTTCACTGAGAACCTTTAAGACAACAAATACAAGTAAAAGTTGAAATACTTCCAAAAAACAAGTAGCCACATCAGATAATGTAGAAAATTGAAGTTGCAATGTATTGTAGTGGATTATGGAATCGTTGAATAATTGAAATCAGTGTCACACTCAGTGTGTTTACATGCCTGTTAAAACTCAAATTTTAGACTAAGATAATTTGGTTTCCTTAATGTCATGTTAACACTAAAATTGAGCTAGTCTATTCCGACTCAGATACCTGGATAATGTGATTCATAGTCTGATTAATCTTGCATGTATACGCTTATTCTGACTGTAGTCGGACTTGGCGTTCTGCTGCTCCTCCCAGGTCTTTGACCCAGAAGTAGAAGTATACGACGTATAAACAGCAGTAATGTTGTCCGCGTCTTTCTTCGTAACCACAAGAGCCATGCTTACGTATCGCAAATATCATGCATAGAAGGTACGGAACAGAACCACATCAACATCCATCTCTGCGATGTAAAGGTCAACAGGAAAGTCATTCAATACGCACTAGCTTATAGAGAGATCCAGCGCCACCTATGGAGGTGGAGTCAGACGTACAAGGCCAATAAAAATTGATTTTGTATACTTGGACTCAGCAAGTTGGCCATAGCTCGATTAAACTGTGCATTTAAATGTACTGAGGGACACAAAAAAGAGTTAATCTTCTGTTTCTAGTTGATTTCTCCAGATTTGACTATAAGGAGCTTTCACTTTGCTGATTAAGTTTGTGTTGACTTTTGTGAAGTTCAGTCGACAGCAGCCATGCACAGATACTGTGCTTCAGTCCACAGAAGGTCTGGGTTGTCGGAAAAAAAAATTGTTTTGGCGCTCAGCACATTATTTTTGCAGAATCGTTGCCAGCCTTTGAAGTTGTGATACATTAATCAAACACATGTCACTCGGAAATGTCTGGTTTACTTAGTCAAAATAACGTTTGGCGTTACAGAAATGGCTGTAAATATAGAAACGACATAGCGTGCTAGCGGTGATTGTGCTGCCGCCACCTTTTTATGTTGTGAATTGGGTCATGATGGTTTGTCACCTTTTGGAAAACTGGGTCACCATATCAGACAGAACACTGGCCTACTGTATCTCCTGTTAGCTCATCTGTGCAGCCGTGCGTCTGTGAGAGCAGAACAGGGTTTGAAGTCGTTTATGAAGTTGATGACAAAATCTCAAGGTTGATCACTCCATTTCCTTACTATTTTATTTCCAATCTCAATTTTTTTTTTTAGAACAGCTGGCATGTATAACACGGTTAAATATTTAGCATAGAGAGGAGTAGTTATATAAGCTGTCATACTCTATCCACCTCCTCCAAGAATGGCACAGTTAATATATACTGTGTGGTGTGTGCTCAGCTATGACTTGAACCACAGGCAACTGTGGCATATAACCCAAACCCAAGATAAAACAATGTTGTGGCTCACTGGGTAATTACCTCTGGCTTCCCAGAGCATACTTTATTGCTCCGGCTCTCTCTTCACCAGCCTCAAAGAAGCAATACAAGTCAGTATTATACATCCTGCACTGATGTGGTAAACCAACACGAGTGCATTCCAGGACTGTAACTTAAACTTTCCGACTTAAACAATACAGTCAGGGTTTGGTGTGAGTTTTTGGTCATAATTTTGGTGCAAGAGACTGTGAAGTATGTGATACACTATTGGCCTACTCCATTTTAGAGCATCAGCTAATTAATCAAAATTAAATTAACCTATCACTAAAAGATTTTAATTTGGAGTTTTCCTTGTTCACCATAAGCTTAAAGCATAATCCATATGAAGAAAAGGGCAGAGTTGGATCATCAACATCATAAACAACAAGCATCCTGGTGGGATGAGCTGAGTCTGTCGGTCGTCTGAAGCAAATGCCGTGATATTTCATACATATTGTCATAAATATGAAAGCTCACATTTGGGTTCAAAACATTTTATTCATCAAAAGTTCAAATAAATTGCCTCAAAAAACGGCCTAAAATTGCAGTTTTACGAACTTTCTCATGCATATGCATGTTAAATATTTTAAGGCTGCAACGATTATTCGATTAATCGATGACTAAATTAATCATCAACTATTTTGACAATAATAGGTATTAGAGGATTTTTTTTTAACAATTAACACAAGGTTTCTTTGAGAACATCATGATTTCCAATTAAAAAAAAAAAAAGATCTGCATTTTTCAACATTTTCCTACATTTATGAACAAAAGAGTACTTGATTTAAGCTATACTTACCTTTCCTGCATGTCTCACAGCACTTGGATTTGAAAATTTGAACACCTCCGCCTCACTCAAAGTTCCACCCTCCAGGGCGGAAGTGCGAAGGTTCTCCGCTCTACTCTGACTATAGGCTGGGTCTGTGGAGGTTACCGTGCTTTGGGCGCTGATCCCGGCAACACACGCTGCTTGTTGAGCACAGTGACTGCAGAGTGATACGCGCCTTTATAATGAGTATAAATAAAAAATAATAATAATGATGAGTTTCAAAATCTGGCGGGTTTATCTCACGTTTTAGAGTGCCAAAGGCTTAATAGGAGCAATTTAAGGTTACCGAAGAAAAGTGTAAAAATGCAAGAAATGTAAGTATAGCTTTAATGGAGAAAATAATAAACAGATTACTAGATTGTTAGTTGCACCCCCAAAAATATTTTTCAAACAAACCAAATATGTTGTAAATTCTCAGACACCTAATGAAGTAAATACTTTGTGGATGAAATGATTGGTCATCATTTAGAAATGAGAAGCTGCTTTTGTTGATTTCAGTGTGGAATCGTCGACATACGGTAACATTTTTCCACGGATAAGTCTCTCTTTTTCTAAATTATATTCCTGAAGTTAAATTAGAAACATTCCAGTCCATTCTGTGGTACAATTAAGTGTGTGCTTTGAAAATAATGTGATTGATTATTTGCGTATTTGAGTATTCATAAACATCTTAAGGATTAATCTTCAAAGCACAATGTATGTACATATTCCTATACTTCTGCAACTCGGATGAAATGTTTTCTAAGATTAAAAAAAAAAAAAAAAGGCTTTAGTTTTGCATTCAATCAGATGCTGCTTTCTGAAATATAAGGGTATAAATTGTATGTGACAGATACAGTATTGTTTTATTTTTTTGTGCAGGCTACGCTTTTTAGAGCCTTGAAGAATTCTTACAGACAAAAAAAACAACAACATTGCAATTGATGTTTGAAAGTGATGGAATTGCTCAGAGAGGATCTTCACCCATTGACAATGTTCTTTCTTGCCAAAAAATATTAACACACACACAATTTCACTTGTGTGATACTCAGCTCAGTCTGTTTTATGGATGCCTGATATAATACATGTTGATTTGTGTCTGTATTGCCTGTGTTTGTATTGCCTCCTGTAACTGTGAACTTTTCAATTGTAGCCGTAGCTTCCGTGCCGAATTCATCAGTCAAAGAGAAAATAAAGCACTTGGTAATCTAAGATTATTAATAATGCGTCTAATATTTCTGTGTTGTTCATAGCAACATCCTCTCCCTCTCTCTCTCTCTCTCTCTCGCATGTGTTTGGAAGTCAGCAGGTCAAACGTCTTGCTGAGTCCAGATGGAGTCGGTCGGGGGGGTGTCATGTGCCAAATATCAAATTTGAAACTTCAAATCTGTTGCGTGCGTGAATCAGAGATTATCACAATATGGGTGGAAGTGAGCAAGATGCAAAATGGAAATAAGTCCAGGCAATAACAGTACTTACAGAAAAACACGAACAGAAGGGATTGAGCAAAATAATCTACCAAAAACCGGAAACAATTTTTTTTTTCCTGCCAAATTAATATCACTATGTATTACAATCTTTATTGGAGATGGATTACAGTTAAATCAGGTAGTGTAGCAAAATAAGCCCCGAAAAAACCTAAAGCTCAGCAAAATCATCAAAGTAGCAGAATGCATAATAAATGTATATCCATCCTGAGAACTACGTGGTCGTGTGCACCTCAGTGTCACAGTCAAGCGAGCAACTTAACAGTCGGTTCACTTCTCACCCTTCAGCTACTGAAATGCAAAAATGTTCAGCCCAAATATATATAATTCTCTCGTTCTGTTTTGGCCCCGTGGCAGGTGACTGACATCAAGGAGAAGCTGAAGGAGTCCAGGAGGTTCTGGTCCAAACTGCCAGATGACATCTGCACCAAGGGCAGATTCACGGAATCTGATGAGGAGCAATGCTGGAACAGCCACGCGAAGGGCAGGTGAGGACATTTCCTATAACCACGGCAAAGTCACTCAAACACCCCCCCCCCACACACACACACATACACACACTTGGCTGTTATCACATTTTTGCCTGCCAGGGATTAAAATAACCCCAATGTGTTCTCAGATTAACTCACTCTCTCTCTCTAAGTACAATGGGTAGTGCTTATATATGGAGAACTTCTAAGCTCCGAGACTGTGAAGCTCAGAAGTCTGTGCAGTTTCCAACACCTCTTATCACCAGTGCACTGCAGCATGTAGAGTATCACTGGGCCTTACTAGTAGATCCATGGACTGGAAGTTGTTTTTCCCTCTCTGACAGTGAACCAACGATGCTGGCAATGAGAATGTATCATGCCATCTCTTTGGCCTTCTCCAAATAACAAAATCACCAGCTGGTGCAATAAAAGACGCGTTCTACTGTGTGTGTGTGTGTGCCAGTGCCATTTTTAACCATCACTCTAAATCTGTTGGTAAAATTTGTTGACCAGAATGAATAAAACGTCATTAACAGTCAGAACACGTCAGGAGAATCTTTTGTTATCGAATGAGTGATGCACACTAGGATTTTCAAATCTTAGGCCTTGTTTAGACTGCAGACCTAATCAGAACACTTTAGATTAGGGAACACATATTCACCATTAACTAGGTGCTTACTAACATGCATATAAGTGGATTATTAGCCCTTTATTAGTAAATATTAAGCACGTATGTCATAATGGAGGTAGAATAAGGTTATGTAGAATAAGGTGTTAATACATGCTTAATGATTACTAATAATGGGCTAGTATGCTACTTATATGCGTGTTCATAAGCACCTAGTTAATGATGAATGTGTTCCCTAATCTAAAGTGTTACCCATATTTGTAAGCCTATCCAATCGGAATCTGATCTTCCTGACCAACTGTTCACATTACGTATTGCAAGTGATCAGATCCGATGTGAGTGTGTCCATATATATACATTGTCTAGTCTAGTCTTCCACATCGATTTCTATAGTAGTTACAGGCCACGCGTGAAAACAAGTAGAATAAACAAAATAAATGGCGGACAGAAATCTGTGCCTGTGTCTGTCCCAAATAATCCTGTCGAGCCGTGGTGCAAACTTTCGTCTGATTTTCACTGTGTTGATCCTTTAACGCGTCTCCAATTAACGTCTGTCTCTCCGGATTTCTACGTCATTGTATGAGATCCTATCTGAGCGACCAAGACATTCAGATTCACGCAGATCTGTGAAAATCCCGGTCAGAGTCGCATTGGAAACCACCTCCGTATGTGGTTTGAATCAGCTGTTGTAGCTATAGCTGTCCGTGACTGCCAAAAAAACTCAGCGAGATACAATCTGGATATGCTTACAATCTGATTTGCGCTGCAGTCTAAACAAAGCCTTGGAATCAAAAACCTGGGAAGTTGAAGACTCAACAACAGATGTAACTGATATTTGATATTTTAATTGTGAGAAAGCACACACACACACACAAAACACACAACCACACACTTTACACGAGAAGAAACAGTTGGCGAATGGCGATTCCAGGGATTTACAGAAATCTACATGATCAAATGTGACTTCAGAATGAAAATGCACAAGGAGGTAGCTATATTAGCTAGCAGCTACTAGCTAGTAGTTATTGATTGTGCTGTTTTGAACTGGAAAATACACAAAAAAGGGGGGGGGGGGGGTATTGTGTGTCTCAAACTGGGATAGTGCTAGCTATGGTTCACATGGGTCATTGAAAGTGCTTGAATTTTGTGCAAGAAAGAAGTTCAGTTGATATTTATGTGAGTGTCTCCCTTATTTGTTACAACGCCACCTACTGTTTCATGCCCTGCATTGCTTGATATACACAAACTAGGCCTACACTGAACAAAGGTGTCGTCGTAATTACTAGCGGTGTTGTGGAGACTGTCCACTGTCTCTCTCTCCGCCGTTGACGCGAGATTCCATGCAGAACAATGAGTGAGTAAAGTTAAGGGAGAGAGAGCAAATGATGAAGAAATTTAAATTCCAAGATCTCTGTCTCACCAAAGAAAATGACAGAGAATATACCTTGACCAAAATCCCAAGGACAATCACTTGTCCAGATGTGGAGAGTGCTTCAAATCAATAAAAGTGGACGCCATGGACAAAGAGGTTGTTGCCCTCCCATCTTAAGCAGTGTCGGCACATCCGGTCCTCGAATTTGAGGAAATTGGTCCTGGAAAGTAATTGAAAAGTCCTTGAGTTTGATGTCAATCAATGTGTCGGGACCCTGGCCAGCGACGGCTAAAAGCTAAAGGACACAGGATCCTGTTAGCTTAGCTTCCTGCTGGGTTTCTGCTCACACAGTCATGTCACTGATATTAAGATTATATCTTCTAAACCCCAAACATAAGAAGAGGCAGATTGGGCCACAAATGTAGGCAATTATCTCCCAGTCTGCACGAGTGCAATCTATGAGCACTTCATTTTCTACGAAAACAATTATATGACACGCAATTAAATGGATAAATGGTGACATAACACATGAACAAGTGTTATAAAGAACATTAACATGATTGCAATTACCCCCGCAAGTGAATAATCAAACATGAAATAGACTATTAAGTCTGAGTACGAGCGTTCTCAATGTCAGGTTCAAAGCGGCTGCCTCAAACACTTCACTTTAGTCGGTCTACTTTTGATTCCTCAGCTTGTCACACAAGATGATGAGATATTCACACTTGTTCCCCCAATTTTATGAGATTCTCTACAGTGCATGTGGCACTGAGGAGAAACCATGGATACAATATCCTGGTCAGAGGCTGCAGCCTCTCTGGCAAAAAAGATCTGTAACATCTGTAACTTGATTGGATGGCTTTGGTTTCACAGGCTACGTTCAAATTTCAAGGCACATTTGATATAATTTTTTTCCCATTGATACGACTCAGATCGGATTTTTCACACAGAAAAGTGTGGGCACAGAAATGTGATCGTCAATTCAGATTTTCTTATCAGATTCGTTTCAGATATAGTTTCAGATATATTCCATAAGTGGCCATACAACATGAGTGAAAACAGTCAATATTTATGTGCTCAGCATTGCCGTCATCAATCTGCACTGGTAACACGACAAGAACAAGGATCTCACCTGCGGGGTTAGTAGATAAAGGATTGTTTTGTTTTGATTTGACCAGATATTTCCCCGAAGTGGTGAAGGACGGTTTAACCAACCAAGTGAACAACCCAGAGGTGGACGTGGACATCACACGGCCCGACACGCTGATTCGGCAGCAGATCATGGCGCTGCGTGTCATGACCAACAAGCTGAAGAATGCCTACAACGGAAATGACATCTACTTCCAGGACTCCAGTAAGTGTGATTTAATGTACAGAAAGAAACGTTTCTAATGTAAGTGAGGCAGCAACAGTGGAGGGTTTTGATTCCCAGCTCTGCTAGTCTGCATCCCAGTGTGTCCCTGGGCAAGAGACTTAATCCAACATTGCTCCTGATGGTTGTGCTGACAGCTGTACGTGACTGAATTGGTGTGATTGGATGAATGGTAAATGGTATATAGCACGTTTTGGTAACACTTTAGATTAGGGAACACATATTCACCATTAACTAGGTACGAGCTACTAACCCTAACCCAATGCATGTTGTAATAGAGGTAGAATAAGGTGTTAATACGTGCTTAATGATTGCTAATAAAGGGCTAGTATGCTACTTATGTAATGTTACTAAGCACCTAGCCAATGGTGAATATGTGTTCCTTAATCTGAAGTGTTACCCACATTTCTAGTCTTCCTGTATAGTCTTCTAGTCTTAGAAACACGTCACCTAATCAGCCAATCAGCAGAGATCCAGCTTTGTCACAGAAAGCGTTGTTGTGAAATTCAGCAACTTCAGTACCACGTGTCAAAAAATACATCTCTGTATTTTCCTGCATCTATGTAATATTTCAAAAAGGATTGATGGTTAGTTGATGAAATCAATCAGGTGTTTTTGGAGCAGGTAATCATCTCAAACACCCTTACCCAAGGACCAGGATTGGGAAACACTGTTCTAAAAGGTTCTTTAATGTTCTGAAATACTATTCTTTTCATTTAATTTGTGTTTTTCCTGTACATTCTAATCCTAACACCAAACAAAATTTAAACGTTTGGCAGACTGAATTAAAAATTCCTCACAAGCATGGTTTGAAATCAAAGTGTGTCCTCACAAGACGTAGGAGGAGGACATTTACACACACACACACACACACACACACACCCTCCCCATACATTACAATCTGTTATTGCCAAACTAAAATCCCAGGTGTCATTCACGGAGGTAGCGACTCCCCACACAGCGTCACGGGCTGCATCAGTGTTGTGCGACTGAGGCAACACTGACATTATTAGGGGAATAAATTGCCGTGTGGGTACAGTGACGCGGGACAATGATGTACATCTCAAATGCGTCAATGACAGAAACCATTCTTTCAGCCTGACTCTTCCCGGGCTGACGAGACGGGAGAAACTCTCTGCACTACAAATAAAAAAGTACGGCGACGTGACAGTGCTACATTTGTGAACCGTAACTCAATTTTAGTTGCTGTCACACTTGTGTTTTTTCTCTTAGGAATGGTTAAAACATCAGACAGCCAGTGCTGAAGAAAGTGAAATTGTTCCATAGGTTACAATTTGGCATGGTAGTGTGGCTCCAACTCCTACAATGAGAAAACTGCATTACTTGCATTCCATCTGAATAAGACTTGAACTGGGATCTTGTTTAATTTGCACACTGAAAGTGGAAGTTTCTTTTGTAAGTGTCATTGTATGAGGTACTGACGCACAGACTGAGCCTACTGTGCTGCACTGAGAACCCAGCTCTGAGGCCGGGGACACACGCAAAATCAGCATTTAGCCACTCAACAAAAGACTCGCTTATTAAAATCTTAATTCTATGACATCTTAAGAATATGTTTTCATTAGACAGCCTCGTCCAACAGGAAATGAACGTTTGTGTCACTTTGTAAAACCTCTCAACTCCCTGCACCAAACTCCACAGAGAAAAACACAGATTTCACATCACATCACAACACGGGCAATATGTCAATCCACTGCTGCCATCTCCATCTCTGAGTAGAAATGTGTTTTCTTGTAACAGAGAAAGATGACACAAAAATGCAGATTTTCTGCATGGGCTTTGGCTAAATCATTATGATATTGATATTGAATCGAATCAGGACCTCGTAGGACCGTAATTGATTATGGAAGTTAGTTGCGGCCCTAAACATAAGACACATACAGTAATAAATAAACATTAGACATAGTGGTAGAATGGCAGAATGAAATGACCTGTACCTCTAGATTTAAGTTTTTTTTTTAACTTTTTCAGGAGAAATCACAGCTTTAATCAACACTTTTAACCCAGAACACAGAGCATTTTGGCTGCCTTTTCCATTTCTATGTTAAAACGCACAGAGGGTGTAATAATGTGCAACACAGTGTCTTCAATAATTTTTTCCAGCATAATCTTGGCAATCTGATGAAAAAAAAAAAATGTTCACCAACTATATATAAAAGAAGTCCTCAAAATGTTTAAGGAATAATTTTCATGAATTTTTGAAATTGAGGAAATGATCCATTCGCTCCGATGCACTTCTCGAAGTAAATCTCGTTGTACAAAAGTAAATCTCGTTGTTCAACTTGTATAATGACAATAAAGACATTCTATTCTATTCTATTCTATTCTTTGACAGTGACGTGACTTTATTCAACAAACAAAAAGTAATTTGAAATGACTTGATATTTTCTATAATGATATTCCACATCACCCTGAACAGTGATCCGTTTGAAAATATCAGTAAACCCCTTTTAAAATCGGATTGAATTTGGGAAATTTGGAAAGATGTCAACGTTTATCTGGCTCCTCTATTTTGTGAATTCTGCATAATTGTTGTTACTTTATATCACAACTAAAAATGTGATATAAAATGAATCATAACTTTGACTCAACAACACCTGAATATGTGACCCATAAACTCACCCAGGATTTCCATATAAGGAGTTATGTATTATTCCCGGAGAAAATGACCATGGGTGCACCTGTGGCACAGACCCATGCCGTGTGAGTACTAAGGGTTAAAATCCTCTTCCCACAGACCGAAGTTCCTGCTGCAGGCGATGATATTATTTGTATTTAAATGTAATTTTTTTCTTCCTGCCGCAGGTGACGAGGGCAGCAGCTCTGGCAGCGGCAGCGGTTGCCCTGACGGCTGCACGACAGAGTTTGTCTTTGTCGGAACGGACCCTCCGACGATCGGCGCCGACAGGAGCGACGAACGTGCGGCAGCAGCACCCGCCGACAAGTCATTTTCCCGCGGACCATCCCTACTGCTGGTGATGGCCGCCCTCACACTCCCGCTCTGGGCGGTGCAGACTCAATGGAGATAATACACACGTGTGGCCTGATTACTGACTTTTTTTTAATACTGTTCCATGCAGTATATGTTTAACAGCAAGTTCTAGTGCTGTTCCCTCACTGGACATGTAGAACCTCCTGGAAACCTGTGGAGAATGGCTTATTGTATCATAGGACGGGGAGTGAGTCGCAGCGCTGCATCCTGCTCGTCTCCCAAAGAATGCTTGGTGCCATCGCTGAACCAGCTTTCACATCTCTGAGAAGAAAAAAATAGAAAAAGAAAAGAAAGAAGATGTATTGTTTCCTCGTTATTTTTTAAGTGGAGTTTGAAGTGCACGTTCCTCTCGAAGGAAGTGACACATTTCGGAGATGGCCCTGTCAGTTTTTTTAAGAAAAAAGGTGATGTTTTTTTCTTTGTAGGATGAATTTGTCAAAACAAAGCACCCGTTTTATCTTATAAGTCTTCTCCCCCTCAGACAAAAGGATGAAGTCTAACTGTGTGCATGCGTGGAAATGATAAGTGACAACGTCTTTTTTTCTTTTTCCTTTTTTCTCTTTGTTTTTTTTGTGTGTCTGTTTGTTTTAAATGCAGGCCTCGCAGCTGTGGAGCAGGTGGTACAGGAACCAACAGTGCTAGCATTTCACCTGGTTTCCCGTTAGGTCATTTCAGTGCAGCGTCAGGAATCAGCAGTCTTTTCAGCCACTTTATAGTTGCACATTTGATTATTATCTCGAAGCAAGTGCTGATACAGTTATACGGCACAGAGAGAGAAAACTACTTTGCACAGATGATTATTATTGTTATTATTTTTGTTTGCTTCATAAGTTTTGTTTTTATGCTACAGATAAACATCCACATCCATAGAGAGAGAAAAATCTATATTTTCAGATCATTTAACGGATTGTACTCGTACGTATAAACGGTTACAGTATGTATTTTACTGCAAGGTATACTGTAATCTTAGCTTACTGGTTTAGTTAATGGATACTTTTTTTAGGAAGGAATTGTTGTTTGACCACCGTAAATGTAAAAAAAGAAAAAAGAAAGTTTTCACAGCAGCAGCCACTTACACTTTTCCGCCTGGGAATTTAACCTGTAACCCCAAACTGATCTCAGAGTATATTAGTCATTTTAGGCTTTTTCAACTGACACTTTCATTTATTTTCTTGGCTATCGTGTTTTTACTTGTTGCTAATTATGATTTATTTGTTTCTTTTTCATATCATCAGTCAATCAATCCTTTAATCCTTTATTTGCATGTGAAGTAATTTCACTTAAAAGTGCTCAACAGGATACAACAAAACAACCCCTCCCTCCACCTCCTGTCTCCCATCCCCACGAACGCATAAAGCAATTAAACAAAAAATATGTAACAAATGAAGCAGAAGGAACACAAATGAAGAAGTAATTAAGTGCAATCTTAGAACTCGGCAAATCGGCGATGAGGAAACACCGGAGAATGGCGAACAAATAAAAAACAGAAGGAATAAGACAAGAGAAAATCCTGTAGGATGACTGAAAAACAATAATAATTATAGAAATTCAAAGCATACGGAAGAATGGAAGGGAATGAAAGTGTGGTCTTCAGTTTGATTTAAAAATATATATATATATATATATATATATATATATATATTGTTATTCTACACTGCCCTCAGGAAAGCTGTTCCTTAAACATGGACCGTAGTCGTGAAAGGATGACTTTCAAATCGGGTAAATGCGCTCGGTAAAGACCATGAAAAGCTTTGAAAATCTTAAACAAACAGGAGCAAAGACTTACAGAGCGGTTACAAATTGCTGCTCTCGGACGCCGCTGTGCTGCAGCTCTGCCCACTCACATCTTACTGAAACACCACATCAATAATTTGCATCGTTCTTGCTAATGTCCGTCTTCTGGTTAATGGGAACAGAACCCCCGTCACCCCTGCAGGCTACAGGTTCTTCAAGTGGTCATTTACGGTGACAGGAAGTGTTAGAGTAGCAGGGTGTCGGGGGTTAGAGGGCTCCGAGTGTGCTCTTAGAATTAGTGTTACTATTCATAACCTCCCTTTTATGTCCTACAGGCTTTTACCTCAAGCCGTTCTCTTGAGGCCCAGGGAGCCAATAGCCTGTGCTCCAAGAACACAACACATTGGCAAAGACCTGCGGCCATACATTTAAGAGCGCTTCAAGGATTGTTGTGGGCATTATTGCTGACACAAACAAGAGGCGAATGTGAACTTTTAAATGAGAGAGGGCCTTTGAGGCAGACGCTCATGTGTATCATCAGCTCGCAAAGCACCTGGAATGCACCTGGATCTATTTTACATCACCAATAAACGAGTCAATTGTCTGTCTCAACAGGGACTTTTACCCAGAAGCCATTGCCATGACAGATTACCAGCTGAGCCTCTTAAAGAGGTAGTGCGCTGGGGAACAGCCTCACGAAAAACCCTGATATCTGTATGTAGTTTGGCACAAATAGCAGGTACAGATGAACTGAGGTTCTTCAGTGGTCCCAGTGCAAACAGCTGGAGTTGACTTAACATCTGCATGTCCATTCCGAGTCGGCAGTTATCTCAACAGAAGTCTTTCCTTGGTGGGTACATAAGGCATATGGGAGACACTAAGCACCACAGGAATCCCACTGCAGAACATTTGACCCCTCTCACCTCACTCCACACACACACAGCTTCGGGGGGGAAAAAAGGCAAAACAGCAGCTTCCCACCAGAATCAGCATGATTAAATTAAATCACCCATGCGTACGCCATAATTGTGAAGTGGGACAAGAGCTGAGCAGATCAACGCACGACTCCTCCAACATCCAAGTGCTCACTTTTTTTTTTTCTTTGAACAGAAATAGCACACAATGACTTCACGCGGAAGCATGTGACAAAACCACAGCGGACTGAAACGGCTTATCTCCATCGACTAATGAGGAGAATGACACCTTCCTCTAATTAAATGTCCAGTGTGTGACATTTACCCGGATTTATTGGCAGACATTGAACACACCAACCAGTGTATTATTTTAAAGCCTTTGATATGTGCTTAACAAGGCAAGGGCCTTCATCTTGGAGGCCATGATCATGTTTCTGTAGAAGAGCCAAGAATGTGTTTTCTCGGAGAAGCTCAGTACGCACATGTAGAAATTAGTGCTGGGCACGTTAATGGCATTGCATGATGTGTTTCCATGACGACTGACTGGAAAAAGACGAAAATTGTTACAATTAGTCTCTAAAATCACACAATTTTTCATGCCACAGCACCGAAGTCCAAGCACCTCTTATCAGTTAGCTCAGTTAGCTCAGTTAGCTCCGTTAGCTGCGTTAGCTCCTTTGTGCCAATAGCCTACAGTTGAACTGGAGCGGTCTGTTAATTAAACGAAAAGAGCAGCGCTACAAATAACCAGTGTACTTGTGTACCGGTATGTGTGTTTTTAAAGTTTAGCGTTACTTTAGAGACTCATTTTAGCAATCGGGAGTTCACGACGGTAACGCTGTTGATGCCGTTAACATGCCCAGCATTAGTAGATTCTTTCTGGGATGTGAAGGCCACCGTAGTTTCCTAATGCACTTGATAAAGGGGGTGATTTGTTTGTTGCAATATGCAGTCTCGCCATTAGATGTCACTGATGCTTACACGCTCGACCTACATACCTGTTATATTCCTTACATCGAATATATATCCCATATCTTTTTGCCTGTTTCTGTCTGAAATGGATATGTGGAGCCAACCTTGATTGTTAAACTATTCCCTTCCACTGTATATTAATTTCCATCTCTTTGGATCTGTATGTCGTTGTTATTGTTGACGTTGTCACGCTGCGATTGATGCATAAGATGCTTTGAAATCCTATCGGAGTTGAAACAGATCTGCAAAAATCCGATCAGAACCACATTCCAAACCACATTTTTTTTATTGTCCACACTGCTAAAAAAACAAACTACATACAATCTGGTTATGCTTAAAACGTGTGTAGATTTGCTCTGCAGTCAAAACAAGGCCGAGCGTGCCCTCCTCCGACAAGTGTTCTTCATCTCAATTTACTGACATAAAAAAAACAAAAAACATAATGGATGTTCATTTGCCAGGTTTGTTTAAAGTAGTATGTCTGTAGTGATTGTAGAAACAAAACACGACAAGCGTCGCTTAGCGAAATGTCAACGAGTGTCGCAGCTGCAACTCTGTCAATGGTGAGAAGGACGCAGGTCAGCACTCTTTAAATATTGAAGAACGTTTTCGAATAACAAGCAGACATGGTTGTTTAGAATAAGTCAAGTGGATCTTAGGAGGCGACGAGAAGAGAATCTTCTGCTGGAGAGCAGCATTAAGAAAACATAACACAGAGAGAAATAGTCACCAGTGGGAGTGCATTAGACTTCCTCATTTTCTACCTCTGGGTCAAAAAAAAAGGAGTGGTTATCATGAGATTCCTCTTGTTGGTTTTTGGTCGTCTTAAAAATCACTGCTGGATAACAAAAAGGATGCTGGGTAAGAACGCTGTGGGCATTTTTTAAGACGTGGCTCTGTGAACGCACTCAGCCGACGATCAGCTGAGAACTCGGCATGCGGGTGTATCAGTGAATCCTGCAGGGATGACTCAGCGAGCCTGTTGGGCCTTTTTCTAGGTCAAAGCCTGCATGAGACAGAAGCAGGGGAGCGATGAAAACCAAACACACATAAACAGAGTTTACCCTCCCTTCAGTGTCTAAAATAATGTTAGCTCAACAGTTTTGGCAGAAGTTGCACGAGTCGTCTCAGTTTCCTCTTGAATGTTTCCGATTGCTCGTGTGTAGCCTTGCGTTATACGACACACAACTAAAATGCATTCTCAACTTTGTTTTTTCAATCTGATATTGTGTTTTTGGGCGAGGATAACATTATCTGGTCGGCACAAAAAGTATAAAGAACATATCACAAAAACTGCAAATGTTCATAAAATATATCTGGCCCCTTTTCTACTAAGTGTTAAAGTTCATTTTAGGTCGGTAGGTTACACAATACTTGCATTTCGATTATCCAAAGCTATGAAGGAAAGGAAAGGATCTTTATTGTCATTATACAAACTGAAATTTCAAGGTCCAAAATAATGGTTAGGTATTGTTCCACTTCTTTTAGGGTTCTTAGCACAAGTTACAAAGTATTTAAAGGTGCATTATGTAATAAATCTAAAGCAACTGGCCATAAAATCCTCCTAATATGTCGCAGAGACTCGGGAATAATGTTCATATAACAAACTGAACTCACCAACAACAACAGAACAGCCCAAATATTTGCATTAAAAATAATATTTTGCAGACTGCAAATCATGTTTATGTTTTGAAATCATGTTTTGGCATGTGGCGCCACCTACCGCCTTCTACCAATCATTGCAGTCAGTAGAGTCTCTGCTGCCGAGCAACCACGGGTTGCCAGTTACGTCAGAAAACGAAACCTAAAAGACCTCGGTATTTTGAATTTGAGTGTAGTAACGGTTTTTGACCACATTCTTACATATGGCCCCTTTAATGATTAAAAACCAAGTATATTACCAAGTGCTTAAAGGAAGAAAAAAAGTAGACTATTCTCATGATGAATTTTTTACATACAAAGTCAACACTCAGACGCAGTAGATGATAGTTTCTTGTTGGTCAGGCTAGCGTCAGAAATTAGCAGTAGCTTCTGACTTCACAATGACCCCATAAAATGGACGATTAACTTTAGCAAAGCCTGAGTTGAAAATGGCCCAGTTAAGCATCCGTAGCACAAACATCTTAACTAGCGTATGCGGCATTGTTTGCCGAGAGCTACGCTATTCGGAGCTACGCTACGCTAACTGGCTAGTCCGTACACAGACCACAGAGCAGTTTAAATATAAGAAACCTTGAATACTGGGCACACATCTTCCATTATATCCTTTAAACTGTTATATTTCATTCTAGGTTTTATTAAAAATCCTAAATTTGATTTAGAAAACCCTGACAGTACCTTGATAAAAGAAATATTTTATTGAGCATTTCCCTTACATTTAACATAAACGACTGAATGTATTTCCCGGGGAGGGGCAATAAAATCTGCCCCGTTAAAGATAAGTTAATTTTCATTCTGGTATTTTTAACGTGAGCACCCGACCGTGTCGCTGAGACGTGAAACGAGCTGACGCTGTGTTTCCGCGGGTCAGACAAGAGAGGCAGATGGGGAGGGAGACCGGACGGACACACAGCAGTCACCATTTATAATGCATATGTAATATTGAATAAATTATTATTGATGTAAGTAGCTGTCAGGACTGATGTGCAGCAGCAGTTTTTATCTGATCCGTTAGGGTTTACCCTCCTGGGAGTCCTGGGCAGCAGTGGAGGTGGTTTCATGTAAAAATCATGGCGCGAGTGTGTGTGTGTGTGTGTGTGAGGGGCTGCTGCAGCACAGCGCGATCACAAAGAAAACTTCATCCTGGCATCACAAGTTCACATTTCTCACCGGATTACGAATGTTGTGTCTTTAATTAAAACATTTTAGTGGGTTTTTTTTTGTTTGTTTCCAGCATTTAAATGATCTTTGTGCTTTGGTGATTCTGCAATTGGTGAATTGAATCAATACAGCAGGAGTCGAGTCATGGGGGAAGTTAGTGGCTTATATATATCGCTGATGTCAAACAGCACACATACATTCTATGTTCTATTCTATTCTTTTTTTTTTCTTTTTTTAAATCATGTGGGCAGATATTCTGGAAGCGAGGCCAAGAAATAAGTGCAGTGTGTTTCGATAACAAGGTTGGAAGTTGGTGTTTACACTTTAACGAATTGGTGTATGAAAGTATAGAATATCTCACAAAGCGTCTCCCGCCGCACAGAAGTCAAACGCAGTTGGAAAAAGCCTTTGGAAAAGTTTTGAGTGAGTGAAGAAAACTGTTTGTGGCCCTGAATTACAAGGTTCTGTTTCCAGGAGAGCGCTGGCGTCATTAGTCTGTGTGTTTCCGCTCTATGGTGGCCCAGAAGGGACATGGAAGGGGGGGGGGGGGATTATTAAGATGAAATACTTTTTACAAAATCTTTGCAAGATCTGGCATTCATTTAGGTCAACGTACTTCCCGCTTCGGTTTATAGAGAGGTTTATAGAGGTTTATTTTGGAGATTGGCCTCAAATAAAAAGACATTAAATCACCGCTTGGCTGTAAACACGGTGTTAGAGGCGACTGAAGATACCACCGAGAGCTGTGCTAAGAAGCGAGATTAGTGGCTTAGCGAGGTGCGGTCGTTGAGTTACAGTCGAGATTTATTTTTTCCCGCGTCACAAAGTGTGGCTGGTGTCTTTTAACCCCCGTCTAAGTCGCCATGGCAACATGGTTTTATGAAGTCACCGTTCTTGTGAGATCTGGCTCAACTCAGGTGCCAGAATTGTAAGAGGTGGAGAGAAGGAGAGCGAGAGAGTCACGGCTGAGGGAATGCATTAATTACAAGAATATTATGTCACAAACTAAACCATGCCACTGTTAAAGCTATAACACTAATATTACATAAGTATTAATAAATCTGGATCTGTATATACAGAGGCTATATTAGAATGTGCAATATTGAGTTTCAAAATGTTTAAAATCAGAATTGATTCAGTGAAATTTGGGAATACGTCACAGTTCAATGTTCACTTGGCTCGTTTTTAATTAGCAAAAAGGATAGAAAAACACATCTATTTTGTGACTTCTGCAAAATTAATGCTACTTTAGATCACGACTAATAATGCATTATAAAATGAGTCATAACGCACACACACTAAACACACACACAGGATGTCCATATAAAGAGTTGTGCATTATTCCCACTGCAAATTACCATACAACCTTATTTTGTGAACATTTGGTTCTATTTTTTTTCTTCCATGTCACTTCCAGCGCTCCATGTATTTTTCTATCTGTCTAATCTTGTCCGAGACTTTCTTTCTGTTTTCATTCCCTGGCATTTAAAAAAAAAGGTTTGTGTGTATGTTGGGGGGGGAAGAGTAGAAATGTGTTTGGCTGAGTTTTTTTTTCTTCTTTTTTTTATGTTTAGAAGGAAATGTGTTTATGCAAAGCCCTCTTCATTTTGATGTTGACCATTTGTTGCACTCTTGCTGAAAACATACTGTATGCTGTGAGTGTGGTGCTGTCGTGGTTTCGCAAAATCCGAAAAACGGGAGGAAGCGCATAAAGATTTTTGTTTGGAGCTGTCAGTGCACGCTGTTCAAAGTGGGGGGTTTTTGTTTTCGGGGGGAGGGGGAGTGAAGTTGATGGTTATACAAGCAGACATGCCTTACCATTTTTTAAAAGACTTAAAATGGACTGCTTATTTGGCTTTTGTTACACATTCTTGTATACAGAAAATAATAAAGGTAAAAAAAATAAATAAACATTTTATTAAAAAAAAAAAAAAACACCTTGTTTGCTTTTATTGTGTCTCCATTGTGAAACCTTGACTTTTTGTATTGATAACACTGAGAGAAACAACATTATCTTACAGACTCTCTCAGTTCAACAGAGATTGTTCACTTACAGGAAATTGCAGATAAAAAAACCTCAGACTGTCTGGGAATTGAACAAAATATATGCACATATCTACTGTATATTGTTTGTCCATGGTCCTGAGCATCAACATACATTCTGAAGGACATACAAACCAAACACATTGAGCCATGCTGTGAATAAAACAACAATGAAATGCTAAATACGCCCACAGTGAGAGTGCAAGTATGACTCGTGAAAAAAATGTATTGGAAACATATCCATTTACGTTATAACAAAGACTGACTTTTTGTTTTTTATGACTTTTTGTCAAATTTTGTAAAAAAAAAAAAAAATTCAGGAAACTTTATTTGAAAATAAACAAAAACGTTTTGCTAAAAACAAATTTGGGGAAAAAAAATTACGCTTTTTCTAAGAACAAAAAAAGAAGATTTTTTGAAAAAAAAAAATTAAATGCTGAAATATGCCTTTAATTCAGTATATCTGATGCTAACATATCATTGGATGCTAATACCTATATAAAAAATATGATATTTCTCATAATAATTGAGTTTGTTAATTGGACACTTTAACATCATCATCATCATCATCATCATCATCATGAGACATACACAGAGAATAAGAGAAGCATTCAAACAGGGTTCAAAGAAAAACATGGAATGAATAATGGCAGAGAGAGAACTCTCCATTCTTTTTTCACAGCAGGCAATATTGTGAGGGAAAAGAATACGTGTCACTAGTAACACTAATGATAGCTCTGTTCTACTCATTCAGACATCTTGACAGTGAGAGTGCATGTATTAAGTATGACTCATGAAACAATATGGATTGGAAAAATGTCCATTTAAGGCCTACTTATTTTTCTTCAGTAGCACTGATGTCGTCTAATAGGCGTTAATGTGTTGCCCATTTAAAGTGATATGTCTGTTTCACTTCCATGATTCAACTTCTACTTCTAAAAAAAATCGACGTCTCAGAAGCGCACTGTTCCTTTGAGGAGCACGGGATAAATTCACAGGTAGAGCAACTGGAAGGTTGTGAGTTGAAGAACATTCTGTTATTTTTTTTGTCACATTTTAGTCCTTAATATGCTTCAAAACTAGGACTTTTTTGACACATTTTGGACGACTTTTTTGTGACATTTTGGAAGTCTTAGTATAATGTGACTTTTTTGGTCACATTTTGGAATTCTTAGTATACTATGATAAACTTTCAAAAACAATACAGGAAACTTTTTTCAAAAAAAATTCCAAGAATTTGAAGAAGTTTCCTGAAGATTTAAAAAAATAATAATTTTAAATAAAGAACATAAATCAAAAACTTTTTGAATAAAAAACAACTTTCAAAACAAATAGATATATATATATATACATATGTATATATGTTTTTTTTCACAAGAAAACTTATTTTGAAAAAATAATCCATATATTTGTATATACACATAATATATATATATATACATATACTCTTTTAGGAAATCTTTTTTGAAAAAAACAACACTTCTTTGTGAGGAAACGGCAGCTAGCACCTTTGAGGCTTTTTTAAGGCTCGCTCATTCCTCCTATTATCGCAGAGTCGTCGATGAAGTTGAAATCCTTGTTGAAATTGATTATGGCGCAAAAGAAATGAACGCAAGCATGAGACAGAACGTTTTAGTTTGGATTAGGTTTTTAGTGCAGGTTTTGTGTTTTTGAAAGACCCAGACGGACACACAAATATATTAGAAGAAACGTACATCCAATGGGATTTGAACCCATGATGCTGCGACTCGTGATGCAGCATCCTTGTCCACTGGACTACCTTCAACGCTGGTGACCCTGGAGCACATGGAATAAGTTCACTATAGTTCAGATGAAGGATCAGTATAGGCTTAGTATACTATGACTTTTTTGCGACATTATACTAGCCTTACGTACTAGCATTAATATTCTGCTGCATGAGAGTTATTTTGATTGAATGTAAAGTTTGTTTCAAAATAAAAATTACATTTTAACGTTTTCTTCACGTGCTACAATATTGGCTGAGGATTTCAGACCTCGATTCGACGAATCAAATGAAATGCAGATGCTCAGAGCAGAAAAAGCTATTTTCATCGCCTCGCCCCCACACAGAGATGAAGTGGCAGAGAAACAAGGCAGACAGCGGCGATGTAAAGCCGACGGGCTCAGCTGAAATTGTGTGTGAAAATGCGTTAACTGCTACCTGTAATCCATTCATTGTCACTCAATGGTTCCACGTCCCAGTTTGTTGGAGGAAGCAACAGAATGTCTTACATACAGAGGATAAAAAACCCAGACAAATCTAACTGTAATGGCTCATTCAGTAGATTTTAGCAGCTCCCTCAAACATTCATGTATTCATTTTCACATGACAACATCAGTGAGGACAAACGCGGTGCAGCATCACATCTCAACCAGAATTATTCATGATAATCTCTCTTTCTGTCTGTACAATTATTGATGTGCTTCAATTATGAATAATAATAAAAAAGTTTTGCAGTTTCAAAGAGCGAGAGCTGAGGTTTTCCTTCTTTTTCCCAGAGTTCCTCCTGATAATTTCAGTTTGCCCTCGGCTAAACCTTTGTGTGGTTTTATTTCTGCTTCAGTGGAGAAATTTTGTACAATATGAGTGCTAAACTAGAGTGACTGCTTTTTGTGTTTTTTTGTTTTTTTTTAGCACCAATGTTGAGTTGTAATTACACTCGATGTTGTAGACACTGTCCACAGGATGACATTGTTGTCTCATTTTGGAGGTCTTACTAAATTATGACAATTTTGTCTCATTATGGACGTCTTACTAAACTATGACAATTTTGTCTCATTATGGACGTCTTACTAAACTATGACAATTTTGTCTCATTTTGGATGCCTTACTAAACTATGAGTTTTTTGTCTGATTTGGACATCTTACTAAACCAGGACATTTTGTCTCATTTTGGACACCTTACTAAACTATTACATTTTTGTCTCATTTTGGACGTCTTACTAAAGTATGACATTTTTGTCTCATTTTGGATGCCTTACTAAACTATGACATTTTTGTCTGATTTGGACATCTTACTAAACTAGGACATTTTGTCTCATTTTGGACACCTTACTAAACTATGACATTTTTGTTTCATTTTGGACGCCTTACTAAACTATGAGTTTTTTGTCTGATTTGGACATTTTACTATACTAGGACATTTTGTCTCATTTTGGACACCTTACTAAACTATGACATTTTTGTCTAATTTTGGACGCCTTACTAAAGTATGACATTGTTTTCTCATTTTAGACACTTAGGTAAACTATGACATTTTTGTCTCATTTTGGATGTCTTACTAAACTATAACAATTTTGTCTCATTATGGAAGTCTTACTAAACTATGACATTTTGTCTCATTTTAGAAGTCTTACTAAACTATGACGTTTTTTGTCTCATTTTGGACGTTTTACTAAACTATGACATTTTGTCTCATTTTTGACGCCTTACTTAAGTATGACATTTCGTCTCATTTTTGACACCTGACTAAACTATGACGTTTTTTGTTTCATTTTGGACGCCTTACTAAACTATGAGTTTGTTGTCTGATTTGGACATCTTACTAAACTAGGACATTTTGTCTCATTTTGGACACCTTACTAAACTATGACATTTTTGTCTAATTTTGGACGCCTTACTAAAGTATGACATTGTTTTCTCATTTTAGACACTTAGGTAAACTATGACATTTTTGTCTCATTTTGGATGTCTTACTAAACTATGACAATTTTGTCTCATTATGGAAGTCTTACTAAACTATGACATTTTGTCTCATTTTAGAAGTCTTACTAAACTATGACATTTTTGTCTCATTTTGGACGTCTTACTAAACTATGACATTTTGTCTCATTTTTGACATCTTACTAAATTATGCGATTTTTGTCTAATTTTGGACGCCTTACTAAACTATGAGTTTTTTGTCTGATTTGGACATCTTACTTAACAAGGACATTTTTGTCTCATTGTGGATGCCTTACTAAAGTATGAGTTTTTTGTCTGATTTGGACATCTTACTTAACAAGGACATTTTTGTCTCATTTTGGATGCCTTACTAAAGTATGACATTTTTGTCTCATTTTGGACGTCTTACTAAACTATGAGTTTTTTGTCTGATTTGGACATCTTACTTAACAAGGACATTTTTGTCTCATTTTGGATGCCTTACTAAAGTATGACATTTTTGTCTCATTTTGGACGTCTTACTAAACTATGACATTTTTGTCTCATTTTGGATGCCTTACTAAAGTATGACATTTTTGTCTCATTTTGGACGTCTTACTAAACTATGACATTTTGTCTCATTTTGGACACCTGACTAAACTATGACGTCTTTTGTCTCATTTTGGACGTCTTACTAAAGTGTGACATTTCGTCTCATTTTGGACACCTGACTAAACTATGACGTTTTTTGTTTCATTTTGGACGCCTTACTAAACTATGAGTTTTTTGTCTGATTTGGACATTTTACTATACTAGGACATTTTGTCTCATTTTGGACACCTTACTAAACTATGACATTTTTGTCTAATTTTGGACGCCTTACTAAAGTATGACATTGTTTTCTCATTTTAGACACTTAGGTAAACTATGACATTTTTGTCTCATTTTGGATGTCTTACTAAACTATAACAATTTTGTCTCATTATGGAAGTCTTACTAAACTATGACATTTTGTCTCATTTTAGAAGTCTTACTAAACTATGACGTTTTTTGTCTCATTTTGGACGTCTTACTAAACTATGACATTTTGTCTCATTTTTGACGTCTTACTTAAGTATGACATTTCGTCTCATTTTTGACACCTGACTAAACTATGACGTTTTTTGTTTCATTTTGGACGTCTTACTAAACTATGAGTTTTTTGTCTGATTTGGACATCTTACTAAACTAGGACATTTTGTCTCATTTTGGACACCTTACTAAACTATGACATTTTTGTCTAATTTTGGACGCCTTACTAAAGTATGACATTGTTTTCTCATTTTAGACACTTAGGTAAACTATGACATTTTTGTCTCATTTTGGATGTCTTACTAAACTATGACAATTTTGTCTCATTATGGAAGTCTTACTAAACTATGACATTTTGTCTCATTTTAGAAGTCTTACTAAACTATGACATTTTTGTCTCATTTTGGACGTCTTACTAAACTATGACATTTTGTCTCATTTTTGACATCTTACTAAATTATGCGATTTTTGTCTAATTTTGGAAGTCTTACTTAACTATGACATTTTTGTTTCATTTTGGACGCCTTACTAAACTATGAGTTTTTTGTCTGATTTGGACATCTTACTTAACAAGGACATTTTTGTCTCATTTTGGATGCCTTACTAAAGTATGACATTTTTGTCTCATTTTGGACGTCTTACTAAACTATGACATTTTTGTCTCATTTTGGATGCCTTACTAAAGTATGACATTTTTGTCTCATTTTGGACGTCTTACTAAACTATGACATTTTGTCTCATTTTGGACACCTGACTAAACTATGACGTTTTTTGTCTCATTTTGGACGTCTTACTAAAGTGTGACATTTCGTCTCATTTTGGACACCTGACTAAACTATGACGTTTTTTGTTTCATTTTGGACGCCTTACTAAACTATGAGTTTTTTGTCTGATTTGGACATTTTACTATACTAGGACATATTGTCTCATTTTGGACACCTTACTAAACTATGACATTTTTGTCTAATTTTGGACGTCTTACTAAAGTATGACATTGTTTTCTCATTTTAGACACTTAGGTAAACTATGACATTTTTGTCTCATTTTGGATGTCTTACTAAACTATAACAATTTTGTCTCATTTTGGATGTCTTACTAAACTATGACATTTTGTCTCATTTTAGAAGTCTTACTAAACTATGACGTTTTTTGTCTCATTTTGGACGTCTTACTAAACTATGACATTTTGTCTCATTTTTGACGTCTTACTTAAGTATGACATTTCGTCTCATTTTTGACACCTGACTAAACTATGACGTTTTTTGTTTCATTTTGGACGTCTTACTAAACTATGAGTTTTTTGTCTGATTTGGACATCTTACTAAACTAGGACATTTTGTCTCATTTTGGACACCTTACTAAACTATGACATTTTTGTCTAATTTTGGACGCCTTACTAAAGTATGACATTGTTTTCTCATTTTAGACACTTAGGTAAACTATGACATTTTTGTCTCATTTTGGATGTCTTACTAAACTATGACAATTTTGTCTCATTATGGAAGTCTTACTAAACTATGACATTTTGTCTCATTTTAGAAGTCTTACTTAACTATGACGTTTTTTGTCTCATTTTGGACGTCTTACTAAACTATGACATTTTGTCTCATTTTTGACATCTTACTAAATTATGCGATTTTTGTCTGATTTTGGAAGTCTTACTTAACTATGACATTTTTGTTTCATTTTGGACGCCTTACTAAACTATGAGTTTTTTGTCTGATTTGGACATCTTACTTAACAAGGACATTTTTGTCTCATTTTGGATGCCTTACTAAAGTATGACATTTTTGTCTCATTTTGGACGCCTTACTAAAGTATGACATTTTGTCTCATTTTGGACGTCTTACTAAAGTATGACATTTTTGTCTCATATTGGACGCCTTACTAAACAATGACATTTTTGTCTCATTTTGGATGCCTTACTAAACTTTGAGGTTTTTGTCTCATTTTGGACACCTTACTAAACTATGACATTTTTGTCTCATTTTTGATGCCTCACTGAAGTATGACATTTTTGTCTCATTTTGGACGTCTTACTAAAGTATGACATTTTGTCTCATTTTGGACACCTTACTAAACTATTAAATTTTTGTCTCACTTTGGATGCCTTACTAAACTTTAAGGTTTTTGTCTCATTTTGGACACCTTACCAAACTATTAAATTTTTGTCTCATTTTGGATGCCTTACTAAAGTATGACATTTTTGTCTCATTTTGGACGTCTTACTAAAGTTTGACATTTTTGTCTCATTTTGGACGTCTTACTAAACTATGACATTTTTGTCTCATTTTGGATGCCTTACTAAAGTATGACATTTTTGTCTCATTTTGGACGTCTTACTAAACTATGACATTTTGTCTCATTTTGGACACCTGACTAAACTATGACGTTTTTTGTCTCATTTTGGACGTCTTACTAAAGTGTGACATTTCGTCTCATTTTGGACACCTGACTAAACTATGACGTTTTTTGTTTCATTTTGGACGCCTTACTAAACTATGAGTTTTTTGTCTGATTTGGACATTTTACTATACTAGGACATATTGTCTCATTTTGGACACCTTACTAAACTATGACATTTTTGTCTAATTTTGGACGTCTTACTAAAGTATGACATTGTTTTCTCATTTTAGACACTTAGGTAAACTATGACATTTTTGTCTCATTTTGGATGTCTTACTAAACTATGACATTTTGTCTCATTTTAGAAGTCTTACTAAACTATGACGTTTTTTGTCTCATTTTGGACGTCTTACTAAACTATGACATTTTGTCTCATTTTTGACGTCTTACTTAAGTATGACATTTCGTCTCATTTTTGACACCTGACTAAACTATGACGTTTTTTGTTTCATTTTGGACGTCTTACTAAACTATGAGTTTTTTGTCTGATTTGGACATCTTACTAAACTAGGACATTTTGTCTCATTTTGGACACCTTACTAAACTATGACATTTTTGTCTAATTTTGGACGCCTTACTAAAGTATGACATTGTTTTCTCATTTTAGACACTTAGGTAAACTATGACATTTTTGTCTCATTTTGGATGTCTTACTAAACTATGACAATTTTGTCTCATTATGGAAGTCTTACTAAACTATGACATTTTGTCTCATTTTAGAAGTCTTACTAAACTATGACATTTTTGTCTCATTTTGGACGTCTTACTAAACTATGACATTTTGTCTCATTTTTGACATCTTACTAAATTATGCGATTTTTGTCTGATTTTGGAAGTCTTACTTAACTATGACATTTTTGTTTCATTTTGGACGCCTTACTAAACTATGAGTTTTTTGTCTGATTTGGACATCTTACTTAACAAGGACATTTTTGTCTCATTTTGGATGCCTTACTAAAGTATGACATTTTTGTCTCATTTTGGACGCCTTACTAAAGTATGACATTTTTGTCTCATTTTGGACGTCTTACTAAAGTATGACATTTTTGTCTCATATTGGACGCCTTACTAAACAATGACATTTTTGTCTCATTTTGGATGCCTTACTAAACTTTGAGGTTTTTGTCTCATTTTGGACACCTTACTAAACTATGACATTTTTGTCTCATTTTGGATGCCTCACTGAAGTATGACATTTTTGTCTCATTTTGGACGTCTTACTAAAGTATGACATTTTGTCTCATTTTGGACACCTTACTAAACTATTAAATTTTTGTCTCACTTTGGATGCCTTACTAAACTTTAAGGTTTTTGTCTCATTTTGGACACCTTACCAAACTATTAAATTTTTGTCTCATTTTGGATGCCTTACTAAAGTATGACATTTTTGTCTCATTTTGGACGTCTTACTAAAGTTTGACATTTTTGTCTCATTTTGGACGTCTTACTAAAGTATTGCATTTTTGTCTCATCTTGGACGCCTTACTAAACAATGACATTTTTGTCTCATTTTGGATGGCTTACTTAACTTTGAGGTTTTTGTCTCATTTTGGACGTCTTACTAAAGTATTACATTTTTGTCTCATTTTGGATGCCTCACTAAAGTATGACATTTTTGTCTCATTTTGGACGTCTTACTAAAGTACAACATTTTGTCTCATTTTGGACACCTTACTAAACCATTACATTTTTGTCTCACTTTGGATGCCTTACTAAACTTTAAGGTTTTTTCTCATTTTGGACACCTTACTAAACTATTACATTTTTGTCTCATTTTGGATGCCTTACTAAAGTATGACATTTTTGTCTCATTTTGGACGTCTTACTAAAGTATGACATTTTTGTCTCATTTTGGACGTCTTACTACAGTATGACATTTTTGTCTCATTTTGGACGTCTTACTAAAGTATGACATTTTTGTCTCATATTGGACGCCTTACTAAACTTTGAGGTTTTTGTCTCATTTTGGACGCCTTACTAAACTTTGAGGTTTTTGTCTCATTTTGGACGCCTTACTAAACTATGACATTTTTGTCTCATTTTGGATGCCTTACTAAAGTATGACATTTTTGTCTCATTTTGGATGCCTTACTAAACTATGACATTTTTGTCTGATTTGGACATCTTACTAAACTAGGACATTTTGTCTCATTTTGGACACCTTACTAAACTATGACATTTTTGTTTCATTTTGGACGCCTTACTAAACTATGAGTTTTTTGTCTGATTTGGACATTTTACTATACTAGGACATTTTGTCTCATTTTGGACACCTTACTAAACTATGACATTTTTGTCTAATTTTGGACGCCTTACTAAAGTATGACATTGTTTTCTCATTTTAGACACTTAGGTAAACTATGACATTTTTGTCTCATTTTGGATGTCTTACTAAACTATAACAATTTTGTCTCATTATGGAAGTCTTACTAAACTATGACATTTTGTCTCATTTTAGAAGTCTTACTAAACTATGACGTTTTTTGTCTCATTTTGGACGTTTTACTAAACTATGACATTTTGTCTCATTTTTGACGCCTTACTTAAGTATGACATTTCGTCTCATTTTTGACACCTGACTAAACTATGACGTTTTTTGTTTCATTTTGGACGCCTTACTAAACTATGAGTTTGTTGTCTGATTTGGACATCTTACTAAACTAGGACATTTTGTCTCATTTTGGACACCTTACTAAACTATGACATTTTTGTCTAATTTTGGACGCCTTACTAAAGTATGACATTGTTTTCTCATTTTAGACACTTAGGTAAACTATGACATTTTTGTCTCATTTTGGATGTCTTACTAAACTATGACAATTTTGTCTCATTATGGAAGTCTTACTAAACTATGACATTTTGTCTCATTTTAGAAGTCTTACTAAACTATGACATTTTTGTCTCATTTTGGACGTCTTACTAAACTATGACATTTTGTCTCATTTTTGACATCTTACTAAATTATGCGATTTTTGTCTAATTTTGGAAGTCTTACTTAACTATGACATTTTTGTTTCATTTTGGACGCCTTACTAAACTATGAGTTTTTTGTCTGATTTGGACATCTTACTTAACAAGGACATTTTTGTCTCATTTTGGATGCCTTACTAAAGTATGACATTTTTGTCTCATTTTGGACGTCTTACTAAACTATGACATTTTTGTCTCATTTTGGATGCCTAACTAAAGTATGACATTTTTGTCTCATTTTGGACGTCTTACTAAACTATGACATTTTGTCTCATTTTGGACACCTGACTAAACTATGACGTTTTTTGTCTCATTTTGGACGTCTTACTAAAGTGTGACATTTCGTCTCATTTTGGACACCTGACTAAACTATGACGTTTTTTGTTTCATTTTGGACGCCTTACTAAACTATGAGTTTTTTGTCTGATTTGGACATTTTACTATACTAGGACATATTGTCTCATTTTGGACACCTTACTAAACTATGACATTTTTGTCTAATTTTGGACGTCTTACTAAAGTATGACATTGTTTTCTCATTTTAGACACTTAGGTAAACTATGACATTTTTGTCTCATTTTGGATGTCTTACTAAACTATAACAATTTTGTCTCATTTTGGATGTCTTACTAAACTATGACATTTTGTCTCATTTTAGAAGTCTTACTAAACTATGACGTTTTTTGTCTCATTTTGGACGTCTTACTAAACTATGACATTTTGTCTCATTTTTGACGTCTTACTTAAGTATGACATTTCGTCTCATTTTTGACACCTGACTAAACTATGACGTTTTTTGTTTCATTTTGGACGTCTTACTAAACTATGAGTTTTTTGTCTGATTTGGACATCTTACTAAACTAGGACATTTTGTCTCATTTTGGACACCTTACTAAACTATGACATTTTTGTCTAATTTTGGACGCCTTACTAAAGTATGACATTGTTTTCTCATTTTAGACACTTAGGTAAACTATGACATTTTTGTCTCATTTTGGATGTCTTACTAAACTATGACAATTTTGTCTCATTATGGAAGTCTTACTAAACTATGACATTTTGTCTCATTTTAGAAGTCTTACTAAACTATGACGTTTTTTGTCTCATTTTGGACGTCTTACTAAACTATGACATTTTGTCTCATTTTTGACATCTTACTAAATTATGCGATTTTTGTCTGATTTTGGAAGTCTTACTTAACTATGACATTTTTGTTTCATTTTGGACGCCTTACTAAACTATGAGTTTTTTGTCTGATTTGGACATCTTACTTAACAAGGACATTTTTGTCTCATTTTGGATGCCTTACTAAAGTATGACATTTTTGTCTCATTTTGGACGCCTTACTAAAGTATGACATTTTTGTCTCATTTTGGACGTCTTACTAAAGTATGACATTTTTGTCTCATATTGGACGCCTTACTAAACAATGACATTTTTGTCTCATTTTGGATGCCTTAATAAACTTTGAGGTTTTTGTCTCATTTTGGACACCTTACTAAACTATGACATTTTTGTCTCATTTTGGATGCCTCACTGAAGTATGACATTTTTGTCTCATTTTGGACGTCTTACTAAAGTATGACATTTTGTCTCATTTTGGACACCTTACTAAATCATATTTAATTTTTGTCTCACTTTGGATGCCTTACTAAACTTTAAGGTTTTTGTCTCATTTTGGACACCTTACCAAACTATTAAATTTTTGTCTCATTTTGGATGCCTTACTAAAGTATGACATTTTTGTCTCATTTTGGACGTCTTACTAAAGTTTGACATTTTTGTCTCATTTTGGACGTCTTACTAAACTATGACATTTTTGTCTCATTTTGGATGCCTTACTAAAGTATGACATTTTTGTCTCATTTTGGACGTCTTACTAAACTATGACATTTTGTCTCATTTTGGACACCTGACTAAACTATGACGTTTTTTGTCTCATTTTGGACGTCTTACTAAAGTGTGACATTTCGTCTCATTTTGGACACCTGACTAAACTATGACGTTTTTTGTTTCATTTTGGACGCCTTACTAAACTATGAGTTTTTTGTCTGATTTGGACATTTTACTATACTAGGACATATTGTCTCATTTTGGACACCTTACTAAACTATGACATTTTTGTCTAATTTTGGACGTCTTACTAAAGTATGACATTGTTTTCTCATTTTAGACACTTAGGAAAACTATGACATTTTTGTCTCATTTTGGATGTCTTACTAAACTATAACAATTTTGTCTCATTTTGGATGTCTTACTAAACTATGACATTTTGTCTCATTTTAGAAGTCTTACTAAACTATGACGTTTTTTGTCTCATTTTGGACGTCTTACTAAACTATGACATTTTGTCTCATTTTTGACATCTTACTAAATTATGCGATTTTTGTCTGATTTTGGAAGTCTTACTTAACTATGACATTTTTGTTTCATTTTGGACGCCTTACTAAACTATGAGTTTTTTGTCTGATTTGGACATCTTACTTAACAAGGACATTTTTGTCTCATTTTGGATGCCTTACTAAAGTATGACATTTTTGTCTCATTTTGGACGCCTTACTAAAGTATGACATTTTTGTCTCATTTTGGACGTCTTACTAAAGTATGACATTTTTGTCTCATATTGGACGCCTTACTAAACAATGACATTTTTGTCTCATTTTGGATGCCTTACTAAACTTTGAGGTTTTTGTCTCATTTTGGACACCTTACTAAACTATGACATTTTTGTCTCATTTTGGATGCCTCACTGAAGTATGACATTTTTGTCTCATTTTGGACGTCTTACTAAAGTATGACATTTTGTCTCATTTTGGACACCTTACTAAACTATTAAATTTTTGTCTCACTTTGGATGCCTTACTAAACTTTAAGGTTTTTGTCTCATTTTGGACACCTTACCAAACTATTAAATTTTTGTCTCATTTTGGATGCCTTACTAAAGTATGACATTTTTGTCTCATTTTGGACGTCTTACTAAAGTTTGACATTTTTGTCTCATTTTGGACGTCTTACTAAAGTATTGCATTTTTGTCTCATCTTGGACGCCTTACTAAACAATGACATTTTTGTCTCATTTTGGATGGCTTACTTAACTTTGAGGTTTTTGTCTCATTTTGGACGTCTTACTAAAGTATTACATTTTTGTCTCATTTTGGATGCCTCACTAAAGTATGACATTTTTGTCTCATTTTGGACGTCTTACTAAAGTACAACATTTTGTCTCATTTTGGACACCTTACTAAACCATTACATTTTTGTCTCACTTTGGATGCCTTACTAAACTTTAAGGTTTTTGTCTCATTTTGGACACCTTACTAAACTATTACATTTTTGTCTCATTTTGGATGCCTTACTAAAGTATGACATTTTTGTCTCATTTTGGACGTCTTACTAAAGTATGACATTTTTGTCTCATTTTGGACGTCTTACTACAGTATGACATTTTTGTCTCATTTTGGACGTCTTACTAAAGTATGACATTTTTGTCTCATATTGGACGCCTTACTAAACTTTGAGGTTTTTGTCTCATTTTGGACGCCTTACTAAACTTTGAGGTTTTTGTCTCATTTTGGACGCCTTACTAAACTATGACATTTTTGTCTCATTTTGGATGCCTTACTAAAGTATGACATTTTTGTCTCATTTTGGACGTCTTACTAAAGTATGACATTTTGTCTCATTTTGGACACCTGACTAAACTATGACGTTTTTTGTCTCATTTTGGACGTCTTACTAAACAATGACATTTTGTCTCATTTTTGACATCTTACTAAATAATGCGATTTTTGTCTCATTTTGGAAGTCTTACTAAACTATGACGTTTTTTGTCTCATCTTGGACGTCTTACTAAACTATGACATTTCTGTCTCATTTTGGACGTCTTACTAAAGTATAAGATTTTTGTCTCATTTTGGACGTCTTACTAAAGTATGACATTTTTGTCTCATTTTGGATGCCTTACTAAACTATGAGTTTTTTGTCTGATTTGGACATCTTACTAAACTAGGACATTTTGTCTCATTTTGGACACCTTACTAAACTATTACATTTTTGTCTCATTTTGGACGTCTTACTAAAGTATGACATTTCGTCTCATTTTGGACACCTGACCAAACTATGACGTTTTTTGTCTCATTTTGTATGTCTTACTAAACTATGACAATTTTGTCTCATTATGGAAGTCTTACTAAACTATGACATTTTGTCTCATTTTAGAAGTCTTACTAAACTATGACGTTTTTTGTCTCATTTTGGACGTCTTACTAAACTATGACATTTTGTCTCATTTTTGACATCTTACTAAATTATGCGATTTTTGTCTAATTTTGGAAGTCTTACTTAACTATGACATGTTTGTTTCATTTTGGACGCCTTACTAAACTATGAGTTTTTTGCCTGATTTGGACATCTTACTTAACAAGGACATTTTTGTCTCATTTTGGATGCCTTACTAAAGTATGACATTTTTGTCTCATTTTGGACGTCTTACTAAAGTATGACATTTTTGTCTCATTTTGGACGTCTTACTAAAGTATGACATTTTTGTCTCATATTGGACGCCTTACTAAACAATGACATTTTTGTCTCATTTTGGATGCCTTACTAAACTTTGAGGTTTTTGTCTCATTTTGGACACCTTACTAAACTATTACATTTTTGTCTCATTTTGGATGCCTCACTAAAGTATGACATTTTTGTCTCATTTTGGACGTCTTACTATAGTATGACATTTTGTCTCATTTTGGACACCTTACTAAACTATTACATTTTTGTCTCACTTTGGATGCCTTACTAAACTTTAAGGTTTTTGTCTCATTTTGGACACCTTACTAAACTATTAAATTTTTGTCTCATTTTGGATGCCTTACTAAAGTATGACATTTTTGTCTCATTTTGGACGTCTTACTAAAGTTTGACATTTTTGTCTCATTTTGGACGTCTTACTAAAGTATGACATTTTTGTCTCATCTTGGACGCCTTACTTAACAATGACATTTTTGTCTCATTTTGGATGGCTTACTTAACTTTGAGGTTTTTGTCTCATTTTGGACGTCTTACTAAAGTATTACATTTTTGTCTCATTTTGGATGCCTCACTAAAGTATGACATTTTTGTCTCATTTTGGATGTCTTACTAAAGTACGACATTTTGTCTCATTTTGGACACCTTACTAAACTATTACATTTTTGTCTCACTTTGGATGCCTTACTAAACTTTAAGGTTTTTGTCTCATTTTGGAAGTCTTACTAAACTATGACATTTTTGTCTCATTTTGGATGCCTTACTAAAGTATGACATTTTTGTCTCATTTTGGACGTCTTACTAAAGTATGACATTTTGTCTCATTTTGGACACCTGACTAAACTATGACGTTTTTTGTCTCATTTTGGAAGTCTTACTAAACAATGACATTTTGTCTCATTTTGGAAGTCTTACTAAACTATGACATTTTTGTCTCATTTTTGGATGTCTTACTAAACTATGACAATTTTGTCTCATTATGGAAGTCTTACTAAACTATGACATTTTGTCTCATTTTAGAAGTCTTACTAAACTATGACGTTTTTTGTCTCATTTTGGACGTCTTACTAAACTATGACATTTTTGTTTCATTTTGGACGCCTTACTAAACTATGAGTTTTTTGTCTGATTTGGAAATCTTACTTAACTAGGACATTTTGTCTCATTTTGGACACCTTACTAAACTAGGACATTTTGTCTCATTTTGGACACCTTACTAAACTATGACATTTTTGTCTCATTTTGGACGCCTTACTAAAGTATGACATTTTTGTCTCATTTTGGACGTCTTACTAAACTATGACATTTCTGTCTCATTTTGGATGCCTTACTAAACTTTAAGGTTTTTGTCTCATTTTGGACACCTTACTAAACTATTACATTTTTGTCTCATTTTGGATGCCTTACTAAAGTATGACATTTTTGTCTCATTTTGGACGTCTTACTAAAGTATGACATTTTTGTCTCATTTTGGACGTCTTACTAAAGTATGACATTTTTGTCTCATTTTGGACGTCTTACTAAAGTTTGACATTTTTGTCTCATTTTGGACGTCTTACTAAAGTATGACATTTTTGTCTCATCTTGGACGCCTTACTTAACAATGACATTTTTGTCTCATTTTGGATGGCTTACTTAACTTTGAGGTTTTTGTCTCATTTTGGACGTCTTACTAAAGTATTACATTTTTGTCTCATTTTGGACACCTTACTAAACTATTACATTTTTGTCTCATTTTGGATGCCTTACTAAAGTATGACATTTTTGTCTCATTTTGGACGTCTTACTAAAGTATGACATTTTTGTCTCATTTTGGACGTCTTACTAAAGTATGACATTTTTGTCTCATTTTGGACGTCTTACTAAAGTTTGACATTTTTGTCTCATTTTGGACGTCTTACTAAAGTATGACATTTTTGTCTTATCTTGGACGCCTTACTTAACAATGACATTTTTGTCTCATTTTGGATGGCTTACTTAACTTTGAGGTTTTTGTCTCATTTTGGACGTCTTACTAAAGTATTACATTTTTGTCTCATTTTGGATGCCTCACTAAAGTATGACATTTTTGTCTCATTTTGGATGTCTTACTAAAGTACGACATTTTGTCTCATTTTGGACACCTTACTAAACTATTACATTTTTGTCTCACTTTGGATGCCTTACTAAACTTTAAGGTTTTTGTCTCATTTTGGACACCTTACTAAACTATTACATTTTTGTCTCATTTTGGATGCCTTACTAAAGTATGACATTTTTGTCTCATTTTGGACGTCTTACTAAAGTATGACATTTTTGTCTCATTTTGGACGTCTCACTAAAGTATGACATTTTTGTCTCATTTTGGACGTCTTACTTAAGTATGACATTTTTGTCTCATTTTGGACATCTTACTAAAGTATGACATTTTTGTCTCATATTGGACGCCTTACTAAACTTTGAGGTTTTTGTCTCATTTTGGACGTCTTACTAAACTATGACATTTTTGTCTTATTTTGGATGCCTTACTAAAGTATGACATTTTTGTCTCATTTTGGACGTCTTACTAAAGTATGACATTTTGTCTCATTTTGGACACCTGACTAAACTATGACGTTTTTTGTCTCATTTTGGAAGTCTTACTAAACAATGACATTTTGTCTCATTTTGGAAGTCTTACTAAACTCTGACAATTTTGTCTCATTATGGAAGTCTTACTAAACTATGACATTTTGTCTCATTTTAGAAGTCTAACTAAACTATGACGTTTTTTGTCTCATTTTGGACGTCTTACTAAACTATGACATTTTTGTTTCATTTTGGACGCCTTACTAAACTATGAGTTTTTTGTCTGATTTGGAAATCTTACTTAACTAGGACATTTTGTCTCATTTTGGACACCTTACTAAACTAGGACATTTTGTCTCATTTTGGACACCTTACTGAACTATGACATTTTTGTCTCATTTTGGACGCCTTACTAAAGTATGACATTTTTGTCTCATTTTGGACGTCTTACTAAACTATGACATTTCTGTCTCATTTTGGACGTCTTACTAAAGTATGACATTTTTGTCTCATTTTGGACGCCTTACTAAAGTATGACATTTTTGTCTCATTTTGGACGTCTTACTAAAGTATGACATTTTTGTCTCATTTTGGACGTCTTACTAAACTATGACATTTCTGTCTCATTTTGGACGTCTTACTAAAGTATGACATTTTTGTCTCATTTTGGACGTCTTACTAAAGTATGACATTTTTGTCTCATTTTGGACGCCTTACTAAACTATGAAATTTTTGTCTCATTTTTGGACCTCTTAAGTATGGCATTGTTTTCTCATTTTAGACACTTAGGTAAACTATGACATTTTTGTCTCATTATAGACGTCTTACTAAACTATGACATTTTTGTCTAATTTTTGGAAGTCTTACTAAACTATGACAATTTTGTGTAATTTTGGACACCTTACTAAACTATGACAGTTTTAGTCTAATTTTAGAAGTCTAACTAAAGTATGACATTTTGTCTCATTTTGGACACCTGACTAAACTATGACGTTTTTTGTCTCATTTTGGACGTCTTACTTAACTATGACATTTTGTCTCATTTTTGACATCTTACTAAATTAATGCGATTTTTGTCTAATTTTGGAAGTCTAACTTAACTATGACATGTTTGTTTCATTTTGGACGCCTTACTAAACTATGAGTTTTTGTCTGATTTGGACATATTACTAAAGTATGACATTTTTGTCTCATTTTGGACGTCTTACTAAAGTATGACATTTTTGTCTCATATTGGACGCCTTACTAAACAATGACATTTTTGTCTCATTTTGGATGCCTTACTAAACTTTGAGGTTTTTGTCTCATTTTGGACACCTTACTAAACTATTACATTTTTGTCTCATTTTGGATGCCTCACTAAAGTATGACATTTTTGTCTCATTTTGGACGTCTTACTAAAGTTTGACATTTTTGTCTCATTTTGGACGTCTTACTAAAGTATGACATTTTTGTCTCATCTTGGACGCCTTACTAAACAATGACATTTTTGTCTCATTTTGGATGGCTTACTTAACTTTGAGGTTTTTGTCTCATTTTGGACGTCTTACTAAAGTATTACATTTTTGTCTCATTTTGGATGCCTCACTAAAGTATGACATTTTTGTCTCATTTTGGACGTCTTACTAAAGTACGACATTTTGTCTCATTTTGGACACCTTACTAAACTATTACATTTTTGTCTCACTTTGGATGCCTTACTAAACTTTAAGGTTTTTGTCTCATTTTGGACACCTTACCAAACTATAACATTTTTGTCTCATTTTGGATGCCTTACTAAAGTATGACCTTTTGTCTCATTTTGGACGTCTTACTAAAGTATGAAATTTTTGTCTCATTTTGGACGTCTTACTAAAGTATGACATTTTTGTCTCATTTTGGACGTCTTACTTAAGTATGACATTTTTGTCTCATTTTGGACGTCTTACTAAAGTATGACATTTTTGTCTCATATTGGATGCCTTACTAAACTTTGAGGTTTTTGTCTCATTTTGGATGCCTTACTAAACTATGACATTTTTGTCTCATTTTGGATGCCTTACTAAAGTATGACATTTTTGTCTCATTTTGGATGCCTTACTAAAGTATGACATTTTGTCTCATTTTGGACGTCTTACTAAAGTATGACATTTTTGTCTCATTTTGGACGTCTTACTAAAGTATGACATTTTTGTCTCATTTTGGATGCCTTACTAAATAATGCGATTTTTGTCTCATTTTGGAAGTCTTACTAATCTATGACATTTTTGTCTCATTTTTGAATGTCTTACTAAACTATGACAATTTTGTCTCATTATGGAAGTCTTACTAAACTATGACATTTTGTCTCATTTTAGAAGTCTTACTAAACTATGACGTTTTTTGTCTCATTTTGGACGTCTTACTAAACTATGACATTTTTGTTTCATTTTGGACGCCTTACTAAACTATGAGTTTTTTGTCTGATTTGGAAATCTTACTTAACTAGGACATTTTGTCTCATTTTGGACGCCTTACTAAAGTATGACATTTTTGTCTCATTTTGGACGTCTTACTAAAGTATGACATTTTTGTCTCATTTTGGACGTCTTACTAAAGTATGACATTTTTGTCTCATTTTGGACGTCTTACTAAACTATGACATTTCTGTCTCATTTTGGACGTCTTACTAAAGTATGACATTTTTGTCTCATTTTGGACGTCTTACTAAAGTATGACATTTTTGTCTCATTTTGGATGCCTTACTAAACTTTGAGTTTTTTGTCTCATTTTGGACGTCTTACTAAAGTATGACATTTTTGTCTCATTTTGGACGTCTTACTAAAGTATGACATTTTTGTCTCATTTTGGACGCCTTACTAAACTATGAAATTTTTGTCTCATTTTTGGACCACTTAAGTATGGCATTGTTTTCTCATTTTAGACACTTAGGTAAACTATGACATTTTTGTCTCATTATAGACGTCTTACTAAACTATGACATTTTTGTCTAATTTTTGGAAGTCTTACTAAACTATGACAATTTTGTCTAATTTTGGACACCTTACTAAACTATGACAATTTTGTCTCATTTTGGACACCTGACTAAACTATGACGTTTTTTGTCTCATTTTGGACATCTTACTAAACTATGACATTTTTGTTTCATTTTGGACGCCTTACTAAACTATGAGTTTTTTGTCTGATTTGGACATCTTACTAAACTAGGACATTTTGTCTCATTTTGGACGCCTTACTAAAGTATGACATTGTTTTCTCATTTTAGACACTTGGGTAAACTATGACATTTTTGTCTCATTTTTGGATGTCTTACTAAACATGACAATTTTGTCTCCTTATGGAAGTCTTACTAAACTATGACATTTTGTCTCATTTTAGAAGTCTTACTAAACTATGACATTTTGTCTCATTTTAGAAGTCTTACTAAACTATGACATTTTGTCTCATTTTGGACACCTGACTAAACTATGACGTTTTTTGTCTCATTTTGGACGCCTTACTAAACTTTGAGTTTTTTGTCTGATTTGGACATCTTGCTAAACTAGGACATTCTGTCTCATTTTGGACGCCTTACTAAACTATGACGTTTTTTGTTTCATTTTGGACGCCTTACTAAACTATGACATTTTTGTCTAATTTTGGACGCCTTACTAAAGTATGACATTGTTTTCTCATTTTGGACAGTTAGGTAAACTATGACATTTTTGTCTCATTTTTGGATGTCTTACTAAACTATGACAATTTTGTCTCATTATGGAAGTCTTACTTAACTATGACATTTTGGTTCATTTTTGAAGTCTTACTAAACTATGACATATTGTCTCATTTTGGACACCTGACTAAACTATGACGTTTTTTGTCTCATTATGGAAGTCTTACTTAACTATGACATTTTGGTTCATTTTAGAAGTCTTACTAAACTATGACATTTTGTCTCATTTTTGACACCTGACTAAACTATGACGTTTTTTGTTTCATTTTGGACGCCTTACTAAACTATGAGTTTTTCTCTGATTTGGACATCTTACTAAACTAATACATTTATGTCTCATTTTGGATGCCTTACTAAACTATGAAATTTTTGTCTCATTTTTGGACGTCTTACTAAACTAGGACATTTTTGTCTCATTTTGGACGCCTCACTAAACTATGAAATTTTTGTCTCATTTTTGGACGTCTTAAGTATGACATGGTTTTCTCATTTTAGACACTTAGGTAAACTATGACATTCTTGTCTCATTATGGACGTCTTACTAAACTATGACATTTTGTCTCATTTTTGACATCTTACTAAACTATGAGTGTTTTGTCTGATTTGGACATCTTACTAAATTTTTAATCATTTTGGACACCTTACTAAACTTTGAGGTTTTTGTCTCATTTTGGATTTCTTACTAAACTATGAGATTTTTAGTCTAATTTTGGAAACCTGACTTAACTATGACATTTTTCTCATTTTGGATGTCTTACTAAATTATGACATTTGTGTCTCATTTTGGAAGTCTTACTAAAATATGACAATTTATGTCTAATTTTAGACGTCTAACTTAAGTATGACATTTTGTCTCATTTTGGACACCTGACTAAACTATGACATTTTTTGTCTTGTTTTGGAAGTCTTACTAAACTAGGACATTTTGTCTCACTTTGGACACCTTACTAAACTAAGACATTTTGTCTCACTTTGGACACCTTACTAAACTAGGACATTTTTATCTTATTTTGGATGCCTTACTAAACTTTGAGGTTTTTGTCTCATTTTGGACGTCTTACTAAAGTATCACATTGTTGGCTCATTTTGGATGCTTTACTAAACTATGACATTTTTGTCTCATTTTCGGACGTCTTACTTAAGTATGACATTGTTTTCTCATTTTAGACACCTAGGTAAACTATGACATTTTTGTTTCATTTTGGACACCTTACTAAACTATGAGTTTTTTGTCTGATTTGGACATCTTACTAAACTAGGACATTTTGTCTCATTTTGGACACCTTACTAAATTATGAAATGTTTGTCTCATTTTGGATCCCTTACTGAACTATGACATTTTGGACACCTTACTAAACTATGACATTTTCTGTCTGATTTTGGACGCCTTACTTAACTATGACATTGTTGTCTCATTTTGGACGGCTTACTAAACGATGACATTTTTCTCTCATTTTGGACATCTTATTAAACTTTGACATTTTGTCTCATTTTGGATGCCTTATGACAAATATGACATTATTTCATTAGGTCCTTGAATTTGAGGGCCATTGGTTCTGGAAAGTCCTTGAAAAGTCATTGAATTTGATGTATGTGAACCTTGTTTGTTTACCTTTCAGTAAAATTTGAAGGGCTGTTTTTTTATTATTGGAACGGTGTGTTTTAATGAGATAACAAATGTATGAGCAAAACTGTTTTTCTCAACACTCGAATAATTAAATGCGATACAACAGAGCGATGAATACCTTTGTGAAGTCATAATTGCCTCAAATAGACCGACAAACACAACAGATCCGACAATGAGACGCGTGTCTTTTAATCGCCCTTCACAAGTCATAAAACTCTGCAGCGGAAAGCCTCGGAAAGTAGGGTGGTGACTGTAAATATTAAGGTCTGAGGACGTTGTTAATGGATTCTCTGATGACACATTTGATCCGAGCACCGATTGTAATTGCTTTTTACATGACAAGTAATAGTGTGAGGGCTTTGGAGACACAGAAAGATTCCCCTGGAAATAGAGACCTATGAAATTAAACCTTGGTTTTCAATTTTCACTCCCACCAGAGTTGAGCAATTAAAGTGATTTAACCCAGCTGCTTTGACATGAATACGTTCTGTAGTTTACGAGTGCCTTTAAAAAGTTGCCCTTTTATATCATATATACTGTATATCAGATTATATTAGACTTTGGGAAAATTCACTTGTTACAGCAGCTGTAGGTCAGAGCAGATACAAAACAGGACAAATACAACAGGAAGAGAAAAAAAATATACATTCAAACTTTATTCATAGGCATTTGCTATGATATTGTAAGATATTAACCCATTCAAAACCTTTGGATTACAATCACTTGTCACATCTTAATGTGTCAATATGACATGTGACGTAGGAAGATACAATATGTTTATTGTTTTTTTTAAAAGTAGTATTATCATTATTTCACATACAATTTTGACTATAGCGTTCTACACTGCGCTGAAGTAATGAATATTCTGATCAAATAACAGCCCATACAAAATAAAAGCACAGACACCGGTTAGTTGTGGATTGCAGTGTTGGAGACTTTATCGAGAAAAAAGTCATAATACTGAGAGTAAATATTCTGAGATTAAATTCGGAATTCAGAGATTAAAGAAAAAGTGAGAATTCTGAGATTACATATTCTGAGATTGAAGAAAAAGTCAGAATTCAGAGATTATAGTTTTGTTTTATTATTATATGGCCCTAATACTCCTCCACAGAAATATAATTAATGAAAGACAATAAAAAATAACAAAAATAACCAAAAAGTTGGCTAAAGCAAAATCACAGATGTGTGCTTCAACTATAGCTATAGGTAACTATGGGTAACGCTGATATCTTACACTTAAAGTACACATGTATCTTCTTAAATACTGGGTTAGGGGTTATTTTTATTATATTATGTTTATAATAATCTAATTAAGGAGCAAATGTAACCCCCCTCTCCCTCCCCAAAGTATTCTGATCCAGGTTGAGATGACCTTTGTCCACAGTGGGACATCTCTGAAGGCCTCATTTGACTCATGCAATCCACACTCATTAAACCGTTAAGCCGATAGTGCATTGCTTTGCAGGAGTAAATGTCACGATACACAAAGACGCACCTGAATTAGCATTTTCCATCTGAAAAGTGTCCTGTCATCACATCACAAAGCCGAGTGAATCACTCACAACTTGTGTCACCTGTGCAAATACTCTCCTTCCATTTTCAAACAAATCCTCCCCTCTGTCTTTTTCTCGACTGTCTCTCTCTCTCTCTTTGTGTGTGTGTGTGTGTGTGTGTGTCTCCGGATTCAAGATAAAGACTGAATTGCACAGCACAAGAGTTGTGCGGATAGCATAGACAGAGATTACCCTCCCTGATCTTCTTCTACAGACAAGAAATAGTTCAGCGCAAAATCCTCCCCGAGGGCTTTGCCACCTCAGTTCTGACAGACTGCGTATTAGCATGCATCACAGGACAGGAAAAAGGAAAGGTTTCATCGCCGTTTGACCCTCCACTTGACTGGAGAAGGCGGGCGAGGAATCCACGGAGCTTGTGCCAGCGTGGTAAGTTTGGCCTGTCACCACGCTGATCTGTGCTCATGCATATACTTTCATTTCAGAGACATATGGCTCCACACGCTGACTGCCTCGCCATGTGGGCGCCCTTTCTTTCCGTGACAAGAGAAAAGTCAAAAGTTTTACGTCCTAAAGCAGCTCTGGGAAGCTGGTGTTTAACCTTTGGTTTGGTCGTGCTCGTGAATGATAACAAATAACAATAAAACAGGTTCATGAGTCAAGGTAAAATTATTTAAACATATACGCAATGAATAATGAACGTTGTTTATTATTGGATAAAAAAAAAAAAAAACTTTTAAATTAATAACTGAATCATTAAAGGGCTACTTCAAACAGAAAATTATGTTGTTGTTTTTTTGTTTTTTTTTAATAATTTCGAAATAAATGAGTTATTTGATCATTTCCACGACAACAACTATTAGCCTTCAAAGAAAATAAAAGCCCTACGCTGCTCTTGACTCACTGTGTTTCTGTCAATTTTTATGAAAAAAAGATCTGAAAAAGTAAAAAAAATATATTTATTAATTTAATCCAATTCTAATGTAAATAGAATGTGAATTAAACAAACACAGCAGCGTTGTAGCTGTTTTAAGGAATAATGTTAATGATTTTTTGAAATTCAGGACATTTGTCCTGATTCACTTTGACAGTGAGCCGAATTTCTTCACAAAAACAAAAAGTGTCTCGGATTGACTTGAAATTTGCCATCATAATAGTCGGCATTGCCCTGAACAAGGATCAGTTGAAAGTATTTGCAAACGGCTTAAGGAAGAATTTTTATGAATTTTTGAAATTCAGGAAATGTCCATTTGCCCTGATGCACTTTGACAGTGAGCTGAATTTCTTCAAAAACAAGGTCTTAAGTTGTTTAGTCTTCATTTGACCATGTGAGGAAAAAGGGTAAAACAGCCCTTTAATTCTTATTAATTAAGTCTTTTAATGTGGCACATTAATGTCATTACCTTTTTGATTCCTTACTAAAGTTACAGATTATTTAACAGCTCAGTATTTAAACAGACTTGACTTACTTTTATTTTGAAAATACTGTTGGAAACAACTTCAAAAACGTGATTTTTTTTTAAAATGTGAAATATCCAGTTAAATGCAGTATGTATAGGGGAAAATACTGCTTAACCACAGTAATGTATGACATAACTTAGTTTAAATGTGATAGTAATAAGAAAAATCAACCCATCTTTCCTGGAACTCTGACAATGACATAACTTAATTAAAATTGAGTAAAATATCTAAATACACAGACTGTTTGACGCATAAAATTAGACATGAGAAGAGGAGTATCTGTGATATTAGCTGCTGCTTCTTTTTGGATTATGTTTGCAAGTATAATTGTGGAGAAAAAGATTAATTTTTTTACTGTCACAAATACAAATCAGTACAATTTTTTTGTTGTCTTTTTATTCAAATACTTGAAGCTTATTTGTCAGTAGGAGTCTCGTTGTCACAGGACGCCACCAAACGATCCTAATGGCGTCATTATGCGCTGCTAAAAATACTCCTCCGTCATTTTCCCAGCCTCTGTCACCGTGTCACGTCTTATCGTGTTTGCTTTTGTGCACCGTGGCAAAGTCGGCTGTTGGAAGTGGCATCAAAAAAAAAAACCTCTGATCTAATAAATGTCTCAGTCGTATAAGCTGCTGCTTCACTGCCTAATTAAGAAGCATGAATAATGCAGAAGCCGGAGTCGTGAAAGGAACTGGCAAGCGTGCGTTTGCCCTGGATGCAGGGAGATGACTCGTCAGGAACGGTGAAGCAGGACAAACCCGGCTCATACTGGGGGACAGGACGTGTGCGTGGGAACGGACGGATGGAGAATTATGTGGCGGTGTGTGAAATATTAGGGGGCGAGAATTTTTTTAGCTTGTGACATATTTTTTGATCTGAGAATGTAGCATTTTCAAAGTTGGCTCGTCTCACAAATGGGTCAGTGGCCGTGGGAATGGTCCAAGTCGTGGACGCCGCCGCCGCCGCCGCGCTGGTGTGAGCTGCGATAAAAGTAGGTCAGTAAATAAAATAGAACTCTTTCTCCCAAAACGATGAGACTTGTTTTAATGTGATTATAGAAGCTGAGACAAAGAACATATGACATTAATATTATTATTCCTAATTAGAAAGCAAAACACTTGGTATTCATTTTGCGCTGCTGACAAAACGACAAAAACAACATCACTCTAAAATTAGCAGGTGTATTTTCGGGGCCCAGTGTGAATGCGCCAAAAAGTAAGTTAGACCATTGCTGCTCCCTGTGGTGCGACATCACAAATGCACCAAAAATACAACGGAGCTCAGTGACTGTGTTACGGCACTTATCTTTTTATTTATTTTTTTTTACTTCAATCTGGGGCGCGACGAGCAATTATACTCTTTGGTCCATAAAATGTTGATTGTTCAATGATCTTCTCAAATGTCTTGTCGTGTCCACAAAGCCAAAGTGAATTCTTAGTCACGTGGAGCAAAGAAACCAGTAGATAGTTACATTTAAGAGGCTGAAAATACAGAGAAGCCCTCAAATCAATTATTGTCAAAACAGTTGACAATTAATTTAGGAATAGATAATAATCGACAGAGGTGATAGATTCCAAATGCCCTGACTTATGGAATGTTCTCAAATGTCTGCTTTTACGGCTTTGCGTAACAACCTGGCAACCCGAGCGGAGCCAGCATCACTCTGTGAAATAATGTCCACATTCCACACTTCAAATCCCACAAAGGAAGGTAAGACAGGAAAGTCTATTTCGTTCTATTTTAATCCAACGCTAGCTAAAGCTTTGGTGGATCAAAGGCTGGTAATGATTAGTGCAAAAAAAAAATAAAAAAATAGAAAAATGTAGGTCTAATAGTAGGTCAGTATATCTTTTTTGGGACCATGAATTTGGAATATCTGTGGAAATCATCTTCAATATTCATAGGACTTTGCTCGAGATTGAGGTTAAGACTTGAGACTTACTCCCATCATCTCTGACAATCGATGAATCAAGTGATTTTTTTCAGCCCTACTTCAATCCTTTATTCAGCTCGTCCAGTTGATGAAATAATAAAAAAAAAATTCTACAATATGACAGTGACCAGATATGCTGATCCTCTTATCCTTGTGCCAGAAATGATGCAGGATATTGCATCACAGCTGGAAAAGAAGCAAATTCACGACAGGCAGGGAGCGTCACTTATAACTTCTGCTACAATATAAGCCATCACACCAACAGTTGACACAAGAGGCAACTTGGAGTTTGTTAGGTAAAGGTTGTGATTAAAATTTCCAATATCGATTGAAAACATTTACACTGTACTTTAGTAGTTCTTTTTAGTCGTTAGCCCTGAGCGCGCTGGAGCTTTTTCACCCATGAAAATGAGACGTTAAGGGAATAAAAAGTTGCTATGATGAACTCTACTGAGAATTTGGTCAATGAAATAAAAACGAACCGATCAGAGAAGAATAATAACGCGAAGAGATCCAGTCACTGATCCCTTTGCGAGGTACTGAGGTTAGCTTGATCTAACCCGGATGTCAACACTTGATTTGACTTTATTTGAAAAGTGCTGGGCCATTAACGGCGTTAAAGTTGTTAACGCATGGTGCGTTTCCTTGACGACTGACCCGGAAAAAGACACGTGTGACGTCATGTTTACGTGACTCCTGTATTTCCAGTTTAATAAATAGATCGCTCCAGTTGTAGATGCGCTAACCGGGCTAAAGAAGCTAACACAGCTAACGGAGCTAACTGGTAAATGGTGGACTCTGATGCTGATGCTGCACGAAAAACTGCGTTCCTTTAGAAACTCATTATAACATTCAGGAGTCACGTAAACATGACATCACGCGTGTTGATGCCCGGCACTAGATTTGAAACATCAAAGGCATTAAATGGTCTCAATCGCTAATTCCAGCTCTTCTTCTTCAATCATGTGGCGATCCTTGGTAGATGATGATAAAGGATCGTCTTATTGTTAGAGCAGGCAGCCAGATCTGGAGCAGATGGGTTAACACTCACACATGCACCTTTCAAAAATGTCTGTCACCTGGACGTGGCCTGGGCAGGAGCAACAAAATATTTTGCCTTTGTTTATTCCATTATCTATTTTTTCCCACTCAACATACGCCATGAACACATCTTCACTTTCACAACTGATATTCAGACTGCCACAGTCTGCAGTTCTGTCAATCAATGAAATAAAAGTGTTATTGTTCACCCATTGTGTCCACGCCATACCATATTTGTCAAGGCCTTTGAGCCTTAACACAGAGTACTTATCTGTCATTAAATGACAAGTCAATAGTGACAAGTCAGTATCTCCCAATGTCTCTTCAATCAAAATGGTCTAGAAGTCGGGCACAATTGTGAGGCGACAACGTTTGGAAAACGATGGTTGAAATTGTTGGAATCCGAAGCTAAAGTTCCCCCCTTTTTTTGCGAGGGAATAAGTTGTGAAAGAGTGAGGAGAGAGTGATGCCAGTGATGAAAAAGAAGATGAATGACGAAGGGAAGCCAGACAGCGAATAGATGAGAGGATTTATAGTGAAACCTGCGCTGTAGTCCTGTCTAATAATCTGCCAGCAGTGGGTGGGTAGACAGCGGAAAACACTTTATTGATGGGACTGTTTACCCCCTTTTTCTCAGAGGAAAAAAACAAAGATTTTATACAGAAAACAAGGGGGTGAGAAGATACAAAGAACTACTACCTGCTGTGTGTGTGTGTATTTAGCTGTGCCTTCAGCTTGTTCATGTGTTTGCACACAGAAACTTGGAAAAAGAAGATGGCGGCAGTGAGGCTGAGGTGAGGTCAGTGCTGGACGAAGACACTGTCCTGTCTGATTTTAATTTATTAACCCTATCGAAGCAATGAATATTCATCAACTATAAAATTATAGTTGATGGTTATACATGATGTCTTTTTACTTTATACTGCATGGGTCAATTGCAGCACTTGACCGAGTCAGTAATTGCACAGCGGTGCACTAATTTTTAAATTTGTATATGCACTCGCCTGCGCGCAGCAGACAGAACTATGTGTTAGGTTTGTGTAGGAGGAATTCAATTAGTGTTACACAGACCTCAGACCTGTGATTCAGCTGAAAGCTGAGGAGGACTTTTCCGTACGAGACGATTCAAAGATGGACTTTCACAAGATTTTTTGTAAAAAACAACAAAAACATTCGATGTATGAACATGTATTTGCTGTGGATGGATGAACGGATGGATAAACAAGGGGACAGATGACGTCACATTGACAACAAGGTGGATGGATGGATGCATACAAAGACAAACTGACATACAGAATGGATCGATGATGGGTGGATGGATGGAAAAACAGATGGATGGATGGATGGATGAATGAACAGACGGATAGATGATGGGTGGACGGATGGATAGATGGATGGCTGGACAAATGAACAGACAGAAGGATGATGGATGGATGGATGGATGGATGGATGGATGGATGGACGAAGGAACAGATGAGCAGAAGGCTGGATGGATGCATGGACAGATGAACAGACATATGAAAGGATGGATGGGTGGATGGATGGATGGCTGGATGATGGACAGATGAACAGACAGGTGGATGGATGGATGAATGAACAGATGGATATATGATGGTGGATGGATGGATAGATGGATGGTTGGACAAATGAACGGACAGAAGGATGATGACTGGATGGATGTTGGATGAATGAACAGATGGCTGGATGGATGAAAGGATGGATAGATGGATGGTTGGAAGAATGAACAAATGGGAGGTTGGATGGATGGATGGATGATGAAAGGCAGATGGACAGACGGATGAACAGATGAACAGAAGGCTGGATGATGGATGGATTGGCAAACAGACAAATAGATGGATAAAAGCCAGGTTTGATTGATGGATGGACAAGCAGACAGACAGAAGGATGGATAAATATTATCATCCATCCTTCTTTTAAATGAAAAGATTGGACCAATATGAATTTGCTGTCGATATCATTGACACATCAGTCCTCAGTAAAAACCCAAGGACATAAAGTGTCTCTAGTTCAGTGTGACTCGTCCTCTACAGCTGTTCGTCTCCTGGACACAAAACAAACACAAAGACATCCCCTGTTCGGAGTTAAGCTTCTGAAGAAAACACTGGTTTCACCGTGAACAGGACAAAAAAAAAAAAAGAAGCCTCATCTGCATCTGCACAGCGACGATTAAAGCTGCCGTCTAAGCTGAGGCTAAACGTTAGCTGTTGTCAAGGTCACGGTAATAATTGTTAGTGAAACAGAAACCTTGATGGGGGAATATGAAATTAATCTCTGTGTACATTTAAGCCGCGCTCAGCACTATTCTCTTCAGAAGCTCCCAGGAGCCCTTCTTCAGCGAGTGGAGATAAAAGACTCCAAAGACAGTGGTTCGCACTATCTGAGACTTTACCTCGCAGTCATTTTAACTCACCAAAGTGTATTGTAATTGGACTCACTCCAGCACGGAGGAAATACTGCGGTGAGTTATTCAAAAATACCCACATTCACCTCTTTTCAGAAAGCAGGAGTTCATTAATTAATATCCGTTTTTTTTTTTTTTTTAAGTCTCTGTGAGGGAAGTGAACAGTGTCCTATAACTTCCCAGGTTTCTCATCCCTCCAATTATCTGTAATGGAAAAACGCCAAAGGTAGATTTTCTACAAAGATGGACTGCGCTTTAATGTTTAATTTTGGACAGGTCTTTAAATCATTTCTGATTTGTTCACGTAGTTCAACTTTAGTCCATTGAAAACTAGTTCAACTATCTTTACTGCATTATCTAGTGCTTAATTATTCCAACCTTTTAAAGGGAAAAAAAGAGTTTCCGGAGGCGTCTGGTAACACATGGACTGTCTCCTAAATTAATCATATACTTTGTCCAACACCTTTTGTGGAAAACATCAGTGTTTTTTTATCAATTTAAATACAAATAAAATCTAGCAGTAATGATGTAGTGGCCATGGGATTTCTGTAATTAAAATAATGTGATAATTGTAATGTCCATATCCATATCTAAGGCTTTTTGACTTATATAATAGTTAAATAATGTGATAATTACACTATAAAGAGAAACTCATAACCCTCTGTCAGTCTCGTAGCAGAATTAAATATAATTTATTATAAACATAGAACATGTTATTGTACAGATGGAGGAACTTTCAAGGTTGGCTCTAAGAGAGAGAGAGAGAAAGCCATTGTGTTCATTTCTATGCAAGTAAGAAGACAATCAGAGCCTGGTGTAAACAAATATATACACATAATGAACGAGCTCATGTCCTTCCTGATTCTAATGAAATAAAAAACATCTATTGGAGGAGCACCGGGGTGACCACAAAGAAAGAATAAAAATCCACCCATGGCTGCTCTACTTCACTGAACAAATGAACATAACTAATAATAGTTAGGCTAAGATAGAGAAAGAGTGAGTTTATGGAAGTTCAGACGTGTCAAGTTTACATTTACTTACATCACCGTGGAACTCTCACGGCCGAACAGACGACGAGAGCACGAACCAAAGGTGACGGGACGAAGAGTGAGCAAAAAACAGAGACACCAACAAACCTTGTAACCGATTTTCACTGTTTTGAATACCGAGAAAGCACAGACGTGACGTCACGATCCAGTCGAGACCCAGGACCACACACTTGGCATTTGATTTCCGGTGATTTGAGATCTCACAGAAACCCACGTGATTAAGCGTGACTCGAGAATCATGGAGGCGGAGTTGCCCGTGTCGTCAGTTAATAGCTGTTGAGTGTGCGATGTTTTGCGCGTGTTTGAGAAACACAACACAACTGTGGATAAGAGGACTCAATCAACTTGTCTTGTACACGTTACGCTTGTTAACAAAAGTACACAACATCCGATTCCGACTCGACTCGCTCTCAATGGTTATTGCGTGGTTCTGCTCACGCTCCCGATCGCTGTTCAGTCGTAAATATCAAACACGTTTAAGACTCTGATGACGTTAAAATCCTGTCTGTTAATCCCTCACACTACAGGATCATTTGGCCAGATAATCTGTGTACGGTCCTTTTACCATTAAAGCGGACCTAGACCGGAAGTTCCAATTAACGCTGTTTTTTAGTGTGTGTCTGCGTCATTACCTTGTTTACGAAGCCCTGAAGGTTCAAAACAAACAGTTCAGACATTGCTGAGACCGCTGTGTTTTTTTTTGTAATCTTGGGCTCAGCGAGATCTCTGAAAAAACCCGGTCCAGTTACGTAAACAACGGTTCTCCGGAACAGCAGATCGTCCTCCTCCGGGCACTAGTCCGGGTACATCCGGTTGCGTACATTGAACCCGCAGAAGAAGAATAACGTCCGTTGTGGAGGTGTTTCACGAGCGACAGTGTTTTAAACACTGTTAAAACAATGTTTTGATAATGAGTAGCAGTGCATCCACCGTTCCAGAGGGGGGAGCTGCGCTTCTGAGAGCGAGTGTGCTGAATATGTCACTTCCGGGGTACTGGCCAATCACAAGACAGTTGGGAAGCCGGGGTGAGAGTTGAGTCTAAAATATCGCGGCCGGGAAACAGCGTCAGAAAAGAGGATTTCTATCGGCTCGTTTACAGCAACTAGGAGGTTTTTGACCATAAAAACAAGTTAATGTATGTAAGTAGACCTCCATAACTAACATATTATGTGCAACAGGACCACTCTATGTGAGCTTTAAAACCGGTACATTTTGGTTTTGTGTCTACCTTTGTGTGTAGATTTGGCCAACTTTCAGTATCCAATGAGTCCTCAATGTCCAATCTAAGAGGTCCTTTTGAATATAATGCATTTATTTACATACCAGGCACAGGTACGGGTTCAGAGCGACAATAATTTATTCTATACAATGTTGGTAAATTATATATATTTCTATATTTGTGTTAAAAAAAAATGACCGAGGACTTGCACTTATTTATTCTGTGGGAGAAATCATCGGAAATCCACGGGTAAACAAGAAGCTCCTGGATTACAAGTCCCAGCAGGTCAGCCAAAGGGTATTATCTGACAAAAGGACAGTTAGGCTGCTCTGCTTGTCACTTGAAATAGCTGTGAGCTCAACCTGGAGCGAGCGATGGAGGCAGAAAACAGATGGATGACATCCCAAAGCCTCAGGACACTGCTGGGGAGACAAAAGGCGAAACTATAGAAGCCGAACAAACAGAGGCTTTAAACTAAACTAATGCAAAGTGATTTGTTGCTTTTGTCTGTACGGGTTTCCATTAATCTGGATCTGTGTGAATTATTGCTGCTGTTTTAGAATGTAGTGAAAGTGCCAAAAAAATGTTCAATTTTTGTTTTACTTTGTTAGCTTCTAAAGAGTACAAATTTGAACGTGTGCCATTTAAAATTCACCGATACTTGTACTAGCAGCTGCGCAGAACAGCATGTTTTTATGGCCACTGTCAGTTAAACATAATAAGATTCCCGACTGAAGTTAAGAGAGAAAGAAGAAAAGAGTCATCTGTTATCTCTGTTATGTCTGTGCCGGGTTCACATTGTGTGTGTGTGTGTGCGGTGAGTGACGGCTGCTGGGCTTTTTTGCCTTTGCAAAATCATTAAAATTATTTTTTATTATTAAACTACGTCACTGAACTCAATTAAATGTCAGGGTTCTTTAGCGTAAAGCTGTCATCAGTCCTGCAGATATTTCACAATAAAAGTTGTGTAGTACTAAATGGATTTAGTGAACTGGAATTGGAGAGTGCTTTTATTTTGAAACACAAAATTATTGTGGATCATGTTTTTACATCTTTATTCTGTAAAATCGTTGATATATTTTTGTGAACTTGCAGCATCACGAAGACTAGATCCTCATTTCTGAGGACGTTTGCGGCTAACATTTGACTCGTCGTTAGGGTTAAAGGCTTTGTTTGGACTGTCTAAATGAATGGAAGCCAGAGAGACCAGAGGAAAGGAAGTGGATCAAAACAAGGCTTTATATTAAAATATGATCCATTTCATCAAACACAGGTGACATGAAGTAAATGCCAACGGGGCTCAGGATTGAAGGAGAGGTCATGTGGGTGTTTTGCCAATTTCCGATCAGTTAGAAAACGCTCAGATTGGCTTTCATTCATCAATATTTGATATCAGGATCACGCACACGGTCCTCCGGTCTTCAGTGTTTGTTGTATCAGGTATATCCATCCATCTAAACTCTGAAAGACAACTTTCACCCCACCCCCACACAAGCCATCAGGTTTTGATTCTCCTGACTCTGAGTGTGTTATCGTCAGTTTCATCAAAGTTTTATTATTCTTTGGTTTTCAAATCAAAGCGCTCAAAATATTTTGCACACGCATGCTTTTCTGACCCATTTTAAACACATTTGCTGAGTCACTTATCTCAACCATTCGGACTGGGTCATAAACTTTAAGCGAGACATACAGTAATTTCGTCATCAGCCCATTTCCTTGTGGACCGGACACCATTTGAATTGCAGTTTGAGTTCCCGCAGTCAGTAACTATGGAAGCAAATGTGTCCCATTATATTATTATGAGCGGTCTTGAATAAGATAATGAAAATGCAGTTTGGAATTTTGTTTTTTTGATTTTATTTAATGGGACACATTTGCTTCCATATGTAACACCATGCCGACTGCACATGGTCCACAGTAACCATGGAAACTTGCTTTAGGTTGTCTGAGGGGGGTCCATCTGTGTCCATACTGTGTTCAAAATATTAAAGGAAAGACAAATTTGGGATGAAACCTTTGATGAGAAACGAGATCATGATCTGATTTTAGTACAATGGAACCATGGCGCACGTGGAACTGTGTAGCTGCGCTCTGTCGACTAACTCTACAGTAGAGTTATTCTACTAAAATCTAATGCAGTTGTATGTATTATTTACAGGTTATTATTATTAACTTACAACACAGTCATAAATGTTTCGATATGAAACCTTTTTAACATTTTTCCTTGTTGTTACATGATTTTTCAGTTTGAAGACAGGGAAACATGACATGTGGGGTGAAATCCAATTCCTTGCTTAACCCTCAATCTCAAAAATGCGCTCCCTCTAGTGCAAGTGCTGTCCCGATTCTAAGAAAAATTAAGTTGAAGGAGAAGTTTAAGGGCTGTATCGCCCTCAATATTGAGATTTTCTGAGACCACCCTTGGGAGCAAGGGCTACCCAGAATGCATTGCGTGTTTTCACATAACAAAGATGGTGCCGAAAGCAGCGAAACGAGTACGCTACAAATTAAGTATTTTCTTTGTTAATAGAGATATAAAATGATGAAAACCATTGTATTATCTTAGTTTAGGCCCATATTATGGATTACTGACGTCATTGTTGCGTAACATTTATTTTTATTTCTTTTTTTCTTTTGTCAATAGCCGACCGGTGCAGACAAGCGATCGTTTGCTATGGTTTACTTTTCAATAAGCCGTGGTGTGTGTTAACTGTCAGCTGAATATGTCCGTGGTTGTGGTATTTGTATGAGTATCATCTTATAACTAACTGACAACCTAATAACTTGACTGACAAACGGATCGTAATAAACAATCGTGACGTAAATGTGTTCTTCTTCTTCTTCTTTTTTGGAGTTGACAGACTGGACGCAGCTTTCGTGTTATTCTGCCCCCTACAGTCTGAAGACGTATCTGCATTTAAGGGGTGTCCCATTTCTAAGTGACAAAATAACCCTCACTTGGTTTTGAGGGCCAGTTAAGATTAAGGGTTGAGGGTTAAGATAGGAATTAGAATTGGCCCTTAGACTTAATGTATTATCTTCAGCAGGTCAATTGGTTTTTAGCAACAGCACAACAGCTGAGCTGATAAAATAATGTTGCTGTGTGTCTTTACCAAAACTTAACATTGGTTTCTGGATGACTCCCCTCCAAATGTCTCTCCAGGTGTGTTTTTTCTCCTTTGAGTTTTCTCTTCCTTATCGTTGTACGCAACATCCAACCACATGTTGTTTCTTTTCTTTCTTCTTAACGCCGTCATTTCTGCTACTTTCCTCGTGTGTCCTCCTCCGTGTTGTCATCCAGGTAGATCAAACTAACCTCTGTACCTCAAATTAGTCGGACTGGATGTCTTCTTATTATTATTCTTTTCTTCCGATTGGATCTTTTCACAACATTTCTCTTCCCATAACATTTCTGACAAGTTTTTAGGTCCCCGAAAACAAATTGGCTGAATTTTTCCAACCGTTTAAGTATTTATGTACATATGTTTTATGCATAAAATTAAGTCATTTAACAAGCATCTTATGTAAAAATGACATTAGGTGTCACAAATAAGGCCACTACATACACAAGTTAGCTCATGTCAGGAGAGTGTGATTTGGTTCAGGATAAAAAAAAAAAGTTTGGGAAACATTCGATTTAACACATCCAAGCAGTGGGAGTTAAGATTGCAGGATGACACTCTTTCTGGATGTGGGAGCCGCTTTATTGACGGTGGACATCAGCGTCTGTCTTCCCTCCTCCTCCTCCTCCTCCTGCTGCTGCGTCGGTTTTACACCATGTACAGTACTGTAGCTCTAATATTCACAAGAGACAATCCAATCACAGCCACTCCTTTAAGTACAGATGAAGCTGCGGCGGCGTGACCCCGGCGTTCATGTTCTGCCTCGAGGCAGCCTTGTCTCGTACGCGACCTGCTGCTGCTGCTGCTGCTGCGCTGCCTGTCGTCTAGTTAGAGGCTCGACACGATTCTTTCATTAACGCACAGTTGCTTTAACTGACAATATCTGTAACTTTGATGGCACAGCCTTATGGTATAATTGGTTTGGGGGTGGGGTGAAGGGGGGGGGGGAGCAGCTGCAGCTGTGGCTCCACACAGTTGATTATAAAATGATAATGAAAGAACAGAAGAAAGTGATGGATTTTTGAGCTGAAAGAAAAACGCAGATACTTAAATAGCAATACACCAATGATAAAAGTCTAATCTGCTTTATTTCGGTGTGCGTACGCGGTGATGGTGACTAATGACAAATATTTCCATGATAATGTTTCGTGAAACCCGAGTAGATTATAGCTTTGAAGGTGAAGATGAAAATGCAGTTTGTAGATTGAGCAAAAAATTGTAAAAATAATAGCAAACATCATACATTACTTACATTATTACCTATTTAATGCCATTACACTATAATATGAGATACAGAAATAAAAGGGTTAGTTTCGCCACTATGGAATGTCTCAAGCCCCTTTTCCGCCTATGGTCCCAGCTCGCCTCGGCACGGCACGGTTTAGGTTGGGTTTCCACGACAAAATAGTACCTACTCAAGGTCGGTGGAGTCATCGCTGCACCGCTGCATGAAACTGCCGTGACAAACGGGTGAATGGTTTACTCGTAAAGCAGTTGTTTTCAATGTAACTGAATCATTAGAATCAGTTAATTAAATTTGATAATTTGTTCAGTACTTTCTCCATGACCGTGCTGTCGCTAACTTAAATACACCAGATTCCTTTGTTAAATATTGAGATTTTATACATTTCCTTGCTAATTGTTGGAGATTAAGCCAAGTTTTACTTAGGATTGATAAGTCGGCATTGTTCGGCTTTGACCAATCAGTGGCCGCCAGTGGAAACGCAAATGTACCATGCCGCGCCGAGACGAGTTGAGCCGGTGGAGACGCGTCATTAGTTAATTTAAGCTATTTACAGTAGCAGCTTTAATGTTCCCCTTGTTATTTCTGTTGCATAGACTCTTTAGCTCTGTATAGGAATGATGGGAAAAAATATCTATATAGGAATTTCTAACAAATATTTCTCCAGCCTATATGAGCCGGAACCAAACCTCAGTGCCACTGAGCACTTTTCTCAGTCTCAGCCATTGAGCAGATGTACTTCTCACAATAATGTGAAACAGATCATTTTCCTTTCCTTTCCTTTTCTTTTTTTTCCCCTCCCTCTCTCTCTCCACAGTAAGCAGGCGAGTCGCAGGTACTGCAGAAGCAAATGGCTTCTTCCTCGCCACTGGCTTCAGGAGCGATCAGCACCCACCCCGAACCCGTGTGAGGGCGGAGATGAATTGAGTTTGAAAGATGATAATAGACTCCTGAGGAAACTAATCTATTTCTAAAAGAAGAAATAGACGGGGTATGAATTTGCTCACCTGCACCCGCCTGCCCTCTCCTTTTCACCGTGTCCGTCAGCAGCAGCGTTACCGGTCAATTTTGCAGGTGAAATATCCAAATCAAAATTGACCCTAAGCAGCATGGTAGCTACATGTCTTGAATTCCAGTTTCCTGCTGGAAAGCGCCCCCCAAAAAAACACACAAATCCAAAAAACTTATTTTTGACACTGTTAAAATGACAATCCGAAGCAATTTTCCCCTAAAAATGACATGTTTGTAATAAAGGAAGGACTCCTAATAGCAACATTATGTGACTAGAGATCATTGGAATTGGAGCAGATGTTTCCACCGTAGGCTGTGAGTGAATGACAGATAACCGATGAAAAAATATAAGTTGCTGTTTTGCAAAGCTGAAGCGTGTGTGTGGGCTACAGAAGCCCCAGAGTCCTGTGGTTTCCACATGATGATTTCACTCCCACTTCATTCTGCGCTCTCTCTGTATGTGTGTGTATATGTGTGTATATGCGTGTGTGGAAGTGGTGCCTCCATTACATACTGGAGCATATTACCTGCACTGGCCCCTTTTTCATTTTGTGGATAAATAAGCTTGAAATCAAGTCTTGAAAGTTTCCATGCTGCAGTAAAGGCAGCTGTTACAAGGCCAGGAGCATATGTAAACAAGGCAACACCAGGGCCCAGATGGCTCCCGTCAGTCCAGGACCCCGGGATCTGCCCTCCACGTCTGCGTCCTCGACAGGTGGATGATGATGATAATGATGATGATGTTTTTGATCACCGGTCACATCTGGGCTCACTGCAGAGGAGGGGGGAAGAAAAAAAAAAAATCAACATATCAGTCAGGAGGAGGCTTGTTATCAGTGGAACATCATGAAAGAAAAAAAAAAAACATAAGGAGAAGGCAGGGTTTGTTTGTTTGTTTTTCCTCTCCCAGAAAATGATCACTCTGCCATCTGTGGCTCTGAGCTGCGGAAGACGCAGATCTACAAACGTGGGGCATGAACTGTAACGATACTGTGTATACTGTGTGTAGGAGCTTTATTTTATTTAACTTTGCATTAACTTAAATTAGCTTAGAAGTTGCACGTCAAAGCAAAACGTGTGGTTATTATGGTAACTTTACGCGCCCTGTTGCAGGAAGCCTGTGAATCAGTGTCTTTGTCACCAGAGAGGAGAGTTGCAAAAAAAATGCCTGTACATAGTTTTAAATTTTTTTGGACACTGACACAAAAACTCAACCAAATGTTACTTTATATATGTTTTATACATTTCATAAATGTGTTTTTCTTCATTTTAAAGTGTAACACAGTACTTTAACATGCAGTAAATTGTAAATAGCGGCCAGATATTGAAAGTTACTCAGGAAAAATGGACAAAAGCATAACTCACAGGACATTAATTCTGGCCCTTTTATGGTTAAAATAAGACATTTTAAAGGCTAAGGTGTTAAAGGGTTACATTGGGAATGTAACTTTTTCAGGTCCAGTAAGTACACATTAGTGACATCTAATGGTGAGACTGCAGCTTGTAACAAACACATGTTTTCTATTAATTTTGCATCAAGAATTCAACTATGAATTGTTCCACTTCAAAACAAACACTTTTATTTTGAAATATAACTGAAATAAGCTTATAATAAGTTTCCCCTCTAACCCCGTTTGCCCGGCTCCTGTAGCTCTTTGTTTTTCCTCGGCCTCAGACGTCTTTCAGTACATTCACACACCCACGAAACCATTAAGGGAGTCTGTTAATTTTCCACCTCCCTATTTATAGTGAGCTGATGCAACCGAAGAGCACCTTCAGCCTCCATCACTCCCGCTCTCTCCCCCCGCGTTGCAGCAGAGAGCGTCTTGAGCTCTTCTCTCTCCCGTGAATCAACAATCTCTATTTATGTGAAGTGTTTGGGCTGAGACGTTAAAGCTGAATGCAGGAGCGTGGTCACTGAAACACCACTGAAATATCAATAAGAGCTCGTAGTCTGGAGACATGATTTACTAATGAGTAAACAGAGGAACTGACTTTTATATGTTTAAAATATATATTTAGTTGTATAGATATAGAAAAAATAACAAGCATATTAGCAGACGATAGACAGAGAGTGAGAGGTCCAGCTGTGGCTGATCAGTGTGAACCAAAACATGCTCTTTAAATCAATTTCAATATTTTTATTTCACTGATTTTAACACATTTCTGAGGAATAGAAACATATATGGCAATGACAATATAAAACTTGATATAAAGTATTTGATTTTTGTGATATACAGTGTGTGTGTGTGTGTTTCTCTAATCTCAGAATTCTGATTTTGTCTGCAGAATTCTGAGATTAAAGTCAGATTTAAGAGGGAACATTCTGACTTTAATCTCAGATTTCTCTTTTATTTTCCTCATAATTTTTACTTTAATCTAAGAATTTGAAATTTAATCTCAGAATTCAGATTTTTCTTTAATCTCAGAAATCTAACCTTTTCTTTAATCTCATAATTCTGACTTTAATCTCTCTTTTTTTTTTGCTTTAATCTCATAATTGTTACTTTAATCTCAGAATGTTTGTCCACTATTAGCTTTTATTCCACACCTTTAAAAAATTATTTATAAATAAATACATAAATAAAACATTAATGCAATTAATGCTTTTTTTGGCCAATTAATTTACAGTTATTATTAAGATAATACATTATTTCATTCACTTTTTTTTCTTCGCTTCTTCTTGCTTTTTTTTTTTGACAATCTGCATCCTGCCTTTACGAATGAATGTGCAAAGTACTGCAAACCACCGAGAACTTAACTCCAAAGCCAGTTTGTCAACACTTTTCTTTCTTTCTTTTTTAAGATTACACTTTAACAGGAACAGTTATCACCTCAGACAACTGCACCAAACCAGCTGCCAACATCCATCTTTCTGTTTACAACTCTTCAGAGGCCTCGAGTGTTGAGGCGGGAATTTCACTGTCTCTCCCTGAGTGAAATACAGCGTCGCTCTTCGGCTCGACTGATGTTACCTCAGGAAACCTTGCACTCCATCCTGACTTCATCTCTACGGGGAAGAGTAGAGAAGAGAGGAGCCCAATAGACCCACTGCTCCAGGACTTTCTCATTTCTCACTCAGACCCCAGGGTCATAAGTCTGTCATGGGCAGCATTACTATAACCCAGACCTTTTCAGAGTATATAAAGTCGGTGTTATCAAACTTTATCTTACTAGCAGAGGAAAAATAAGACCAACTGCAGGGGCCATTTGGACTCTGTGCACTTCAATTCCACATTTTATAGAGCAGCAGAAATAGCCCATAATTTATTTCCAACCATAGCCGAATCCACAAAAGTAAACTGTTGTTGCGATGATATAATTCCCCCCTTTTTGGGGCATTGTTAAAAATGTGACGTAATCTAATAAATCACAAGATGACGCATCAAATACCGACAAATCAATCAGTTTCTCTGACAAAATAACCTGTAGACAGAAAGAATCTTGTTGAATAATTATTTTTTTTTCCACACGGGTGAATGAAGCTAAGCAGCTCATCTCTAAGCTGTAAAAGAAATAAAAGAAAGTCAAGGACAGAAGCTTTGACCAAACAAAGCTATAAAAACACAGATATATGAAATATAACCAGACCTGTGGGTGTAGGGATGAATGGATGAATGGATGATCGGCTGCACAAAGTGCTGTATTTAAAAAGATAGTTTGATAGTTGAGATCAAGAGCAGCCAGTGGTGGTGGTCATTTTTCAGTCGCACAAACATTTGACCGGAGGAGAAGCTACAACCAGACGAGACTGAGAATATCTTTAGATTAAAATGGTTTAAAATGATCAGACTTGAAAAGAAAGATGTGTTGCTTCCAGTTCCACAACTACGGAAAATGATTAGGGACTTTAATCTCAGAATTCTGATTTTAAGATTTTAATCTCAGAATTTTGACTTAAATCTGAATTTAATTCCAGAATTCTACATTTTTATCTCAGAATTCTGACTTTAAAAATAATCTCAGATTCTGATTTTAAGATTTTAATCTCAGAATTCTGATTTTAAGATTTTAATCTCAGAATTCTGACTTTAAGATTTTAATCTCAGAATTCTGACTTTAATCTCAGAATTCTGATTTTAAGATTTTAATCTCAGAATTCTGATTTTAAGACTTTAATCTCAGAATTCTGATTTTAAGATTTTAATCTCAGAATTTTGACTTTAATCACAGAATTCTGATTTAAAGATTATAATCTCAGAATTCTGATTTTCAGTTTTTAATCTCAGAATTCTGACTTTAATCTGACTTTAATCTCACAATTCTGATTTTCAGATTTTAATCTCAGAATTCTGACTTTAATCTGACTTTAATCTCAGAATTCTGACTTTAATCTGACTTTAATCTCAGAATTCTGACTTTAATCTCAGAATTCTGACTTTAATCTGAATTTAATCCCAGAATTCTACATTTTTATCTCAGAATTCTGACTTTAAAAATAATCTCAGATTCTGATTTTAAGACTTTAATCTCAGAATTCTGACTTCAAGACTTTAATGTCACATTAATCTCAGAATTCAGATTTTAATCTCAGAATTCTGACTTCAAGACTTTAATGTCACATTAATCTCAGAATTCAGATTTTAATCTCAGAATTCTGACTTTTCAGACTTTAATCTCAGAAGTCTGACTTTTTCTTTCATCTCAGAATTCTAACTTTAATCTCAGAAATCATGGTGTTTTATTCATCCGTGCACAACAAAAACGGAATCAGAGAAAAAAAAAAACATAAGAAACAAGAAGAAAGAAAAAGGTCTTTCTTTGGCAGCCACAGCTTGAAAATAGCTGAAAAGTCTAAATATAGTCTTTAGAAAGAGTCTCTTTTGGGGGAGATGAACACACTGCTGAGGTGTAGCTCTGCTGCTGTGAAGACTTGTTTTCGTAAACACTCGGCAGAAGCTGCCGGGATGTTTGAAAAAGGTGTTTGGTCTGAAGAGAGACATAGGTCAGAAAGAGAGGCTTACAACTGAAGTAAAATCAATACGAGCTGATTCCTGAGGACTCGCACCAGCGTTGATCAATAGCCCACTAACTGCACCTGGAAAAAACACATAACCACCGCAATGATCGAAAAAAAAGGGCCTTCTGTGCGATGATGAGAGGGTCAGTTTTTAAGAGCTCTGCAGCTCCAGAGTCCACACATTCAAGCCATGTGTTTCAACAGAACAGAGGTTTGAGTCAACAACAGACGTTCGTTAAAACTTTATTATCTTCCGTTTGCAGCATCGTTACTTTGGAGAGGTTTCTTTCATGAAAAGTGTCCTGTTCTATCAAGTTTAGATGGTTCAGATAGTTCCAGTTTGAGTCTGAAAACGTTTTTTTTTTTAAATCTTATCTCATCTTAACCCTTTAACACCTTAAAAAAACATCTCAAATGTCTGTCTGGACTCTTTTTTTGGGATTAGTTTAACCATAAAAGGGGCCAGAAAGTGCTTTTTGCCCATTTTTTCCAGTATAAATTCCAATATCTGAGAAAAAAAAAACTGTAGTTGTACACAATCGTGTTAAATTTGAAATTTGAACAGTATAACATATTTAAAAAAAAAAAAAATAATAATAATAATTATCTCAATGTGCAAGAACAGGCCATACAAATGGAAACAATAATAATAACAATTAATGCTCTGTATACACACAAACACTCAGTCAGGTCTGATAGTTTTGCCTGACAATGCCTGTTTTCAGATAAAAAGACAGAATGGAAAAGACCAAACAGAGACAGAATATTAATATTAACATCAACAGCAACAACAACAATGATGCACTGCAGCTGTGAAGCAACTTGATGAGAATATGCAGATAAGAGCTGCACTTGTTACAACTCTTACAGGAAAAACAAGTCAGTGTGAGTATATGTGTACATGTACTCTATATATATATATAATCACAAGTTTTCGCAACAAACTGTCAAAGTAATTTTTTTTTAAAAGGAAAAAGATAAGAGTGTGAATGTGTTGACTGCATCTGGAGTGAAGATTCCGATTGTTTAGTGAGAGAAACTCATTTCAGGGAAGTGAAGACGCACACACACTGAGAACAGTGAGGATAAACACTTGCTTCAAACCAACGCCGTCAACCCTCACATTAGTGACATTTAGATTAAAATGACTCATAAATCTCCTCAGATCACTCGGGTTCCTGGTTCTTTACTTGTCCTGCTACAATCAAACTTTATACTTTAAGTGTTTAGTAAATAAAAAAAAAAAAAAAATAGAAAATTGATTCTCTGGCTTTCGTTCTGAAGTCTTCACGGCATAGTGAAAAGAATACGATCCTCACAGGTTGAGTCCTCAGCTTTATATCTGGCAGCAGGGCAGTGTAATAACACTGTCACATAACACAGAGATCAATGCGGTAAACTGTGGTGAAGCGTCTACTCCAGGCTGCAGGAGAAATCACAAACTGTTATTTGTAGGTGCTAGTTGAAGTGCATAACATTTAAAGGACCCATATTTTACCCTATTTCTCCAAGTTAACCTAGTTCCCTGGTGTCCTAATGAACACGCTTTGGTCAAAATACCTTGCCCTGTGCAGAACACTCGGTTTTGAGTGTCTGTCTCTTTAAATGCAAATGAGACGCAGGCAACTACGTCACCATCACTGAGGCTCCGGCAGCTAACAGCAGTTAGCATTTGGAAAAGCCATCATGTGCCGACTCTTGCCGACACATTGCCGTCATATATAAAATGTATCCACTGCACAAGTAAATCCTCTGAGACTGGAAGTTTGTGTAGAACTCTGTGCTGCACTGTGCAGCCAAGAAGAGAACACTTCACAGACTTCCGCTCTTCCGGATACTGTTGCCTGCGTTTTTAAGGGACAAAGCGGAGCTCGGCAAGACAACAATTCCAGGAATTTGCACAATGTGCGGAAGTCAGCATTGCGTGTTTTATCTCCTGTATTTAGACCGAGGTGGACCACAAAACCACAAGTGAGTCATCTTTTTTTCACACTTTGCCGACTCAGAGGGCCTCCAGAGTCCCAAATATAAGTATTAACATTTTTTAAAAAGTCAATTTTGCATAATATGTCCCCTTTAAATATCAAAATTCAAAAACAATCGATCTGTCAAATACTTTGATGATGGATTCTTCATTTGAGTTGATATTTTCTAGATTCTATGCTCCATGTAACAAAGAATTCATTAAAATGTAATCATTTTGGTTTGTGGACAAAACAAGAGATTCGAGACCATCATCATTTTCAGGTTTGGTTTTTTTAGGCATTTTACAGACCAAATAAGTCCTCCATTAATCGAGACATGTCATTGTGTCTGTGTACTTAGGCAAATGACAAAAAAAAAAGTTATTGGGCTCAAAATACAGAAAACGAGAAGATTCCATTTGTTGGAATTGCTGTTTTTGCAAAAGAAAATGATACCTTTAGACATACAAAATAATAATAATACAATAAATAGGGAAGAGAGCGCGAGGATGGGGTAAAATATAATTAAAGTGAAACATGTAATCAATTACAAATGTTGATAATGATAGAGGACGCTAATAACACCTTGGCCTGGACCTGGATTTTGTTGGTATTTTTTCACTTTTGATTGTGCTGTTGTTTAACTGCAAACAGATTTCTGATCACTCTCTCCTTGAGGCGACACATTTCTACTTGTTTTTCCACTGTGTTTTTTGTTGTTTTGGTAAAGTGACATCGCTAAAAATCAAGGTCGACTCTCAAATGGGTTGCCACTTATATTTTGACAATCGCATCCTCGTCTGAATCTTCCACTGTTCACAGCTCACACACAGACACCAACTCCACAATATCAACTTTATATTTCTGAAACTCGTGTCCTTTCACACAAATTGGAAAATATCTCTGTCAAAGTAAAAGATGCTGCAGTCCCTACCTCGCTCCCTATACCGTAAAATCAGGCACTTTGAAGTTTGAGCTCCTGAACCAATCGAGCGATCTCCTTTCCCTTAGCGTTGCTCTGTACTCGTGTATTTCTTTTTATTACATTAAACACCTGAGCACCAGCTCATCATCATCGCTAAATACCGACTCCACCTGTTTCTTCTTGAAGAGAATGACTCTTAATATAAGTCACGTTAGGCAGAACTCTGTTCCTCTGCCTCACTCAGTTGGAGCTAACGGCTAAGCTAACCGGTGAGTCACAATTTTCGCCTTCAAGGTAGAAAAATGAGTCGATATTGTTGTCCTATCTTCACATCTATCATCTATTATATCTATTTCAAATCTGACTTGATGGACCACACACTTAACGTTTAAGCAAATTACTTCAGGGAGGAGATTTGCGAAGTTTCTCACAGAAACTCGTGTGATTTAACGTGACTTCAGAATATAAACAGACATGGAGGCGGAAGCTGTTGTGTGTGCGATGTCTTGTGCCGAGAAACACAAAAAAACTGTGGATGAAGTCACGGCACAAGTCACTGTTGTAAACAAAAGTATGCAACATCTGTTTCCCGATCAACTCACTCTCATTGGTTATTGCGTGGTTCTGTTCACACACCCCCGCCACCAAGCGCTGTTCAGTTGTAAATATCAAACATGTTTAATACTTACGATTTTGAAATCAGAAAGACTGATTAAAATCTCATCTGTTAATCCCTCACACGACAGGATAGTTTGGCCAGAAGATCTGTTCAAACCAGCCTAAAATCTGGAGGTGGCCATAATTGTCGGAATGGTCAAAATCTGTCAAATGATCCTCTAATGCAGGGCTCTCAAACTCAAATGATCTGGGGGATAATAAGTATGTAGTCTGGCCTGTAGGCTGGACAAGTGGAAAAAAAAAATTGAACTTTTTGGGAAGAAGCAATTGTTCAAGAGTGGTGGTTTTTCGCAAAATTTCAAAATAAAAGTGTGTGTGTTGATGTGAACCCATGTAGTTAACAATAAAAATGTTTCTTTGATGCTAAATTAAGATATTCAAAAAACTAAATGAATATAGAAATAACATCATTATAACTTGATCTAAAGTGGTGGGCCACATGAAATTGATTGCAGGGCCGCATGACCCTCAAGCCTTGAGTTTGAGACCTCTGTTCTAATGGCTTTTTTCGAGAATGCCGAGTCAGCATTTCCAACTACTGTTTTCCTGTTTTCTTCCACCACTCCGCCTTTTTTCTTGGGGTCATCAGAGTCCTTCTACTTTATGACTTTTTTTAGAAGTTAATAAATGTGTGTGTGGAATAGTGCGGGTAAAATTATACATACAGACTTATGTTTGTATAGCGTGCACAGCAACTACTCTGTGTGTGTAATTTAATCTGTGCGTGACATTAAATGCATGGCGAGCCGGGTAGCGGTAAAGAAAATACAAAAAAAAAAAAAAACGTGCATATTTCTGTGCCAGAATTGTTTTGTTTACACATAATGAAGAGCAAGTGAGGAGAGAAGCTAAATGAAGAGAAACCACCTGAGACGTCTGGGAAAGAGAAGGCTGAGCGCTCCCATTCTCAAAGAAAACAATTGAATATAGCTCTGCGCTGGAGACGGCATCCCCACCCAATTACATTCAGATGCTCAGAGAAAACATAATAAAACGACTCTTTATCCGCAACAAACACATCACTTTGCACAATTTCACTCATTTACGTCATCTGGGCAATTGCAGCGTTTGATGAAAAGCCACGTTTATGATGACTGATTCACTATGAACGCTCATTTCTTTTTTATCTGCCTTTCTCTTTTTTTCCTTCATTTGTTCTAGAGAAAAACAAAAAAAAAATGTTAAGATGCCAAAAACAAGTGTGCATCATCTAAAACGCCGCAACTGAAATTATTACCCAGGGTTTGCATATTTACACGTATCTTTAAAGGGTGCAGTGTCGCCTTTGAGGTTGTTTGGAGAAGAAATCCAAGCGACATCTGAAGAAATGGGACAGATTTGTCGCTAAAAGAGAGAGAGTTCCATCTCTATTTGCCCTTATTTTTTCATACTTTAGTGTTTCCCTTTTTATTGGACTAATATCATGGTTCTCAAACTGGAGGACATGAACCACCAGTGGTACGCGAGCTTCCTCTGGTGTTTCATGGAGGAAAATGAGAAATCCTATGTGAACAAAGTGGAGGTGAGGAATTTTGACCGGTGTGCGTAGAAAATGAAACAAATAATGATAAATTAAATCATTATAACAATAAGAGTCAAATTATATCTTGCTCCATCTTAAGCTCAATATTTGCTTGTGGTATTTAGTATTTAAAAAAAAAAGTTGGAGAACAACTGGACTGACATATTACAATTTATGTCAAATATCATTTTATAATATATATAAATAAACTGAATATAGGCATTTTGCCTTTGTAAATGTCGACATTACATTACTTGAGTCTGACTACACATATTATGTATATATTTTCGCTATGATCATCATTACATGGTTTAAACACAGTGATTCCAATAGTATTTAGACAAAGAGTGAATTCAACAGATGTCAGAGAGTGAGAAAAATATCACTTATGATGAAGTATACACCAAAAAAAAGAAATTAGAGTGGCTGGCAAACACAAACGTACTGTTTTAAATGAAAACACACCACGTGACTGTTGGCAAAACAAATAAAACAAAGATAACTACAGTTGCTGCTGCACTGATCGTGGCAGATAATAATAAAAATAATAACATTAAATGAACAAACAATGATTCAGAGTTCCCTGTTTGAGTTTCCTTCTGTGCTGCCCTCATTTAATATCCTTGTGAAACAAATAAAATAAATAACAATAACCCTGCCACAGCCACACAGTGCAATTAAAACGGTTTTAATTGTAAGTGTTAATGTCTGTACAATTTAAGGGAACGGAGGGATACAACGTGCAAGTATCCATATTTCTTACTGTATCTTGGTGCAATATAACATGTGTTGGCTAGTTTATTATTTCCTCCCTGAAAGACGCAGCTACACTGGGCCTGAAATGGCCCCCAAGCAACATCACATTATGCAAGTAACAGTAGTATAATAATCACATAATATACTGTCTTTTAAAAAAAAAAAACATATATCTTTAAAATATCTATTGTTTTCTTTTTATATAGAGTTTTTTTTATCTTATTTAATTTATACTGTGCCTGTTGTTTGTTGTCTCTTGTACATTTTGCACTGATGTGAGGGGTCTACCTCAATTTTGTTCGTGCTTTGCAATGACAATTAGAGATATTCTATTCTATTCTATTCTATGAGCATGGATTATTACCGCTATAGTAGCTATAGTAGTTTTTTTTGTAACTTAAACAGAGACCCGCGTTTGCTCTCACGATATAAACACCGGCTGACAACAGCTTAATAGTCCAATCACCTTGAATCGGGTCAACCAGCCTTTTGTCTGATTTAATTTACCCCCTGTACTTAAAGCATTAGTATTTCAAATGTCTGCTCTGACCCCCAATAAAACCAGAATCCATCCTGTTTGTGCAATTACAGCGAAAACCCGGATCAATGGAAACTAATTTAAGGCAGGGGGCATTATTCCAAAAAAAACAAAAAAAACACACAGAGGCGGCTGCATCTCTGCATGGAGCCCAGCGTGGTGGTGATTGAGTGCCTTGCTTATATCCTGTACGGCTCTGCTGCACATGCCACAGTGAGAGTGTTCATGTCCTGGATCCCATCACCCCGGCCGCTATTACATCCTCAGAGCAGTCAATACCGGGCTCTGACCGCCAGTCACTCACTCTCGGGTTTCACACACAAAGGCAGAATACAAATCAGCCTGGAAAACTCAAAAACGCTCCACATCCGCTCTGTGTGTGTGTGTGTGTGTGTGTGTCTGTGGGTGTGTGTACACCTTTGCTTAGCAGGCCGCTGTTTGAACAGAGCTGTTTGCTGCCTAACCAAGGCTTAGGGTGGGGGACTGACAAGATGATTAATGAGTCGAAAAGGATGCACAGAACTGAAAAAGACGAGCTGTAAATACAATAAATACAGGAAGAAGAATATGTGTCATATTGTAGTAATAGTCTTAGTATATAATGTGACAATAACTGCAATTTGAAGCTGTTGTAATAATCCCAACATCATAATTAAAACATTAAAATGCATTTTATGTGTAGCCGGTAATGTTAACAGCGTCAACGTTAACCCATGATGCATTTCCATGATGACAGACCGGAAAAAGACGTGCGTGACGTCCTGTTTACGATGTTAAAATGACGCACACATACGCAGTACACAGGTACGCTGGTTATTCGTAGTGCTGCTCTTTTTCGTTTTAATAAACAGACCGCTCCAGTTCCACTGTAGGCGTGGAAACAACGCTAAAGGAGCTAAACGAGCTAACAGAGCTAACTGGAAAACGATGCCTGGACTCCAGTGCCGCGGCACAAAAACTGTGTTACTGTAGAGACACATTTTTAACAATCGGGAGTCATGTAAACATGACGTCATGCACGTCTTTTTCCTGTCAGTCGTCATGGAAACGCGTCATGCGTTAACATTGGCGCCATTAACGTGCCCGGCACTAATTATATATATGAAACAGATTAGACTTAACTCCACAGAGTTCTGCCAAGGTCACCCATGGACCGAGGTTGATATTGTAGAATCACTAAAGGAGGACATCACATTACGAGCGGCCACAAAAACTGCATATTATTGGTCAGCCGTTAACAAACAGCAGTTGCACTGAAATAGCAAACCACACTGGAATTTGAAGCATTACGTTACATAAAACCCCAAATATTTCACATAAGCTGATGTTATTTATGGGGCCGTTCCAAAATGCAGGGTCCAAAAAATGTGCGGAAGAAGCCTGAGGTGTGTTTTTTAAAAGAAGAGTCCCTTATCGCTGTGGTTCTCAAACTTTTTTATACCAGGTACAACCAGAGAAAACATTAAGCTCTCAAAGTAGAACACCATAATCTCCAACGAAAATATGCAGCAGTGTAAAAAAAAAAAAAAAAAAAAGTCAGCTACAGACTTTTCACAGGAGGCAGATTTATTTCCAATAAGATCATTTGCTCAAAAAGTATAATACAGTGAAAGAGTATTTTGGATTTTCCTCCAAGTACCGCCAGATGAGAAGATGGCGTACCACTGGTGGAACACGTGCCACAGTTGAGAACCACAACCTTTATCCGTCGTGTTAGCTTTTTTTTTTTTTTAACATGTGCGTGGAGAAAAAAAGAAAACAAAAAAAGTGTCACGTCTGCTTGCTGCTTTAGATATTTTCATACGAGTGAGACGTGGACCCGGCCACAAAATGCCGTCACTTCATAATGTGGTCACTGCACATATACATGTACATCCTACCTGCCTATGTTGTTTTATTGGTCGTATTTGAGGGCAAACCGGTTTTCTGTCACGGAAATGGTTTATCGGTGAAATCTGTATTTATATGGCGCTTTACTCGTCTTAATGTCCACTCACAGCGGCTTTACACTGCAGTCGTTTTTGCCCTTCACCCATTCACATACGTGTCTTTGTGCAGCACTTTGTCCACTCACACATCTTTCTTACTCATTCTATTCCATTTTATTCGAAAAGTGCCACTTCACAACATACCTATGCAATTCACACAGTGCCAGCACAGCAGGGTTAAGTACCCAGGGACAGATTGGGCATGTAGACTAGCAGAGCCAGTGCCCAGAATAAACCCGGTTATAGTTTGGCCCAAGCTAGAGTACAGTAAGTTTCATAAGTGTCATTCTCAGGGTGATATTGATGTGGCGGATTGTTGCCTTGTATTTTTATTTTGAAATGAAGTTTCTTCTTCTCTGACTTGTCACAACTTACCACAACTTAGGGTTCAGGGTTGTGGCCTTATTTCAAGATTTAAATGAGTTAACTTTCTCACTTGATTTACATGGCACAGCTGAAACCCCAATAAAATATTGAGGAACACTTTAGATACGGGAACACATATTCACCATTTACTAGGTGCTTACTAACATGCATATAAGTAGCATACTAGCCCTTTAATAATAAAGGGCTAAATAAAATAGAGGTAGAATAAGGTTATGGAGAATAAGGTGTTAATAGTTGCTTAATGATTACTAATAAAGTGCTAGTATGCTACTTATGTGTTATTAAGCACCTAGTTAATGGTGAATATGTGTTCCCGAATCTAAAGTGTTACCAAATGGGTTAATGATTGTGTAAATACCATCAAAACCTCTGGCCTAGGCTATTTTTTTACTCTGGGATCAAAGCGGCCAAGGCCATACTATACCGGGGGTGTATACTAGCATATGTCGCTTTAATCCCGGGTTTATTCTGGATTGGGGGTAAACTACGGCCTGTTACACCCATAATTGAGCCCTCGACCTTCCAGTTGAAAGACTCAGCCACGGTTATGGTCTTGGAGTGGAGATGAGACGAGACCTTCAAAAAGCAGACCAAGAAATGCAGCTCTCTGTAATCATCTCAAATGCCACTCACACACCCACACATACAGCCACAGTACATATCATCCTTGTTTTTCTATTATTCAGCTAAGAGAGGAGCATATGCAGAGTTGGCGACCTCGTATGTCCACATAAAGCCTCGTGTGCACACCTTTGCAAACAACTTCAGGTCTAGGGTTGGATTTGTTTACTGCCAGTGTTTGCTGCCGTATGTAAATCTAATAAGAATATTAAAAAAAAAAAAAAAAAGCATTGAGATGCAAATTTGAGATTATTTTTTTCATTTGCTAAAAGAAAAACAGCCCATACCTGTGGATAGAAGAAACAAGCTCCAAACAGTCCAGTTAATATTCAATCACATGGACTCACAGTGTGTGTTAACAAAAGGAAGCGATGTGCTGAATTTTTTATGCACGGTTCCTTTTTTAACGGAGGGAAACAAAGGCAGCATGCAGGGCTGATCAAAACGACGCATGCTGATAAAGGTCTCTGTGAACCTCAGAACCTCCCTTTTTCCTTTTCTTTAGCAGCAGCAGCCTCTGAGTTCACGCTTGTGAAGTCAACTTCATGCAACAGCAAACTAAACACCTCTGGCAGCACATAAACAGGACAAGGTCATTCAGCTATTTCACATGTTGACAAATATACAGTATGTCTATTAATTGTTGTATTAAAGCCCCTGAAAAACTCTTTTCCCAGTGACCTTCTACCTCCAAGTCCAGCAACAGCACAACATATCTACATTATGTCAAAGACGCTGTTATTATTTTACATTACCTGCCATTTAAAGGAACATCATAGAATAAATGTATTCTATGAAGTCATAAAATGCCATAGTCCTGTCATGAGAGACTACGAAAAACATGTGAAATACAGGCTTGACGGATGACAGTGGTACAGCCAGTTTATTTATCGCCCGTTTCCATACTTGAAAAGCACCACGGTGCATGATAACGGTCACATATTTTCAATCTGTCAGGTTCTGTGATGTATTGCTCAATCTGCGTGGATTTAAAATGCACAGTGAACTCTTGACAGCATGAAGCTGGCACGGAAGCTTTTCCTGCCAACATGGCGGTGTAAACAAAGTCACTGAGTCACATGGCGTCTGGAGTTCTATTCCCCTAGACCAGCGGTTCTCAAACTTCTTAGACCAAGGAACCGACGTTAGAGCTTCCTCCTGTTGTCAGTGATTTCCCATTGGGGGGGGGGGGGGGTTTATTCCGTTTTACTGAATGTTGTATGTTGTGAGCACTTGAACACTGTAGCAGCACTTTAATTGGTGTTTTGTCTTGACTATCGATACTATGTTCTTAAATTAGAACAGATGTTAGAGCTTCCTCCTGTTGTCACTGATTTTTATTATTATTATTCCTACTTTTATTCATACTGTACTGAATGTTGTATTTTGAGCACTTTTAATGAAGTCATAATGATTAAAATAGTTGATAGAGTGATGAAAATTCTAACTGCTCTAACTCTCACGGCTATTCAAACAAATTCAAACAAATTACGGGTCATCATAAAGTAGTTTGGACTTATTTTTTGGGGAAAAAGTAACAGGTCTAGTCCATAGTGCCATGTTGTTATGATTTGAAAACAAAGCACTTGACTAAAAACTGTATTATTCATGTATATTGAGAAGCCTTTTCTGTAATGATTCAGGCAAAACATCAATCAAATGTCCCAGAACAGCTTCACATGATGAAGATGATGATGTGGAAGCACTTTTTTTTTTGGAGAGGGTGGGGGCTGGGGGTTATATCGTTTCCCCCATCTGGCTGTGTTTGCATGGATCGTTCACTGTGAATGAGAATCAGAGGGAGGTACTGCACTTTGTTCCAGCCACACAGTTTTATAGATGCTGAGCTCAGTGTGATGTTAGCTGCACCAGCAACCAATTGGAAGGTGGTGGACACAGTTTGCGTCGTGCAAACAGCAAAGCGCGCGTGATCGCAGTCAGAAAATAGCTAATTATAAAGGAGGACTTTACTACTGTATGTCACGTTGCACACAATTAGTGCAATAGGTTTAAATGAAACACCTCCATCCAGATTTATCCCAAAGTGTGAGTAATCAGCTCACGCCATCTGTAAAATTAAATATGTTCTACTGCTAATTAGCACAACTTTTTTTTCAGAAAACACACTTTGCCTAGTAAGGTTTTTAAGTTTGTTTTGTTCACTCCTCTTCTTCTTATTAACCTTCCATTAACCTTTGGATAAACAGAGGCAGCTCTGAACATTATTCCCCCGGAAATCACACACACAAAAAAAAGCTTGGGCCAAAACTTCATCACACACCAGCTGTGCAACTGCTTACGACTGATTAGGTCAGTGATCACGACTCGCTTCAGCGATGACGAAGATCTCAAGCAGCTTCAGACTGAGGCGGTGACAAAACGACAGCGTTCGTTTGAATAAACTTAAAATGCAATTGATGTATTATTTTGTATTAGTCTGTCGTGCCCATTGTTTTTTATTCTTTGAAATATTTCATTACTTTACTTATTTTACTTAAAGGGACACTGTGTATTTATGGGTTTATATAACCCAAAATCCACTTTTTTATACATATTATGTGCTCCTGCATTGTCTAGTCGCTGTATAATAGTTGTTGTTACATTTTCGTAGTGTTTCAAAAAGTCATGTAAAATAACATGGCCGGGCCACTACTGCATTGCCACGACGCCATGTTTCTACCGGAGCCTGTAAGGACAAACGCGAGAGAACAAATCAATCGTCGCTTTACTTTACTCCCGCCTTCACTCTCTCCGCTTCGTCTGCTACGGCCACGGTAGCTCGCCCTCTCCCTTGCCTTGTGAACCTAATCTGCTGACACGGAGAAAGTCGACGAGGACGACATTTGACCGGCTGAGAATACCGTAACGAGTTAAAACGAGTCTCTAAAATAATGCAGTTTTCCGTGCCGTGGCACCGAAGTACAGTCACCATTTACCAGTTAGCTCCATTAGCTCCATTAGCTCCTATAGCGCCATTAGCACGCCTACAGTTGAACTGGGGCAGTCTGTTTATTAAACTAAAAGAGCAGCACTAAAAATAACCAGCATACCTGTGTACTGCATATGTGTGCCTCTCTATGTGTGTTTTTAAAGTTTACCGTTACTTTAGAGTCTCATGTAAACATTTCCCAGTCAGTCATGGAAAAAAGTTTTTGTTTTGTGCTATATAGTGCTATATAAACTGTTGTCACAGTGTATGATTAGCACATTTGATTTTTTTTTTACCGATGCAAACCTCACACTTATCCATGCAGGCTTGGAACCGGCACACTGGATGTGGCCGCCCTGTGGCTGGGGTCAATCGTCCGATTAACAATGATCAATGGTGGGGATTGGGTTACCCCAGCCCTTGACGTGGCAGGGATTTGAACGGCCCAACCCTTCAGTCACAAACCGTATGACAATAAGCACTTCCATTCATCCATCTTCTACCGATTTACCCTCCACATGAGGGTTGCGGGGGGGGGGGCGTAATCTCAGCTGACATAGGGTGACAGGCGGGGTCACACCCTGGCCAGTTCGCCAGTCCATCACAGGGACATATATAGAGACAACCGTTCACCCTCACTCACACAATTTAGAGTGTCCAATTGACATAATCCCCATATTGCATGTTTTTGGACTGAACCCAGAGAAAGCCCATGCACACACGGGGAGAACATTTTTAGATATGTGAAGTATAGTATGTGAAGTCAAGCCATGATATTATGATTTCTTTACTGTGGAGGCAGCAATTAGTGTTCACGGTCCTCAGCTTTGGAATAAGGCTGCCAGAGGAGCTGAGAACACCATGACCACTAAATATTTTTAAAAGTAATCTCACTTGTTTACCTTCCAATAACCACCCAGTCAGAGGCTTATTGGTTTGCCTCGGGCTATAGACGAACTAAAAAAAAATACAAATAAAATAAAGCTTCCGTGAAAAAAGTGGAAAACTTTAACACAACCTGGTCTCCATTCCTGGCCTACTTTAAGATTGTCAACTTCTGTTTTTTTGGGGTAAAAGTTTGAGAACATATCAGCTTTATATGGTACATGTGGTGCATATGACCTGACAGGGGTCATCGGTATGCTAGGGGATTACATTTAATCTGATTAACACAGACAATACAATTTTAAATGATGCGCAGTATTCACTTAATTAAGTCATGACAACTATGTGTATAGTGTTAAAGCAACTTCAAATTTGAATTAATTACGGAAAAAATGGATTACAAGGCAGCCATGCATTTAATTAATTGCTGCTGGAAGGTCTCTGCAATTACTTTTTTGGGGGGGGGCGTGATATCATCCAGTACACACAAGATAGTTCATGGTCGAATTTAAAAATATACGTGTATGTTACTAAAAAAGGGTTGTGTTTATTTTTAATGAAGTAAATAAAGAATTCAAGCTGCTTTTATTGCAATTATATGCAAATCCTACAGCTTTGAATGCAAATAAGTGTTTACTTGATTTGCACTTCTCGTCTTATCGTATGTGAATGACAACTTGGGCATTAGCATAAGCCTGTGGACTCTTGATCACTGACTGAATACGTGCACGAAGTACAGGGTCATTGTATTTCAGTATAAGACTCTCTGAGGCGGCGGTGAATGGAGTGTGGAGGCTGCGGGTTCATTATGTGACTCGGCGTCTTTATTAGAACTCCACGCTAAGAGCAACTCGCTGCACTTAAAGAACATAAAACAATGTGAGAACATTTCTGTATAGAAAAAAAATGTGTGTGTCAAAGTGATGTTGATTCTTTTTTTTTGTATTTCACTACAGATTGTTAAATACATGGCTTTGAGTATATCGGATAATTTCATGGGATTTATGTATTCCACTATATAAATGAAAAAGAAAAGCAAGAAATGCATTTTAAATACCCAGTATTACTTCACCGCTGTCTTCCATTGTGCTATGAATGAATGTCTGGCGTCCATGTCTGCCTGAATTCCTGAAGATCCACTTTGAATAAGTCGAAGAATCTTTTCCTTGACCTTTATACTTCATTGCGGTTAAGACAAAAAAATATAACTATGTGAATTTTATTCATGGTCCTGTAAAACATTTTTTGTTTTCATTGTATTGTTGAACAACTCATCTTCTTAAAATTCCAGAATAAAGTTCAATATCTAGCAATACACTGCATGTTAGAAAAGTGTTTTAACTGTAAAATTAAGTTTAAAATGAAGAAATACCACAAAGAAGCTGATTCGCCAGTTTCCTGCAACAACACGAGTGAGATTACCGTAATAACCACACATTGGCTGTGACGTGCAACTTCTCAGCTTTTGGAGACCATTGGAATTTTCCCGATAGTACAAACCGTTGTGTAATTACGGTGATTACGCTGAGTTGCATCATAGTCATATTTCATATTTTCGCCTAATCTACTAGTGGTCCATTTTTTTGGACCTTTTTAGCTTTTTACCCAAGGTAAAAGTCGCTGACATCATCCGGTAATGATTACTGACATGGAACGTTCGGACTGGACTAAAATCACAGAGAAACTCTGGTAAAAATGACAGTTAACGTTACATACATATGCACTGTTTTATCATAATTTTTTCACAATTGTCATTTTTAAATGGCAGTGTTAACAAATCTAAGCCACGCAGGGTTGAACAGATGGACAAAAAATATGCCTTTCTTGGACATCTGGAGTCAGATACCATAATAGTCAGATATCCCCAACTCTCACCACAGCTGGGTTTTGACCCTGGGACTTTTCTGGCCCCACTCCGTCCCTAGCCATAAATAAGACATTAGAAAACCGAAGCTGCGAGCCGTGTAGACAAGAGGGTGTATCAGGGAAGCAAGAGTGGACTTTGAAAGTCAATGGTAACATTTGAATGCAGTAGTTGGTGTTTGATCAGAGAGAGATTTTTATTATACTATATAATACCTGGATCAGGTACTAGATACCCATATACACTGGTTTACACCAGTGTTGTTTTCGTCAACGATGACGATGACGAAATCTTTTTACGGTGACGAGATAAACATGACTCTTTGATGACGAAAACATGACGAGACGTGTGTGAGTTTTCGTTGACGAGACGAGAATGGACGAAAATGTCAGTGGGCGGTCTGTCAGACGTTTAAAACGCATGACATTTCATTTTTTCGGCCAATCACCTGACGGTCATGGAGAAAGCACATGGCTACTTAATATGCACGTACCCCGCTACTGCTTCTGCAGTGTGTGTGTGTGTGTGTGTGTGTGTGTGTGTGTGTGTGTGTTCACCGTTGAATGAGGATGGATAAGGAATCCCACAGAGGGACTGAACTGCGGCTGTACTTCTTCTAACCCGACACTTATGTAAGTGGAGTCGTTAGCATTTTAAGCTAGCGATCTTTATGCTAACGTGTTAGCAAACAACAACCAGATGGATTATTTAGGGACAATAACTGGACACAGTTGTTAGTAGTAGTGGCTAAAGTTAGCTTTTGTTACGCTAACGTCAATTCATTATGTGTGTGTGTTTCTTTAGCAGCACGTTTAGCCATGTTTACATTCAGTGACAGTGTGGTGATCTCTTTGTGTGTAATAATAGCCAATCTGCAAGCTCACAGTGTGTTGAACTTATAGATCTGCTGCTATTTTCACAACTTCTGTGCGACACTGCCCAACAACAATCTCCAATACTTATTGACCTAAATACATTTGTTAAAAGACTATACTTCTTTTTTCGACTAAAACTAGACTAAATCCTTTTTGAGTTTTCGTCGACTAAAACTCGACTAAAACTATCACATATAGAAGTGACTAAAATGTGACTAAAACTAATAAGCATTTTCGTCCAAAAGACTAAGACTAAGACTAAATCTAAAATGGTTGTCAAAAACAACACTGGTTTACACCTGAAAAAAGTGGTTTAACTCTTAGTTCATTGTTTCCCTGGACTCAGGTGTGTGTGTGTGTGTGTGTGTGAAGACTCCAGTCCAACCCTATCCCTCTGGTTCAGTAAGGGATTTCTCTGCGGTTGATTAACTCTGTGATCGTGTGAAGTGGCCTCATACGCTCAGCTGGGACAGAGTGCCCTCCACCCTTGGCTCCGAGGATTAGGGGAATCTCTGAGACATCATCAAAGGTGAGCGGAGCCGACGCTGACACTTTTTTTTTTTTTATTAAGTGTTGTGTTGAAGTGAGTAGCAACTCCTGAACCCCCCCGATGATACGCTCTAATCCAGGGATAGACGAGCTGCTTACATCTCAGCTCAAGCACAACGTCAACAGCGAGTGCGTCGATGTGTCATGTTTACAGAAGTGAAGACCGCGCTCGACGCCACGAGGCTGACAAACGCGTATGTGGAAAGCGTAGAGACCTTTTCGAGGTCATACTTTTTGAAATTTAACGCATAATCTCAATATTCTAAATGTCAGCGTTGTGAAATGGCATTTCCCCACTAATCTCCCGGATGAGCTCACATGAAGAGTTTATTCAAAAACACTGCCCACGCACACACAGATCGGAAAATCTGAAACGCAGATCATATTTGAGAAGATTACTATAGAATACTTACTTTTATCCCAAAGTCTATCCTGATTTCAACTGCCTGGTTTCTCGCAACCGTTTCACTTAATTGTCTTTTCAATTTCAACTTTATGGTTGATTTTAATTTGTTTGTCTTATTAAATGTTGTCTTTTTATTGGATTTGTTTCTACATTCTGTCAGGGACTTTTATATCTGCACTTAATTGTTCTGATAAGTGCTCCGTCAATAAAGATCGTTTTATCATTATCTTTATTATTATTATGTTGTTGCCGTTTCATTTGGTATTAACGAGGGACTAAATTAATCTTCTCTCTTGTTCCTAATGCACAACATTTCAAATTATGAAGTTCCTTATAAATCAATGTACTGCTGCTGTACTAAAGACAGGGAGGTGTTACAGAAACACATCAACAGAGAGTGTGGAGGTCTGTAAATACCGGTGTCAAATCAGAACTGAGGCATTTGAGGATCCTGCAATTAGTTGTAGTATTGCAGTACTAATCCTGGCATGAAGACGTGTGTGGATTTTAATCATAACATCTACACGTTTAGGAAACGAGAGGCTAAGTTGGGAAGGAAAAAAAAGTTAGTGAGGTATGTAATTAGATTTGTGTCAATATTTTCAAAAAATGTTCACGAAGCAAACAAAATAAACATGTAATCATTAAAAAATATTGTATATTATTGTTTGAAAATACACTTGTTCTTTCCGCTCCCTGATTTGTTCTTTGTGCCATGTTTTTTTTGTCTGCCGGCGGGCCTTGGGAAGCTGCCTGCTGATTGGCTACTGAATTTTGGAGCAACAGCTTTCCCAATTGACATCCGAATAAATGTTTTTGAATGATTACATCGATTTTATGTACTTTTTAAAAGGTCAAACAGTCTAACAAATCTAATTCCATAGTGAGGCAACATTACAGCTGCCAAAACATCAAAAACAATTTAAGACAACAAGCTCATTATCATCACTATATACACCAGTGCAAAACAGCTTGGTTTGAATTACCTGTCGGATTATTCTCCCACTACAGCGACAGAATATGTTACATGCAAGATTATTTCGCTTAGGTATCGTGCAGTTTTTCATTTCACCCCCAATTTGAGACTCCAAACAAGTAATCATCCGCAATCATTTTTGCTCCATTTTCTCCTCCCCTCCTGGAGAAAATTGTCCTCTGCACTGATTTCATTCCAATTCTGAAAAAAAAAAAAAAAATGCCCTTGTCTGCTCCCCATAGAAAATCCCTGTCAAGACTCATATTGTTATGGATGTGACGCTTGAGTGGAACAGTGCTGCGAGTTGTGTATATGATGCGGCGAGGCCACAACTTCCATTTTAACTTTTCCTCCCGACGAGACCAGACAAGGTGTGAATGTGGCATGAAATGAGGTACGGAAGCAGGGCCAATTGATATTTAATTAATGCAAGGCATGACTGGAGGGGCCCAGGCTCATCTGCTGCATGTCTCATCCAATATGCATGATTTACAAGCAGGCTTCCTCGCCACGGCGAACTTTCCCGCGCGATATGGAGCGTCGACGTGGAGGCGCAAGCACACAGAGGAACGCAAGTGTTCGACAGCGACACTCGGTAAATCTTGACAAATGCCCTGTGGACTGTGACAACACACAGGCTGTTTTATGTACAAGGCGCACACCAATCACCGACGTGTTCGAGGAAACTAAACGCAAAGAAATGTCAAAGGAACTCAGCACTTGTTTTGTTCAATCTTTGCATATTGAGGGGGTGATTTCTGCCGAAAGGGCCTTTTTTTGTAATTTGGTGTGAAATATTCATAAGCAAAGGTAAAAAAAAAGCGTAAACACCTTTGCTGTTTTGAGAAGCACAGGAGACACCTTTTCCTTTTTTAAAAGCCTCCTGTTTTATTAATGTATATGCTCTATAAAGATGAATCCACTCCTGCTTTAACTATAGTAAGATTCTTTTTTCATATTCCCTGTTTTCAGGACAGTGTGCTCACACTGTTTGACAAGTAACTCCACCGCTGTTATCATTATGGGGCGCACACGCGGTATCCTAAATATTCGGAGAATGTTTACTTGGCTGCAAGAATTCACAAAACTCCTAAAAAAAAATAACAGGACTTCAAACTATGATGCAACGCAGCGAGTTTATTGTTTTGTTATTGTGGAGAAATTAATTGGATAATTCCAGACTGATGCTGATTTGTTGCCAGGACAGATGGTCCTGATCATTTCAAAGTGGATTTCTCAATAAAATGGCATGTTTGTGTTCTGCTGTTGTCTATTAGATATTGTGTTTTTCTTAACACAAAAGGAATGACGGTAATTGTGAGGCGTTGCTCATAATTAATCAGCTGGTGATGATGATGACGATGATGGTGCTGATCTTGTTTGTTGTTGGTCATAGTATGTATAATAATGTCATGGTGATAATAATGATGATGATAATACCTAAGTAAACTATATTAATGATCAATATTCTTCTATCCTGTGTTTGTAAATTGACGATTAAAGACACTAAGCACATGCGAATACACTCACTGACCACTTTATTAGGTACAGAGGACATGTGAGTGCCTTTTGCTGCCGTAGCTCCTCAGCTTTCAGAATCTCAGAAGTGTTCATCTGAGTTACTGCTGTATTACTGGACATCAGTCGATCAGCAGTTTCTGAGATACTCGTTTACAAACACTTAAAGGAGACATATTATACCCTATTTCTCCAAGTGAACCTAGTTCCCTGGTGTCCTAATGAACATGTCTGTGACATGCTTTGGTCAAAATACCTTAAGGATGAAGCACCACAGCAGTTCAATCACTCTGCCAAAACAGCCCTGTTCAGAACGCTCGGTTTTGAGTGTCTGTCTCTTTAAATGAAAATGAGACACAGGAAACTACGTCAGTGTCACTGAGGCTCCGGGCAGCTAACAGCAGTTAGCATTTGGAAAAGCCATCATTTGCCGACTCTAGCCGGCACATTGCCGTCATTTATAAAATGTATCCACTGCACACGTAAATCCTCTGAGGCTGGAAGTTTGTGTAGAACTCTGTGCTGCACTGAGCAGCCAAGAGTTTGCGTCCCACATATAAGTATTAAAATGATTATAAAGTTGATTTTACATATGTCACCCGTCTTCCTCATTCTGATGCTCGGTTTAAACTTCAGCAAGCCGTCTTAACCATGTCTACATGCATTGAATTGCCGCCATGTGATTGGCTGATTAGATATCTGTGACAAAGAGCAGCGGAACAGGTGTACCTATTAAAGTGGTCGGCGAGTGTACGCAGCAGAGCAGAGCAGACCACAGTCGACTCACATAACACTGATGAAGTCTCTCAGCTCCACACGACTGTGTTTCAGGGTTTAGATCTCGTGGCGCCGTTCCCGCACTGCACACAGGAAGTTATTTGTTTTATGTCAAGACAGATGGAGGCAACAGCAATGCTGACGTAAGTAAAGTGAGTTTGACTGCGAACACAGAGAAGCACTCTAAAAAAAAAAAAAAAACCTTCATCAGGGAATTCTAATGCTCCAAAAAACCCGGTCGTTCATCAGTTCGACGGCGTAAACGTTTCCTTGTCCCCACCCGTCCCTGCACTGTTGCTGTGTACACACAAACACACCCTGTGGCGGGTGCGATTGTATGAATGAAGGACGCAGCAGACGAATAATAGTTTTTGTTTCTGTTCGCGAGCAGCAAACAGAGGCGGAACGACAACAAAAGTTCCACACTGTAGCTTTAACAGCACTGATGAGTTGATTTTCAGTAGCATACAGTTAAATAAATCACTGTTTCATGGCGTCTAAATGTTTAATTTACAGTGGAGGTGTTTCATTGGCCTGAATGAGGTTTTACTGAAGGCTGCATTTAACTAAATAAATAAAGATGGAAAAATCTAGATATACACAAAATGTGGCTTAGATTAAGTAGACAGTCTATCATTATCTTACAGTGTTAATCAAATAAGAAAACGTGAAGGCTATGAGGATTTTAAAGGCTCCTAATACTGTACATTTACATTTTAATCTGCACAGAGAGTTTACGGCGGCTGCATTCTGCTGTCCTACATGAATTCAGCAGGAAGAGGAAGCAGGACATCATTTTTCCAGCCTGGGCCATCTGTCAGCCCACCCAACATTGCCCACGTTACATTAAATAAATGCCTGGCTTTTCTCAGGAGTCCACAGCAGCGTTATTAAACTGCCTACCTGCGTTACAATGATAGATCTCTCTGAAACCTTGGACCCTGGCAAGCCCTGGTTACCCATAAATGCAGAACATAAAGAGATTACTTGTGCGGGCAACCAGTATGAGCAATGAAATCAGGCTGCACTCAGATGGGTCTCTATTGAGACACAAGGCCACTAAAGTGGATTGACTGATGATGAGCCGGCAATGCAAGGACTGTGAAAATATAAAATAAATCATAATTATGCTAAAATACAAGAAGAAAGTATTAATCAAGACCTAATTAAACTAAAAAAAACAAAAAAACATTCAAATTCAAATGTTATTGATTTCATAACGGTATAAATTAAAAACTCATAATGTGCTCAAACTGAGAGGAATGAGACAATTTGACAAGATATTAGCGCAAACTGACACCAAATATCGCTGTATTACAGTCACAGAAGTCAAATATGGGAATAAATACAAATGGAGGTTCAGAAAGAACAAAGTGAATGGATGGATATGATAGAACAGGATGAGCAGATCAACTCACACCAAGTCTTTTCTTGTATTTGTTCCCTGATTAGTTTCAATTGTTTGTATAAATGTGTTCAGCGAAGTGGAAAAAAGCTTCTGAATGACTGTTTAGGATTTAAGTTGAAAGAACGTAGTGTATCATATATCATAAAGACGGTGTAAGTGTAAAATGTGATATTATTCCTTGAATTTGTCATTCTTTTCATTTCTAAAACGGTGAAAAGTCTGTACTTCTATGGATGACAACTCAAACCCCACAACCTCGTGGTTAAAGGACAACCCTCTCTACCACTGATCCTCAGCAAGCCCTGAAAGAAAAGTGGGAATTATCCACATTATAAGATATTATCTTTCGGAAATGACACAATCTATTATTCATCAAACATGCACCATGGTAATAGGAGATGAAAGTTGACTCAATTATTGAGCATCAACCACAATGAGGAGTGGGCAGCACATATCAATTTGTGTTCTTTCCCCCCCAGCAAGAGGCAGTCATTGTATTTAACATTGTATAATTAACTTTCCTAAAAACACAACAGTCTCACTCTTGACCCTTCTATAGCCACACGACAGCTAATAACAAGTAAGCAGCTTACTCCGCAGACACACATTTAAAGAAATATAGGCAGTTGCTCTAATAAAATCATTTAAATCCATTATGCAGTGACTAAATATCTGCTCATATAAGCGTTTCCTGGATGAAATTTTGATTTCCATAAGCTTATCTACGCAAAAAGAACAACAAACACAATCAAATGTATAATAAATAACGCATGAAACTGACGTTTATTGTCCTGAAATGTTCATCTGGCATTGACCTCTGCACTCTCACATTATGGCGTGAGATGCATAAGTGTTCTCTGTAAGTGAAAACTCAGAAAATAGAAGACCTGTGACAAATATTGCTCAACACACACACACAGACACACACAAATACTCAAAGGTCAATGATTCATTCACAATTCTACCATTAAATCCTGTTTCCTGCACATAAAGCAGGTGAGTCAGCTGCCGCGCATAAACAACAACAACATGCATATACATATTTAAAGGTGCAAGAAACCAACTCATAGGCTATGATTATTTAATTATGCAGTAGCTAGCTGACACAAACGAGAGAAGCTAAATCTGCTCTTGCCTCGCAGTCTCAATCGTGTCTGCTTGCCAATTTCCCACCAGGCCTTGGTGACAAGCATGTGGATGGCAAGCGTGATAATGGATGGTTCTAATGGTCAGGCCTGGACCGCACATTAGGAACCCGGTCGATTCTCAGGAAGTGCTGCCAGCAATCAATGCTTGGCTAATGTGCGAAAAGGAGTAAGTTGAATGTCAGTGTTGCTGATCAATAACTATTCATTTTCAGCAGCCACGTTTTTTCCACAAATAGGACACTTAATATTGTGTGATTGGATAATTACCATGCCCAATTAGGGATGTGTGACACAAAGCAATGGATGGCGGCTGGAGAACAATCTGCCACAACGGGCTAATGGAGACAGCGGCCGTCTCTGATCGACAGTCGGGAGATGGATCTGGATGTCTGCAAACTGTGGGACGCCGGCTCAACCTGCAGGAGTCAGATAATCTTCTCCAGCTCCACGGCACCAGAGATAATGGATGTCCACCCTCTCAGATTCTGCTCTAACAGGAAAACACAGGCCCAAAGGGAAAATGTCCACTTTGCAACCACTACTCTAAATCCTACACACACATAATCAAAAATGTCACTTATTTTTTTGTCTGGAATTGCAAATGACAGACGGTGTCAGACAACTATTTATTTTAAGACTTTAAATCAACAGTAAATACACTCTAATTTGACTACTGTAGCCTGTTTCGGTGACAGATTATGTGCTGATGTAAACACAATTTGGGGCCAAAAAACGACAGAAGGTCAGCGCAGATTATCTTGTAGTTGAAATGAGTGACATCTCAATCTCTGTATGCTGGAATCCAGCCTGTTTCCTGCAGACAATGTCAACATGCTGAATAATTATGACACGCGCACACACACACGTTCGAGCAGCTATTCTTCTTAGGACACAGCATTGACGGCATCTATTCATTTGGACAGCCTATAAACAAAGTCTTAACCCTAATCCTAACCATAACTAGTCAAAGATTAACCCTAGCATTTAAAAGTTTCAAATCTTGGTCCGAAACCAGGTTCTTTCTCATTGGAATTGGAAGGTTCTGGTCTCTGTGAGGACTATGTGTGTTTATGCCAGAAAAGTATTTTTGCTAAGTGTTGAGTTATTAAGTAAATTTAGTGAGCAGCAGTTCGTCATCGCTGCTATGGAAGCCCATTTCCGAAATTCCGAAATGATGAGATAAAAAGGCAAAAATGTGAGATGGAATGTCATAATTATTATATCAAATGTCAAAATTACGAGATAAAAAGTCAAAATTATGAGATAAAAATGAAAAATTATGAGATGAAAAGTGATAACTGTAAGATAAAAAGTCAAAATTATGAGATAAATTCATAATTATTAGATAAAAAGTCAAAATTATGAGATAAAAAAGTCACCTGTTGTTTTGCTCCATAAGATGTTGGCAGAAAATTTAAAAATGTCGATCAGTGTTTTTCAAACCTGGAAATGACGATGTTCTCAAACGTCTTGTTTTTTCCACAAACCAAAGTGATTCAGTTTGAATGATTTCAAAGAAACCAGAAAATATTCACATTAAAGAAAAAATCTGAAAAATGACAAATAATTTAGAAATTGGTTAACCTCTTCTTCCCTGACCCTCCTTTTGGAGTCCCTGCTCGAAAATGACATGCCCAAACTAAATAGAGTAAACCTCTGCAGTTACAAGCTCTATGTGGATTATCTTGGTATCAAAATGAAGATAACACTTGTGAGATTCCACCAGAGTTAGAGTAAGTTTCGCGGTAGATGCCACTGTGTCAGAGTAAATGAACATGGAACACAGCATAACTGAAGGATTTTTTTCTCTCGCCTAAAAAAATATTGCATTTTAAAATGTTAAAATATGCAGTAGGAGCTTAAAAACACATGGAGGTCATGTAACAACATGTGGACATGAGCTGTGCAAAGTCTGATGCTGCTGAATAAAGCAGAGTGAAATTACAGAGGTTTTATTAAAGAGATGTCTGGGCGTTCTCACTTTTGGATCCGTGAATCTTGGTCGTAGAGTGATAAAAATGGTACCACTGGGATCTGTAGATTCTCCGCTGTCCAGCCGACACGTGTTTTTTTGTTTACATAATCACGCTGGCGCTCCGGTGCCGCTTTTCAATGAGTGCGCTGTGACGCTTTTTTTCCGCTCCTGCTGTTTGATCAATCGGTGTTTTAACTGTGTTTGGTGAACATAAGAATGGTTTATATGAGCTTTTAGCTGAGTTTCTGACCTTTCGGTTGCCCCCGATAACGGTTGCCCCCGATCCCGGTCCCGGGGGCAACCGTGAAGAAGAGGTTAATAATTGAACCATTGAACCAACTCAACACTGACTCCACCTGCTCCTTCCCAGTGAGTGCCTTGGTTTACATTTGAGTTGCACTCGGCGTGAATCATGAGTGAAAAATCACCTCCAACTCAATCACAATTTTGTGCCGTTTATTGGCGTCACTTTTGATGTGCAAAGGCCTTTACCGAACAGAGTGCACGCTGACAGCAATAACGCCGCCACACACTGGAATGTAAATAAGCCCAAGGAGGCCCATTACAATTATGAGGCCGTTTACCATTTATATTGACATTTCAGTGATTTCATCATGTTGGTAATCCAACTCCAGTTTGTTTACTCTGAACCCAAATCAAATAATTGGATTAGATGCATGAAGTGATGAGGATCTCCGTGACAGTGAGACAGCGAGCACTTTGATGGATGATCACTGGCTCGTTCCCTACAGACAAAGCTGTTACCAAACACCAGGTTTTCAGAGTCACTGAGATTATTTAGAATAAAAGGGCAAATGTCAGTGTCTGTCATTATATGGAATGTATTTCTTTTGCTTATAGATTGTTGAATTTGTCATTTCGGGATAATAAACTCTGATACTCTAATAAGCTCTGATTGTAGTGCGTTCGTATTTCTGGTGATGACATTGACAGAATGTTATTAAAATTATGATTTGATAACTTTTTCTACATATATGCCCACTTATGAGGCTGCATTAAATTAATCTAATAAATTCTGAAAGGGCTTAAAGGGGTGGAAAATACCTGGTATGCGTCTTTTTTGAGGATTTTTAAATGTATAAAAATATGATACAGCAGTACAAAACAATATTAAAAAATTAATTAATATTTAAGGTGCCATATGTAAGAATGTGGCCAAAAACGGTTACTACATTCAAATTCAAAATACCAAGGTCTTTTAGGTTTCGTTTTTCTGACGTAAGTGGCAACCCGTGGTTGCTCGGCAGCTGAGACTCTACTGACTGCAATGATTGGTAGACGGCGGTAGGTGGCGCCACATGCCAAAACATGATTTCAAAACATAAACATGATTTGCAGTCTGCAAAATGTTTTTTTCAATGCAAATATTTTGTCTGTACTGTTGTTGTTGGTGAGTTCAGTTAGTTATATGAACATTATTCCTGAGTCTCTGTGACATATTAGGAGGATTTTATGGCCAGTTACATTTATTACATAATGCACCTTTAATTGAAGAAGGGACTGCAAATTATTAAAGACTTAGAGAAAAAATTGTATTTGATCACAGGGTGAGGCACTGTTAACATCATTAATCACAGTGATATTTATTTTATTAAATTTAATTTTTTTTAATATACTCAGGTTGTACAGAAAGTCTTCTGCTCAATGACAAGCTGAATAAAATAATCTGCGGTGCCATTTCACAGGAGAACACAATGAAGTCAATGTCAAGGTTGCCTTCAAAAACGTTCAAAAAGGCAATTGGAGAGATAATAGGCACTTTTTACACGGGTTTTAATCGAGAACTTAATTGCCTCAATCCCACCCACAACATTAACTTTGCCTCTATTTCATTCTCAATTTGCGACAAAGTGTTTGCGAGCAGCAATGAAATAAATTTCAGGCAAAACGTTGAGGTAAGTGAGGCATTACATTGATTACTCTGAGCACATTTTGAACTGTGATAAAGGAAAAAAACAAAAACACATTCATTTCCCCTGCATTGTGTTTCTGAAAGGGAGCACATTTCAATACTAAATAAGCAGCTTCAATATTTAGCAAAATATGATGAAAATATGTTTCTTTTTACAAGCACTTTAAATGCGTGTTGTGATGAAGTTTGTGAAAGAATATCCAGAATAACAAAGTTATTGGCTGAGATACGAACGAATACAGGACGACACTGTTTGGTTCCCTGTTTGCTTTTTATGGTTGTAAATCTTCGATGACAGCGAAGTGACAGAGTGAGAGATAAAGGGATCTCTGCTCTTCCCCGAGCTGATTCTGTCCCCAAAATACCTTCATAAATATATTAGTATTTTACTTTGAAACAGTTGTCTAGTGTTGTTGTTTAGTCTTTCTGAACCATTCTATTATTCTTATTCTTATTATTATTCTGCATTGTAGCACGCTGTCGTGGAAACGTCTGCGGAGAAGAAACCGCCGTCATGTGTGGACCATCTGGAGCCGGACACAACTTGGCGAGCTACTTCAGGAGCTCTGGATGCACGAGAACCGCTTCAAGCTATATTTTCACACGACGAGCTGACGCTCCGCAACTGGGACGAAATGCCTGTAGTCGGTATCAAGAACGATGTAACCGTAATAATGACGCACTTGATGGTGTGACTTGGGTTTCAATCAGCACCTGGACATGCGTGCGCTGCGCTGATTACATGGGGGAACATGCGCTCTTGTTCCCCGGTATAGAAAAAGCAGTGGTGTATAAAAATAAATAAACAAGAAACGCTAAGCCTGGTGGGGCTTCATTCAGTAATTGAAACAAAAATGTCAACATTAATGAAATGTTTACATGCAGTGCGGGCGCGCAAAGCACTGCATGTGCGGCGCGGCTCGAGCGGCGCACAGTGAGAGAGGAGCAGTCTCTGCGTCTCACTGAACAACACAAACATGAGCGCACAGCCATTTACCTTTTCACATTAGTATTTCACACCGACCACGAACCCGTTCTGGTTCACAGAAAGTGTTGAAAACTTAAACGGAAAAATTTAGTCAGTCAAAATTCTCTTTCGTCCCGTGGTCGTCCCGAGAGAGAATATTGATCGTCCCGATGACAATTAATTACGTCCCCGGGACGACGGGACGGTGTTAATTTTAATCCCTGCTGGAAGCAGTTCTCATCCATACAGAGCTCCCGAAGTAAGTGGTGAAACTTGGCAAGAAACTCATGGACCCATACACAGCTGCTGTTTCTTCTCTGTTGACGTTTCCACAAGAGCTAGAGTGCAACTAGAGTGCCCAACGAAGTTTCTCCTCCATTTTGAGTCTGATGCTGGCAAGTACGTGACGTCATCCGTAGAATCTCAACGCTGAATGGTCATGGCATCAGCGCGAAGTTGAACAATGTTAGCTTTGTACGCTTTAACGCAACGCGTCCTTTTTCAAAGTGTATAAAGAATGTTACAGAATGCCGTTGTTTGACCCACGGCCACAACAAGCTCTTCCACTACTAAATTTACAACAACAAACTATTGTTTGCAAACACCTGCGGTCCAGGTTACTTTGCCTGCTAAGTTGCTGCAGCTACATCGATGCAAAAGTGATAAATCTAGAGCTTATTTCTAGTTCTGTCTTTTTGTGGGTCACAAAACATGAGTGAAGTGGTGAAGCAAGGGAGGTGGCTAACCAACAGCAGAGCTAATAGGTGAGGGGACCGTATCTATGTTCCTATGTTCTATGGTCCTATGTTCCTATGTTCTAGGTCCTATGTTCCCCGCTTTGTATGTGACTGGGGAACATAGAGAAAGGGTCCTTCTCTAAAATAGGGTCCTATGTTTCCTGCTGTTCACCCAAAAGGACCCGGGGAACATAGGACCCTACCCCTTACCCTTACCCTTACCCTTACCCTAACCCTAACCTTAACCCTAACCCTAACCCTAACCCTAACCCTTACCCTAACCCTAACCCTTACCCTAACCCTTTACACTGGAGCTCCACACCCAGGCTTCCACAAAGTGGGGAACATCGGACCCTTTTTTTATAAAAAAGGTCCGATGTTCCCCGATTGGGGAACATAGGACCCCGGGAACATAGGTACGACCCCTAGGTGGGATATCTAGGAGCAGAGTTAACCAAGAGTAGCACACACTAAGGAGCTAACCAACAGCGGAGCTAACAGAGGAGCTAACCGAGGAGCTAACCAAGGAGTTAAAGCTAAAACCATTAAAGTATAAAAACTGATAACATCATTATGAAACAGTGTCCTAACACATTACACAGACAAGATCAGAAAGAAGCAGTAAACACGAAGGAGATTCATGTTGTGCTGCTGTCCAGAGACAAACTCTAGTAACAAAGCCAAGTCAAAAACATCTGTTATCAGTGTGAGGACACTTTATGAGCTGTTGTGAAGATTGAACAGCTGAAATAAAATGCTTGAGCACAAGCTCCACACAGAGACACAGAAGGTTCCTGTACTTTGACAAAGTGCTTTCCCCTGAGCAGGAATGTTTTACCTCCCCCCAACAGAAACACACATACACATGTAGTTCCTGATACCCCCAGATCCTCTGAATAGTTCCTGTGGTAGAAACACACCTTGAAATTGACCATTAGTAGAACTCTCAATACATTGAACCACAACTGTTGGCTCAAAAGCTAAAATGCCGACACTGGTGGATGTTGAGCTGATTCATAAGCCACTGTGATGCATCAAGAAGACTTCCGTAGGCTTTTGTGTCGGTAAACTGTGATTATGAATGCAATGCACGCTTTAAATACAAGTGAGTCTGCACTGTCTTACAGAGCATTTGTTTTATTGTCTTTGCTGGTATGGCTTAGGCAGAAGTGAACACATGTTGACTAATACTGCATTCTGTTAGATTTGCAATAAATAAATCTTCCATTATAAAATGTTTTATGTCTCTCACAGGGCCTCAAACCCTCAAACTTAATTGAAAGGGAATAAAGAAAACCCTATCACAGAAGCCACAAAAAACATTTCCCCGTGTTTACCAAACAGTTCAGCAGTGGCATGTGGGCCTTTTTGCGACACAATCATTCATTCATTTGAGGCATTCAAATCGAAATATGATTTTTGGCCCAAGATTGAAAACAGTTTTTTTTTCTCCCTCCTCTAAGAAGAAAAGAGCACAAAAGACAGTTAAACTGTTTACTTTAATAAGGCTCCCATACTCGGCTGGGCTGTGCTGCTCCGAACTCTACTGTTTACTCTGTTGACAAATGGTGCACTATTAATTCTGAAACCTACAATTATTCTTCATCCAAACCTAAGAATGATAAAATATTTCCATCCCTTTTCTGATTCCACAATCCTATTGCTTCCCGTCACACGATAACAAACATGTGACCAAACTATAAATCCAACTTATCCTCAAGACATGTTGGCGAATAAAAATCCCCCCCCTGACTTACTCTCCAAAATATCCAGCAGCTTGAAAGCTACAGTGTACTGAGGAGTCCTTTTTCGTACCATGAACACAAAAAGACAGTTTATTTTTTTAACCAAATTTCACAGACTAGTTAGCAGCTCCCACGACTGTACTGTACCACCCTCCGCCTGGTTTGTTGCACAGCAGATTACGAGAACAACCTGCAAACCAATTACTCTCGTGTCTCCACTGATGTTATCGCATGCTGCGTGGCTTGGATGTATGACAAACTGAATTACACCAGAAATCTGTTTTTGTCGTAGGAGCCTCGTGCTCACGCTCACTCTCACAAACCCCCAGCTCACAAAATGATGCTCCCACACAGATAATTTGCAATCTTAAATTACATTTTAAAAGAGTCTACATTCTCCCAGATTGCATTTGTTCTACTACAACGGTCATGTATTGGTAATTGAGAAGTACACATGGGGCAATAGAGGTTCTTTTGGCATATGATTCTCAGACGAAACTTTTGCACACGTATCAGAAATACACTCTATACATTGTTAATGTGGTAAACAACTATTCTAGCTGCAAACGTCTGGTTTTTAATGGAATATGTACATAGGTGTATAGAGGCCCATTGCCAGTGTTCTAATGGTACATTGTGTTTGCTAATCACGTTAGAAGGCTATTGGATGATTAGAAAACCCTTGAAAACCCTTGTGCAATGATGTTAGCACAGCTGAAAACAGTTTTGCTGGTTCTTTGACGAAAGTAAAGTTTGAAGGATTTTCTATTCATTTTGCAACTCTTTTGAGAAATAAAAGTGTGACTTTTAATGGAAAACACAAAAAATTATATAGGTGACCCCAAACTTTTGAACGGTAGTGTACTTGTATACGTTTTGCTGAAGAGTCTTCAGTCCAAGATCCTGCTGCCGTGCTGTCGGGTTTTATCCATTAATTGATTGTGATGTGAGATGCCAGTGTTTCATGTTTGTGAGCTGCACACAGTGTTGTGACAGTCAGTCACTCTGATGTGGGAAATGAGTCATTGTGGGAGTTGAGGCGGCAAAACCCCAAGAAAAGAAATCTGTAAGTCCCACAGGGGCAGGATCACAGATCACTGACACATATCAACTCTCTGATATCTGACTGATACGATCGTGCGGTTGCAACACTGTTGACACTTACATTTTCCATTCCAGATGGTTATCGCCGTCTCCTCTCACACTCTGCAGCGGCTCAAGAGGCTACATTTTGTTAGTGCCAATAACATTTTTGTGATTTCTGAGGTTGATAATTGTGAGAGCTTATTTTTTAAGAGGTTTGTACAAACATATTATGGAGCAAGAGGTGCCTGATTAATCAGAAGAAGAAGCAAATTCCTTGCCAAAACAACTTCCCTCCTGAGAGGGAAGCTTGTACGCCAGGTTTAAAGCATTGCCGGCAATTTCACCAGCAATTTTATAGGTAAAAAACATCTTGTCTGTAGAAGAGGCCAAAGGAAACGGGCAGGAATAGTTCAGGCTAATAGGAAAGGATAAAGTACATGACTACAATTCCGGCACAACAGCGAGGTGAAGGAGGGCATTTTCTGTGCCACATCTTGTTGAACCTTGAAATTGTGGGGCTTGTAGCACCAAAACATCCTCCAAGGTCCCACTGACGTCTGCCAATATGAAGGAAATTAAGCTACAGAGGGCGCATGGTCACCAAACCGGCATGATTGCATAGTGGACAACCTTTGCCATCGTTCAAAAGCCTTTAATTTCTCTTGCAGCATGCTGATGGCAGAGGGAGAATTTGTTGTGTTGGATGTGTCCCTGATCTGCCCATGTCTATGTCAGAAGAACAAACGTGATGTTCTTAATATGTGACTCATTCCTGGCAAACAAGTAAGCCCCTTAATGCCAACTGAGCATCATTCACCAGGCTCGTACTTCATGGTCACTATCTACCCTTTTTTTTTTTTAAAGGATACCTCCAGCAGGATAATGGACCACAATACAAAGTAGTCATTATCCCTAGAAGCCTTGAAGAAAGTGAGAATAATTTAAGTGAGGGGACTCCACTGTCACAAGAGTTCAACTCAGTGGAGCACATTTGAAATGAGCTTCAACAAGAGGCTTGCAGAGTGAATGCATTACCACACAGTTTGCAAGACTTGAGTCACAACTTGTAAATGTCACATCTGGGAAGGGTCTGTAAAGCTAACAGAAGAGTAATAGAAAATAATAAAAAAAAAAAAAATCCAACTGAAGCCTTAATGTGATGCTCAAACTCACTGTTTCCACCCTATAGAAGCTCCCTGGAAGGGCGAAGCACTTGAGCCTCTTATGCCAGGATCAGACAACACTATATTTTAGTCTTTCATGATGGCCACCGTGTCAGATTATCAATCACAGAGGCACAGTGTCTGATTCCGAAAACTACAAGTATGACCCCCGACCGATCATCGTTCACAACATGGCGCGAGTTCATAAGGTCATCGGGAAGGCAGAGCAAGGAGCTGTCAGTCATGGCTACAGTAGCGTTGTGGGGGATGCTCACAGAATTTGTTTGTCCCTTGAAGAGATGTCAAAGACAGCAGCACATTACTTTACTCCAACACTTCCCTTTGCATATTGTAAATGCTGTTTATATTAATATGTATAAAATCTGCTACTGTACAGTCAAACCCCAAACCTTCTACCCGTTCTTATTTAACCCTCTGCACAATTGTTTAACTTAATTGTCTACCTTATTGGTTTAGTATTTAAACACATTTGCCTGATGTATTTTTGTTCGATTCTGTATAACCTTAATTGTTCATTTGTGGATGAGAAAGTGCATGGTTATTATTTTACCTTTTACCTTCACTGTCTTTGCTGCTGTAACAATGAATGGGGAGGTAGGTACCAAAACATTAACAGGTAGGTAGGTAGGTAGGTGTCCAAAAAATCTCCCCCCAATATGGGACTAATAATCACTCAAAATAATGAATGAATGTCTGATAATACAGGGTCAGGGGTTCAGTTGAACTTCCAGTATACATATATATGTGTATGTTCTGCTGCACCTCCCCCTCATAATTCAACATAAACACAAATTAAGCATATGCTTACCACAGTTTGTACTCCAAGATGCCGTTAAAAGAAAAAATGCAAAGTTGTTTTTTTTTACTCTCTCTCATTAACCAAGTAATTAACTCGACGCTAGTGCCTATTCATGCAGCAGCATGCAGTGTGGAGCGAAAATCTTACAGCTGACACATTTTTAATGTGCAATAATGCCACTCTTTCAGCCTGTCATCATCACCACCACCATCACCACCGCACCAACACACACAAACAAACAGCCAGACACTTTTCAAGGCTTTAGAATGCATTGCTAATAATTATGCAGACCTTGAAACTTGAGAACCTTGAAAACCACTGAATCAAAGTGTCTGTTCACGCTCAGTCTCCTGCTATAAAATAAATCTGTAATTAGCAAATAGTACTGCATGATTCTGGGGGAAAAAAATAATGTGAATCACGTTTTTGTTTTTGCTTAGAATTGAGATCACGATTCTCAGAGATCATGATTCTCACAGAATCTCCAACAAATCTCATAATTTAACAGAGGAGACTGGTATATTTAGCTAGCGGCGAGCCGAATGCGAACCTTTTTTCGGCACAAGCTCGGGTCGGTTGGTTGTGTGATTCTCGTCACTACCACCTGGGTCTCAGAAGCCGTCAAAAACCTCTGTGTTCGTGTCCTCAACAAATATCACGCAGCGTTTCCCAGGTGGATATCACTCTTTTCCATTATTTCTCATCCATTATCACTGAAGGTCAACACATAACATCAGACTGAGTGGACTCAGACGCTGTATTCCTGCTGGGTGACTCATGTTTTCATCGCTTCACCTGATGCATGTCTGTCAGCGGGTGTGGATGTGAGAGTGTGTCTGAGTCTGAGTGTGTGTGTGTGTGTGTGTAGTACTGAAATGGAAGAGGGAGAGCTGAGGGCTTCTTTGCAGCAGACATACAGTAGATTTTTTTTTTTTTCACTGCCTGGGAGGTCGGGCAGGCGGAGAGCGGAGTGAAATGATGGCAGAGCAGTGCGTGGGTCTGCCTGGGCTGCTGATGCACATCTAAGGATGACCTTGGAGGTCTGGAGATGAAAGCCGAGTGAAATTTGCAGAGGACATGAAGAGGGAGAGAAAACCTGCCTGTCATATGTCACCGTGCTGACAAGTGCTGTTGGCTGGGCTAAGTCTACTTTCATGCTGCCACAAACCACAATATAGAACTCTATTCACCGTCTCTATAGAAGTCTGTATAATTCTGTACATACATAATTCTACCTCGGTTTAGTCTTCATGAACAAGGGCCAATTCCAATTCCTATCTTAACCCTCAAGCTCAACCCTTAATCTTAACTGACCCTCAAAACCAAGTGTTGAGGGTTATTTTGTCACTTAGAAATGGGACACCCCTTAAATGCAGATACGTCTTCAGACTGCGGGGGGCAGAATAACGAGAAAGCTGCGTCCAGTCTGTCAACTCCAAAAAAAAAGAAGAAGGAGAACACATTTATGTCACGATTATTTATTACGATCTGTTTGTCAGTCAAGTTATTAGGTTGTCAGTTAGTTATAAGATGATACTCATACAAATACCACAACCACAGACATATTCAGCTGACAGTTACCACACACCACGGCTTATTGAAAATTAAACAATAGCAAACGATCGCTTGTCCGCACCGGCCGGCTATTGACAAAAGATCGTAAAATAAAAGTAAATGTTACGCAACAATGACGTCAGTAATCCATAATATGGGCCTAAACTAAGATAATACAATGGTATTCGTAATTTTTATATGTGTATTAACAAAGAAAATACTTCATTTGTAGCGTACTCGTTTCGTTGCTTTCGGCGCCATCTTTGTTATGTGAAAACACGCAATGCATTCTGGGAAGCCCTTGCTCCCAAGGGTGGTCTTGGAAAATCTCAATATTGAGGGCGATAAAGCCCTTAAACTTGCCCCTCAACTTAATTTTTCTGAGAATCGGGACAGCACTTTTGAGATTGAGGGTTAAGCGAGGAATTGGAATTCACCCCAACAAGACTTCCCCTGACCTTATAAACGGACCATTTACTGGTATATCTCAAAAATTGTCATATATATAAAGTATTATACAGCTAGTGAGTAAAATGTATGAGACAAATTAGTTTGACGTTTATGTTTTAAATCACATGTGACACATTCTCTAATGCCGGGGGCAAGACACTCTGTCATTACAGGTGATTACAGAGTAGTTATGTAGTGGCTCAGAATCACGAAGGCCGTGACACAAAGACGATGAAAGCCCTTGTGGATTCAATACACTGGTCTTTCTGTGAGGACGTTGGTCAGCGAGGCCTCCGTTCGTCTTCCATTATGATGAACTACACAAGATAGAGCAATCGATATCCATGCCCGACACCCACTGATTGTTTTTTTTTTTTTTTTCAAACCCACCTATAGCTAGCTACATCTTCTGGTTTGGGCCGTAATCAGACGGATGTTGTATAGTCTGACCTTTACATAAACAAGTCTTTGGTATGTGGACGTTGCCGGTGTGTGATGACTGTGTTTACACCTACACAAACAAATCACATCAAGGAGGAAAATGAATGAGTCCGATTAAAAAGCAGGTGTGGGGGGCGAAAAAAAAATAAAAAGACCCTTAATGAAATGTCCAGCATCTGTTCTGATTGATAAGGCAGATTTTTGGTGTCTGACAGCCAGCTGATTATTAAAACAGTCCACACATTGATATGTGCTTGCCCTTTTCATGGTTCATTAAGACGATGAGATGTCCTTTCACACGCGGGCTGCAGCTCATTAAGCCTTTCATTAAATCACGCAAGGTATACGAGCGAAATGATGGAAAAAGAGGAATGTGCCGTCGGGAGATAATGACAACTTACTGCGGTTAAAAAGCTTTGCTTAACCCCCCCCCCCCCCACACACACACACACACAAACACCTGGAGAGAAAATGATAAAGAAAATGTAAAGGTTTTCATTATCTTACAATAAAAATGTCGTTATGTTTACTGTGGCAGATCAAAAAGCAATTTCAAGCAAGCCTTTCATTTCCCTTCACTCATGTTTTGAGTTAGGGCCAGTGTTGTTTTTGACAACCATCTTAGATTTAGTCTTAGGGCCAATTCCAATTCCTATCTTAACCCTCAATCTTAACCCTCAAGCTCAACCCTTAATCTTAACTGGCCCTCAAAACCAAGTGTTGAGGGTTATTTTGTCACTTAGAAATGGGACACCCCTTAAATGCAGATACGTCTTCAGACTGTGGGGGGCAGAATAACGCGAAAGCTGCGTCCAGTCTGTCAACCCCAAAAAAGAAGAAGGAGAACACATTTACGTCACGATTATTTATTTATTATTTTATTTCAGTCAAGTTATTAGGTTGTCAGTTAGTTATAAGATGATACTCATACAAATACCACAACCATGGACATATTCAGCTGACAGTTACCACACACCACGGCTTATTGAAGGGTTAACGATAGCGAACGATAGCGAACGATCGCGTGTGCGCACCGGCCGGCTATTGACAAACAATCGTAAAATAAAAATAAATGTTACGCAACAATGACGTCAGTAATCCATAATATGGGCCTAAACTAAGATAATACAATGGTTTTCATAATTGTTATATCTCTATTAACAAAGAAAATACTTAATTTGTATCGCACTCGCTTCGCTGCTTTCGACGCCATCTTTCTTATGTGAAAAACACGCAATGCATTCTGGGTAGCCCTTGCTCCCAAGGGTGGTCTTGGAAAATTTCAATATTGAGGGCGATACAGCCCTTAACTCGCCCCTCAACTAAATTTTTCTGTGAATCGGGACAGCACTTTTTTTAGTCACATTTCAGTCACTTCTATACGTCACTTCTATACGTGATAGTTTTAGTCCAGTTTTAGTCGACGAAAACTCAAAAGGGTTTTAGTCTAGTTTTAGTAAAAAAAAAAAAAAAAAAAAGAAATATAGTCTTTTAACCAATTTATTTAGGTCAATAAGTATTGGAGATTGCTGTTGGGCAGTGTCACACATAAGTTGTGAAAATAGCAGCAGATCTATAAGTGCAACACATCGCTACATGATTTTTTTAGAGGCTGCGCATCGACCCTGCTGACGCTCTTTTCCCTCTCCTGCATTGTGCGCCGCTCTGTATCCAACGCACAATGGATAGTTTCTCTATGCGCAGTTATATCTCCACATCCATATATGACACATAAATAATGCTTTTTATGACGAGGATTGAGTACAGTCGCGATGAAATACAGGGGATCCGAGTAGATCGAAATAAAACGCGTTGACAGATTCTCAAGTGCGCACTTTTCGAACATTTTCGTCCTTTCTCGTCTCGTCAACGAAAAAACTCACGCAAGTCTCGTCATGTTTTAGTCATCAAAGAGCCGTGTTTTATCTCGTCACCGTCTCGTTGTCGTCGTGAAAGGAAAGTTAATTCTTAACCCCTTATTGCGCACGAGGTACAGATCTGTGCCGTGAGAATAATACAGAACTCCTTATATGGACATCCTGGGAGTGTGAGTTTATAGGTCACATATTCAGACTTTAGAATTTATTTTTTTTCTTTTTGTCCATAAAACGAGTGAACTTTGAACTATGACGGATTTTCCAAATTTCACGAAATCAAACCTGATTTTAAACATTTTGAGGACTTTTTGTCATAATATAAACATATATAAACACACAGATACAAACCTTTTCATCTGATTGCCTATAGGTTGTATATAGCCTCTGTATATGCTGTACTATTTTAACATAGTAATGGAAAAAAGCAGCAGAAATGCTCTGTGTTAATGTTAAATCTTTCTTTTTGTAATGTATCTCTGCATTCCTCTTAAGGTCATGTTTTTTGTTTCTTTCATGTTTCATGTTTCCTGTTTTATTGTGAAACAGCTCTCCTCTCGTTTCAGCTCACTTTCACTTCCTGCCCCTCTCTGTGTTTTCCCTCCAGTTCTGATCGTCGGTCCCGGCCTCATTAGATTCACTTGTGTGTCGTTGTTTCCCTCCACCTCATGTGTATATAATCTGTGTTTCCTTTCCCTCTTCCCCCTCTCTTGATATTTATTTGGAAAAAATAATGATTAATAAAAGTGTGTGGGTGTTTTCTTTCAGTCGTTTCCATTGGCTAAAAGCAGCCGGAGCTGGAGAAAGGTGCCATACGACTTGGCCTAGCCCACAGTAAAATTCATGATGAGTCACAAGAGACTGACTACACAAAACTAATCCCGGCGTGAAGCTTATACCGCAAACAATCTGTGGATGAGTGTGGGAGGCAGTGGGGGTTAATGTGTTCTTTAATGTTTTTTTTAGTAATCTAGAGCCCTTTAGTAGAGAAAGCAACACAAACAAAGAGTTATATGATGTGAATGGGTAAAGTCTCATCATATTCACCTTGTTGACAGTCGGCAGCCTCGGGTTCTGAAAATAATCGTTTCCAAGATGCATGGCGACGCAGACGTGGTCGATTCCGCATCGACGCAGTAATAGCACATAATTGATAACACACACACACACATACAATATCAACGGCTTGTTGATTTTCCAGCTCCTGTAAACCACATTAGCTTAGTTTTCATGTTTGGGGATTTCATTTGTAAGGACGTGTTTAAAGTTCATATTTTATCAGATTGCTTTTTTATTGATTAATGAAATTGTAGCCACCGTAGAATTAATATGCAGAAAATTGAGAATGCAGTTGTGAAACTGGTGAAGATACACAGCTCCAAACTGATGCCATGTGTTTATCGGATGGATGTTGTATTAACAGTTATTTCATAAATATGTATGATTTCATTTGTGACAATTAAGATACAGTGTGTGAAGGTCTGAGAGACGAAAATAGTTCAGTTGTTATTTCATGTCTCTGCAAAAACAACAAAAGAAAATGGTAAAGGATTAAATATGTATGTATATGTGTATATATATATACACATATACATATACATTCTGTGGGTTCTCCTGTTTCCTCCTACAGTACAATAACATGCAGAGGATAACTGGTTAACTGAAGCCTTCTCCGACACTTATGAGGAGGACAAAGCAGTATAGACAATGGATGAATTGACTACGTTTTCAGTAGTTCAGGATAAAATATTAAGGCTCAAAGCCAGTAGGAGGACTTGTGGAAATTTATTATCTTACATTTATCCCGGTGTCCCCTGGAGTGCCCGACCAATATCTTCTGCCACTGAGGCTGCAGATATTGGAGCAACACGTCTTAGTTTGGAGTGCAGAAAAAATTCTATGATTACTAAAAGAAGCTAAAGTTACACAGAACAGCCAGTGGTGTCATGAGGAAACAGTGCACAGGCTACGTTCGGCCAATAAATTTTGCACTGTGAAGGCGAGAATGAAATGTTTACACTTGGGTTTTTCAGCTCAGGCTAAATCCGCCTGATATTATTTCTGCTGCTGGACTTTTGAGAATCCAAACTGTTTTGGCTTCGGAGTTTCGAAATTAAACTGGCTCCTCTCGGATACAGAGGAGTGACAACTTAAAGGGAGGAACACAGAATAGATGCCAAAATTATGCGGAGTGCAATGCATGTTATTGTTTTATCAAGCTCTGGGGCGTGTTAAAAAAATAAAGCGTGAACAAGCCAAGTCAAGAAAGTGTCACAGTGACTTCTGCAGGAGTGGCAGGAGAATTGGTGTTCAGCAAAATGTTCAAACTTTGCCAGTGATTAAAAACTGCAGTGCAGAACCCTTAAATATAAACACATGTCAATAAGCCAATCAGCTCCACACAACTCTCTCTGTGTTTCTCAGTGTTCAGCTCATGTATTGAGTTCAGGCTCGGTCACATCAACTGACAAGGTAATTCCAAGTCCTTTTCGTGAAAGATTAAGTAAAACAGGGTGAATTCAAATGGTATTTTTGGAACTAAAGCAACATCTTAACACGGCACCGGAGCCGTCTGTGGTGGATGTTATCCTTTTCCACAATAACTCAAAATAAAATACAATGGTGGGATTATGTAAAAAGTTATCAGCGGTTAAAGTTCACCAAGAGTTAATTAAAGTGATAGTTCAGAATTTTGGACATAAGACCTATTTTCCAACTCTGCCGGTGTGATGGAGACGTCTGGAGACGTTTTCAAGAAATTTCATTCAGTTCTTCTAGGTGCCGAGTTCGCTGGTGCTATGGCTAGCGCAAGTCAATGATACAAGTTAGCATGGCATTAAAAACACTCATACCGACTCCACAGTGCACCCGAGGCAAATCGATTGTAACGGCAGACTATCGATATACATATCTGTGTTGATAGAATGTTTGAAATAAAACCAACCTTGCAATTTGAAGGATTTATGTCTCAGCAGCAGCAGCAGCAGCGCGTCATACTTCCGGCAGCGGAATCAGTCCACCGCTGCCGGAAGTATAGTGCTGAGAAAGTAGTCCCTCAAAAATCCATGCGATGCGACGTATAGTTTTGTTTCAAATATTATTCTATCAACACAGATATGTATATCGATAGTCTGCCGTTACAATCGATTTGCCTCGGGTGCACTGTGGAGTCGGTATGAGTGTTTTTAATGCCATGCTAACATGTATCATTGACTTGCGCTAGCCATAGCATCAGCAAACTCGGCAACTAGAAGAACTGAATGAAATTTCTTGAAAACGTCTCCAGACGTCTCCATCACACCGGCTGAGTTGGAAAATAGGTCTTATGTTCAAAATACCGAACTATCCCTTTAAGAAGATCTGATTAATGTGTCGTTAATGGTAAGACAGCTATTGTGTTATACTGATAAATGTGTGTGTGTGTGGGTGCTAGAAGTGTCTTCCTCCTGGATGTTCTGTTGTTTGTCATAATCATAAATAAAGACTAACAACAACAGCCTGTGTGAAAGTGGGAGTTCCCTTCACCTTACTCTAACTGTGTAAGATTTGGGTCAGGCTCAGATAAAAAAAAATTCAGAGAATGACTGAAAGTGCCAACGAAAAGTTTTTAGAAGTCTACTGCTTGAAAAAACAGAACTATTTGCTCAGCAGATTTATAGGATAAATGCTTCTTGCCTTCACCTGCCCCGGCTCTGCTGTTGTATACACACAAACACTCCCTCAGTCAGGTCTGATAGTTTTGCTTTCAGATAAAGGACGCAACAAAGTAGTATTGTATATAGTATTCATGAAAGCCAATTAGAGGCAAAATATAGGGTTCCCATGGGTCCTTAAAATTTGAAGAACCACTTTTAAGGCCCTTTTTTTTTTTTTTTTTTTTTTAAACGCCCTAAATAGTCATGGATCATTGAAAGTGAGAAGAACAAGTAAGAAGTTCAGTTGTTAAGTAAATGTCTCCCCTGTTTGTTACGATGCCACCTACTGTTTCAAGCATCGCTTGATGTACGTACACTTCCTAGCGGTGTTATGTCCACTATCTTTCTCTCCACCGTTGACGTGAGACAAATGAGGCCTGGAAAATGAAAATTCCAAGATCTCTGTCTCACCAAAGAAAGACTGACTTTGACCAAGATCCCAACAATCACTTGTCTAGAGTGCAACAAAAGTGGAAGCCAAAGAGCCAAGCGGCTCTTACAAGTTGCCCTCCCATATTAGGCTGTGCCAGCACATTTGGTCCTTGAATTTGATGTCAATCAGTGTGGGAACCCATCGAAAGCAACAAAAAGCTTGAATAAATTGTGGACAACAGTACAACTTTGATAACCACGACAACACTCGTGCACTCGTGTGATACGCAAAGAAAAACAGAGAAGCTCGACTCTCGCTCAGGCGACTGGAACTGATGTTGAAGCGGGACGTGATATCGACTGCGTCAGCGAGAACGGTCGCTCGACATTTACACGGAGACGCGTATTGTCGTGGGGGTTTGCACAGCATGTATCACACTCATCACATTTTAGAGTTCGCTGGAGCAAAACCCGTAACGCAGTGGTCTATGGAGATGCAAGAGAAACGTGGTCACATTAGTCATCCTTCACTGTATTCTTGTGAGACGCTGGCGGTTGCACATACAGTACAGTGTGTGTGTGTGTTGTCGTGTGTGTAGCCGAATGCTTAATGTTTACAACGACGTGGATGGTGAAGGCGGCAGAGAATGTCACACTACTTCCTCTGAGGGTTTTATCCACTTCCCTTTAACTCTTAGCCTTACCTATGGCTGGTTATTGATTTATATATGGCAGAGTTCATGCTAGAAAATATGTCTTGGGAATAATACACAGCTCCTTATACAGACCTCCTGGGGGTGGGTGTATATAGGTCACATATTCAGGCTTTTAAAAAAAATAAAAAAATGTGTCTTCTTATGTGTTGTCGAGTCAAATATATCACATTTTTAGCATTTGTAGTAGCAATAATTGTGCAGAAGTCACACAATTATCTTTTCTTTTTGTTCATTAAAAACAAGCCAAGCAAACTTTGAACTGTGACATATTTCCAAATTTCACAAATTCAATCTGACTTTTTGCTCAGGTGTGTTTATATAGTTGTTGAAAATGAGTTTTTTTCCCCATCAGATTGCCTATAGATTGTGCTGAAAAAAGGATTATAAAACACTATGTTGCACATTCGTATAGCCTCTGTATGACAGGTTTTCATTGAATTCTGGAAAACAAAGAAACTGTAAACTGAGCAGGCAAAAAATCGAATTATTATAAACTGAATGAGAAATAAGCAATGAATGCTGTGCTTAATTAACCAGAAATGTAAAAAAAATCTTGACTTATTTGACACGATTATCTCTTGCGTTTGACTTTGAAATAAATAATGAAAATGAGAGGAATAAGTCTCGTTCCAAATGTCACGATTCTCTGTTTGTGACAGTTTGCGTCGACGTTTCATTGAAGTGAAGAAGTGTTCGGCTGCTTTTGTGAAATCAAAGTTGTCCAAGTCCTTGACTTGACGACTTGCGATCCTCGTCAACTTTGTCCCTTTGTCTTTGGGCTGTTTTGATTCCGTTTTGGAGCGAGAATCTTCATTTATTAAACATGCACCAGCCTTTCAAAACACAATGCTGTCTCACACACGCACACACACACACACACACTGAGTTAAGCCCAGTCATCCTCCTTCTCCTTTAAGGAATAATCTCCTGTGTCAACCTGATCCATACCAGAATCTCCCATTTTGTTCTGCACTGCACTTCACACGTGCACAATAACAACAAAGTGGGTTTTTCCAGTACGGATCAGGTTGTGCATGCGTTCATTATCACCGTTTGATCTCAGTCAAACACCACGCTGCAGTGCATGACCTCCCGTCATGACCTCAAACAGCGTTCATGTTACCGTCTTCTTCGCTGTCTCTTTCTAGAGAGACATATTGATCTTTATTGTCGTTGTAAGCAATATACAGCAATATTCAAGGCACCATGTCCAAACCACAAAACCGGACTGGGAGGTCTTGCAGGATGCTTCAGGGAACATTCAGTGCTGCCGATTGTCCACATAGGGGACCACAGGCACCGCTGCAGACATGGACAGACAGGGACATCGAGCGGGGTCATAGCAAACCTACAGGAATGCAGGGATTATGAATCTGTGCCTAAACGGCTCTTCAGACGAAGCTTTTCCAGGCGCACACTTCAAACAGAAAGCTTTTACAAGAATGACAGACTCCAAAGAATCTCGGAAATGAAGGTTACATGAAGCGAACGCAATGTCTCCGAATACCATAAGTACTTTTTTCTGATGTGTCTATTCCTCTTCTCGCTGAATGTAAAAAGAAAAACTTTTGCTGTAACTCATCATCGCAGTGAAAGAATAAGAGATTGTGGGGTTTTCTTGGTTACGTGTTTAATTAAAGTCAAAAAGTCAAAGTCTTGAGCTTCAGGCGTTTTTTTACTTTTTCAGTCATGGACAGCGTTACTAACACCATCTAATTGATTACTCTTCTCATTATTATAACGGCGTTATCGTTACTGCCAGAAAATATGTTGCGTTACTTTATTGAAGGCAGTTGTTTTACATCAGACCTCTGAGCCGAGTGACAGAATGATGTCTTGTTGGGGCACGAGACGATCGCAAAAGTGATGACGATTGGCTGAGGTTGGGTAAAATTCTACGGTAAGCCAATCAGAGGTGAAATTGGGCGGGTGCTTAGTGTGCTCACTCACGCCGTGCGCAGTAGAAACAGGAATGGCGAGCACTGCAGCTAATCTATAGATTTCTAGGAGCTAACGGCTTCCACGGGGCGTTCTAGCAGGAAGCGCAAGAGCGAGACAGACAGGTGGAAGAGATAATGCGCCGAAGAAGACGCTAGTGCGAAGTCTGCCAGTGGATCCTGACAGCGCGGGGCAGTGTGAGAAAATCCACGATCACCGGCGGGTTTAGAAAGGCTGGACTGCTGCGTGATGAAGAGAACGGCACACGCACAGAATGACAGCGAGAGCAACAACGAAAGAGAGGCTGTTCAAGTCCGACTCTGAAGAAGACCACTTCATTGGTTTTAGTGTGCAGGAGGAAGAGGAAGATAGATGAAGATTCGAGGAAGAAAGTACTCACATTACGTAAAAACCTACGTACAGCATGTCAACTGTTTTACACTAAAGAGTAAATCTATTTATTATTTATTTTTGGTACATTGCTTAACAAGCATCATTTAATGTTGCTTAGTTGTGGCCTGTTGAGGTGCAATAAATAAGTTCAGAAGTTCCAAAACATGTATTGTTATTTTTATCAATCCATTCATCCAGAGCATAGTAATTATAATGTCTACAATAATCCATCACATGGGGTGGATGGGGTCCAAATTCTTTGACACATAGGAGTATTTAAAAATTACTACTAGGAGAAGTAACTACTACTCTAACTAGTTACTTTTTTAGAGTAACTTGCCCAACACTGGTCAAGGATTTCATGTTAAACAAAACAAACAAGCAAAAAGTCTCTCGTAGACAACGTTTAACAAGACATTTTATCTCGGCCTTACGTTATCTGCCAGTGCAGAGTCAACGCTGTGGAGTGTGTCAAGATAATTTCTTGGATTAAAGTGTTACATTTACAGGGGGAAAAAAACTAAAAGAGATTATACTCATACATTCAAGAGAGAGAGATCGGGGGGGGGGGGGGGGGTAAAGAACTATTTTCTTTAGATTACAATCACAAATCTTTGACACTGTGTGCATTAGTAAGAGCAACACAGTTTTAAGATACAAAGATGTCACCGGTTGTATCTACTGGCAATTAAAGCATGTCTATTACTTTGTCAGAGTCGCCTTTATTTCTTTGAACACACTGTTTTGCAGTGTTTCCACTGGCTCACCTCGGCACAGCACGGCACACTAGCGATAGTACCTGGTACTTTTTTAGTACCTGCTCTGGCGAGGTTCCAAGCAAGCTGATGCGACAATATGCATGACATCACCAGAATCAAGCCGAACAATGCCGAACTGTAGATCAGTTAAAAAGACTTAAGCAATCCTAAAAAACGTGGGTTAAACTCAAAGAATTCCCAGGGAAATGTCTAAAATCTCAATATTTAACAGAGGAGTCTGGTGTATTTAGTCAGCAACAGCACGGTCATGGAGGAAGTACTGAACAAATATTTTTTTTAAATAACTGATTCTAATAATTCAGATACACTGAAAACAACTGCTTTACAAGTCACTTGTTTGTGTGTGTGTGTGTGTGTAAAACAAAGTCACGGCAGTTTCATAGAGCCGTGCAGTGATGACTCCACCCACGCTGAGTCTGTAGTATTTTGTAGTGGAAAACCAACCTAAATCGTGCTGTGCCGAGATGAGACGAGCTGGGACCATAGGTGGAAAAGTGGATTTTGTCTCTCTGGTTGTCCCTTATAGCACTTTTCCGTAACTGGCTCATGTTACGTTGAACAAAGGTTGGATTTATTATTCATTTCTAGACTAGTTGGAAAAACTATATCACTATACATCCTCATCATAATCATTAAAAAAAAAAGAAAAAGAAAATGGTCATATTCAAATGGTAATACATCAGTGACCGTTATTTTTACCTGAACTGTTAAAAAGCTTGATACAGTCGATGTGACAGAGTAACTTTCAAAAAGTGCTGAATTAAGATTATATACCCACTATCAAATCATTTGCTCCATGGACTCCTCTAATGACAGATGGTGTCTTTTTTTTCCCCGGCAATCTCTGGCAGCCGCCTCATCCGTCTGCGATGACAGGAGCCATTTTACTAATGTACTCATGAATGCTTCGTGTTTCATACAGTGTCCTTGACGCCCACCTTGACCGCCTCCAGCTGCAGGAGGAGGGTGATCCAATCCTCCGTACAGCAAGGACTTTTATTTTTTTTCCCCTTTTTATGAATGCAAACAGCTTTGGTGTCCCGTCTTCACTTTTATGCTAATCGCTCATCATCTGACAACGAGTAAAAGTAGCAGAAGTACTGTTTTGTATTCAGATACCTCACATAGTGCCCGGCATTGACTGCATAAAAAAGTAGATGTAGACGTCTGGTTGCAAAACAAACTCACAGATGACACCGGGGTTTCTGGTACAAGCGCGTGGTGTCCGCTAATATGTGTCAGGTTCTATTTTCCTCTAAATGGTCATTTTTAAATAGAAGACAAGGACTAAAAACTAAACTGAAACCACAGAAAATAATTTACTGATGTTATAAACCGAGTGAGAAGGAGACTAAGGGTGAATTCCAATTCCTTGCTTAACCCTGAATCTCAAAAATGCGCGCACCCTCGAGTGCAAGTCCTGTCCCGATTCTCAGAAAAATTAAGTTGAGGGGCAAGTTTTAGGGCTGTATCGCCCTCAATATTGAGATTTTCCGAGACCACCCTTGGGAGCAAGGGCTACCCAGAATGCATTGCGTGTTTTCACATAAGAAAGATGGCGTCGAAAGCAGCGAAGTGGAGTGCGATAGTTTAGGCCCATATTATGGATTACTGACGTCATTGTTGCATAACATTTATTTTATGTTACGATCTTTTGTCAATAGGCGGCCGGTGCGGACAATCGATCGTTTGCTATGGTTTACTTTTCAATAAGCCGTGGTGTGTGGTAACTGTCAGCTGAATATGTCCGTGGTTGTGGTATTTGTATGAGTATCATCTTATAACTAACTGACGACCTAATAACCTGACTGACAAACGGATCGTAATAAATAATCGTGGCGTAAATGTGTTCTTCTTCTTCTTCTTTTTTGGAGTTGACAGACTGGACGCAGCTTTCGCGTTATTCTGCCCCCCACAGTCTGAAGATGTATCTGCATTTAAGGGGTGTCCCATTTCTAAGTGACAAAATAACCCTCAACACTTGGTTTTGACGGACAGTTAAGATTAAGGGTTGAGCTTGAGGGTTAAGATAGGAATTGGAATTGGCCCTAATTTCCTCACAGACTTTTGAAACCAGCAGTATCGCCCCCTGATTGCTATTAAATTAGTGCTGGGCACGTTAGCGGCATTAACGGTGTTGACGTTAATGCACGACGTGTTTCTATGACCACCGACCAGAAAAAGGCGCGCGTGACGTCATGTTTACGTGACTCCTGATTCTTAAAATGAGTCTCTAAAGTTACGCTAAACTTTAAAAACAGAGGCACAGCATTTAGTTCCAGGACATTTTCTGACCCTTTTATGGTTAAAATAAGCAAAAAAGTCCAGACAGACATTTTGGGGCTTAGGTGTTAAAGGGTTTTAAGCCAAATAAGAACATAATTTACAATAAATATCAAACAAATAAACCAGGCTTTAGACCCCCGTATGGATGCCAAACTTTAAGAGCTATGCCAATCCGTCATCTTCATCAGTGTGCACCAAAACATTTCTGAATTTCAAAGACATTTCCTTCAAGAAAATATTCCTTAATTCTTCACAATGAGGACAATGCAGAAGAAAGTGTGACTCATTCACCGTTTCACCTGATTTTCATAATTTCCTTTTTCTTCCAGGGCGAAGGGGGAGGATTCTATGTTTTAGCAGAGCAACTCAAAGACCTCTGACTTCTGGTTAAATTTGCTTTCAAGTAAGATTCAGCACAGTAATTTGGGTTTGAACAAAATGTCTTTTTACCATTTCGTCGACAGTCACTTACTTCTTACTGTGTTCATGTTGCAATGCGCGGACATATTGAATAAATGGATTCTTCCTTGTTACTTGTGAGACTCACCCTACAAAAAGACATGCGGCCTATTTTTGCTGCCTGTACGTCTTCGCTGAAGGATGCAGGAGGCGAGCACAACACTCTCACCACATATTCTCCTTCTTTTACAAATACGAGTTAATGTAAATGGTGCGCGCCATGGTTTCTGTGCACACTTATCCACATGGCCCACGTGTACCTGCAGCTGTCCAGTCTGCAGCCTGTAATTTGGCCATCTGATATTTCCAGCCCTTCAGGTCCAATTATTCTCCCTCCCATTTTCTTCCAGCCAGTTACATTTTTTCCCCACTCCAAATGGCTCTCCGGTGTCATTGCTGCATATCCTCTTGTCATTCAGCTTGATGGCTTGAATATAGACGATGTGGCTGGTCGTAGCGCCACTCGGGAACCTGTATCCAGTCCTCACGGTGATCTCACCGGAGAGACTCAAGCCAACGTGGAAAAAGCTCAAGGGAGTATGCGTGGAGTAGCAGATGATAGTCACTTGTCAACTCTGTATTTTCCTTCACCAACCCGTTGGGTGTCTTAGTGTGTCAGTGACCTCGTCTATAACAAGATGCTACAGCAATCCACGAGTGCCGAGATGAGCCTCGGGTTTCACGGTTGTTAATCCAGACAACGGAAAGAGCAACGCGGCTCGAAGTCCATATCACGACATTGGGAATTGTTACAGAGGATCTGTTTGTGCTGCTGGTTTTATAAAGAGGTCTGCTATTGAATCGAACCTTGTTGACTAAAACCCCAATCCCAACTGACAAAGGGCAAAAAAGCGGGCACACACCCTAGACAGTTCAACAGTCCATCACAGGGCCATATAGATACAAACAACCATCCACTCACACGTTTAGAATTGAATGGAATTGTATGAAATATAATTGCTCTTTAATTTAGTTAGGTGTGTAGACGATATTGTCCTCTCAGGGAGACACAGAATTCATCTAGGGATGGGAATCGGTATTGGTCTGACACTGGTCAAAATCACTGGATCGGGCAAGTCTGATATAATCCAAAAATCCTATATCACACGAATTACTATGCACAGAGAAAAAAAAAATCAGCAAAAGCATTTAGGCTGAGTCATGCTTGGGCTGTTTCTTCATTTGAAATGACTCAGCACAAATGTGTTGTTAATAGCTTCCTACGTTCATTAATGGTCTAAAATGACTGCATCAGATTAATATTGGTTTATTTGGTATTAGTTTGTGACATCAGTATCGTATACTATCTGACACAAAAAAGTTATATCGTCCCATCCCTAGTTCAGATCAGACTAACCCTAACCCTAATCCCAACCCTAACCCTAACCCTAAAACGTAAGTCTTAACCCATAAATGTCCATTTTAAGATGTGACATAACATGAGGATGAGCCAAAATGTCCTCACTTTCACAAAAACATCTTCACTTCCTGTGGTTTATTCATTTTTCTTTTTCAGCTTTGAGAATTTGACATCCGGCAGGTGTTTGCTTTGTCCTTTGTGTGGATCTGCAGTGATCAGTGTCGTCCCACATTGTGTTAGGACAGTCGGGATGAAAGTTTGCAGTGAGTAAACGGCTCATTTGCGCTGCATGGCATTAATGCCCGACATGATTAGTTTCTTCAACCAGTGGGTGTTGATTATTTCAGGAGCCATTTGCTTTCGTAATGGTGACTGGTTCCTTCTCGAGAAGACCGCAATGATCTAGTTTTGGGTCAATTAGCCACGGAGCATTAGTGATGATGTTGATTATTACTTTACCCAAACATGTGTTTATGCAGGGCTGCAGTTTCAGCTCCCAAAGTCTCAGCCAAAGTCATATTTCAGCAACAGTTTGAACGACTTAATACGCCACAACAACAACAACAGCAGCCGTTCTGCATCTGTCAGACACTGACATTCAATACAACCTCACCTAAAGTTCAGTTCACCTGATCAGAATACCCCAAAAAAAATACTGCACTCACCGTTTTTTTTTTTTGTCAAAATAGTTTTTCTGAATTTCCCCTAAAAAGAAAAAGTACTTTTAACCAAAGGTCTAAGGGAGATACAGTGGGCATTCTGTATCTGACTTTAATCAGATACAGAATGCCCACAGAATTCTGACTTGTTTTTTAAATTCTGAATTTAATCTCAAAATTATAATTTTTTTCTTCTCACAATTCATGCTGTTTAAGTTTCTTTCTTTCAATTTTTTTTTCATGGGGCCCTAATACTCCATAAATACATGTTTTCATTTTTTTATTACCAGTATTTATTAAAACAAATGTATTAAATGTATTAATTTTTTTGGATGATTTAAACCCAATTTAGTCATTTATTTAAAGCTAAAGTTGACATTTTATTACCTTTGGATATACAGCATTAGAAAAACAACACCATCCGTTTCTACACTGTAACAGCCTTAATGTTCCATGTAAGTCTGTGACGGATCCCCTTTAATAATATTAAAGGGGATTTTATAATTAATTATTATAGTTAATAATAATAGTTAATTATATTATAATTAACTATTTCAGCAGGTAACTTGTATTGAGTTGAACCCCTCGTGTTTCCATGTTGAAAAGCTCACCTGTCAAAGTTACGCTGCTATTAGTGTTTTGAACCCATTATCACAGAAGAGGACAGGAGTCACCACAGGTGACCTCATTTGATCTCCCACTGTAAAGAGGATAAAGAGCTCTCTGCCAAGTATTACAGGGGCCTGTTAGGAAAACACCAAATGGCTCCCTGTGATCGGCCCATTACTGCACAACAGAGTGAATGCAACCCTCCATTTATTAGATCTCACGTTCCCAGCTGGAACAGAAATGTTGGTTTTACTTAAAGCGGAACTAGACCAGAAGTTCCTATTAACGCAGTTTTTTTGGTGTGTATCTGCGTCATTACCTTGTTTATGAAGCCCTGACGGTTCGAAACAAACAGTTCAGCCATTGCTGAGAACGCTGTGTTTATTGTAATCTCGGGGCTCAACGAGATCACTGAAAATCCCGTAATAGTTACGTAAGCAGCGGTTCTCCTGAACAACCGATCGTCCTGCTCCGGGCAGTAGTCCGGGCACATCCGGTTGTGTACATTGAACCGCAGAAGAAGAATAACGTCCGTTGTGGAGGTGTTTCACGAGCAACAGTGTCTTCTGACTCTGGGTCTGACTCCGGTTTAAAGTCATAAAAGGGACTGCGGCGGGGAGTCGTGACGAAGCTATTTTTAAACACTGTTAAAACAATGTTTTGATAATGAGGAGCAGTGCATCCACCGTTCCAGAGGGGGACGCTACGCTTCTGAGAACGGATGTGCTGGATAGTACTGGCCAATCACAAGACTCTGTCTTCTGGGGGTGAAAGTTCACTCTGAAATCTCGCAGCAGAAAAACAGCGGCAGAAAAGAGGATTTCTATCGGCTCGTTTACAGCAACTAGGAGTTTTTTGACCATAAAAACAAGTTAATGTATGTAAGTAGACCTCCATAACTAACATTTATGTGCAACAGGACCACTCTATGTCACCTTTAATGTGTGCCGATCCCTTCACCATATACGCCCAATGTTTTTATTGTCACTTGACTATTTCAGAGAGAGAGAGAGAGTGGAGGGAGTCCACATGCAGCAGCTCCATTTACCGGCAGACTGTGCGGGGAGAAGCTAAGATAACGGCAAACACTCTCCCTGCTGAGACACTATTAATTAATAAGACTCATGCTAAAGGAGCCTCGCTCGCTCTCTCTCCTGCTCTCTTCCTCTTTCTCCTCATTGTGCTTACCTGCTAGAAATCGATTTCTGTCTCTCCTGCTGCCACTGTGTCTGACAGATATCTTTCTGCAGTAAAATGCTCACGCCGCAAGCAATCACAGTGTCTGCAGTGAAACCAAGCCAGGCTAGATAAGAGGCCTGGAGCTGCCTGTTGGGGTTGGCGCATGAGAGAAACTCTTCCTTTTCTTTCTCTCTTTCTTTTTTTTACTGCAGGCTCAGTGGACAGGTCACTGAGAACTTGAATTTAGTAGAGAAAAAAGAGGTAAGGAAAACTTTTATTTTGCCCGTGGGATTTAAATGACGTGACGTGATGTGAAAAGTTCAAGTCACTTTCATCCTGCAAAAAAAATAATACTTAATAATAATAGTAATAGTCTTACTTACCAGGGGTGTGGCCTTGGTGATAAACACTAGCTACTCGACATTTGCATGGTAACTGGGTCATTGTGAGCCTATTAGCAGTGCGGCCAACTACTTTTAATGGAAAGATGTTGCCAGAATACTTCATGTGTTAATTGTATTTGCAATGTTGCCCATCCATCCTCCATATTCTACCATTTTATCCTCCACTTGAGGGTCACAGAGGGAGCTGTGCCAATCTCAGCTGACATAGGGCGATGGACAAACCATTCGCTCTCACAGCTACGGTCAATTTAGAGTGTCCAATTTACCTAATCCCCATATTGCATGTTTTGGACTGAGGGAAGAAGCCGAAGAATCTGGAGAAAACCCATGCAGAACATCCAAACTAGGGCTACAATCCGGGTCTTCTTCCTGCAAAGGCAAGAGAGCCAACCGTGTGGCCCCATGTTGCCCATATTATGGCCAATTTATATTCTATTTACATCCGATTTACTTGATTTCGGGCTTTACGCAATAAATACTTGAAGCTCAACTTGACTCCACTCGGTTTGGGCATCAGACACTTGATTCTTGTGTCGGACGTCGCGCTCGTGACTCTTCCACTGACGACCGATCAGAGCAGCATCAGCTGTACTCAGCTGTTACCAAATGCACAACAGTAACACCACATTAACATTCTTCTACACAGGTGATGAACAGTGTAATTAAATTAGTTTTTTTCAGGACGAGAGTCCTGAAAAATGATCATGTCACACTGTAGCAGCACAGTTGATAAATTGGCTTCCACGACGCCCGAATCACTGTGGTGATTCTCTAGACATGTCACTGTTAACTGTTGTCAACCGTTTCCAGTCTCTGTGCAAAAACATCAAAACAGAAGACTGTCGAGGCAGACATACATTGTTTAGTACGACGGAAACCTACCAGCTGCTGTCGATGTCACATTTTAGTATCGGATCAGCTCGCTTGTAACCTCACCAACTACTACTAACTTACTATGCCTAATGGAAAAGCAAAAAAACTGAGTAGAGCCGAATTGAGCCGGGTCGTGCTAGAACTGTATAATGGAAAAGCACCATAAGTTGTCCCATTAATGGAGAATATTATAGTGTTGCCGATTGGAGAGATTGATGACGAGCGGGATTTTCAATAATTACGTATGTCCACGACGAGTCTTGACAACTTGCTTCAATGGACAGACGCTGGATATAAACATTCGTCATTTCCCTGACTGTCTATACTTCCCCCCGCTATTTCTGGTGGTGTTGCACCATTTTGTCCGTCATCTGAAAAGTTGCTAAATATAGCGAGAAAGTCGCCAAGTAAGTGCAACTTCGCTGGGCGTGGATCAAGATTGTACACTTTTCTTACATTATGTTTTAATAATTCACCGTGGTTAAAATGCCACAACCGCATGGATTCATTATATCCAGAGCTGAGCGTGGCGAGGTGTTCATGTGATTAAACCAGGTGTATAATTGTCTTGTCAGACCCAATCAGAAATTAGACGCTGCAGCAGTGAACTTTCTCAACCCAGCTGTGAAAACCTTCATTTTGTTCCCCCACTGTATTCATTAAGGCGCTAAAACATGTCCGATTCATCTAGGATCTGTGAAAGGAGCTCAATCATTTGACAAGAGAGCCACACACACAACCAGAGGCTAAATCCTCTCCACAAGCATTGAGAATACTCAGATTGTCAATATTTACATTGATAATTGTGACCCAGCAACATATTTAGGTTGTTTCAGGACGGGGGCAGTGTTTTTTGTGAGAATTGGGGTTCTAGTGATGATGCGAGTGGCCGAGTTCTGAACCAGTTGACGCTCATGGAGGGATTTGTGAGGTAAATCATTTAGTGCATCGTAGTGGTCGACGTGAGCGAGTGAGGTACGGAGGCGGTTTATAAGAAGTCAGATGTGAGTTTTTGAAAAGAGTTCTTTCGCAGGAAAAGCTCCAGGTATCTTTGTCTTTTTTTGGGATTCCTGATTTTCCTTTTTTGTTTGTTTTCACTCTGTGCTTTCAATAACAAATCTCTGCCAAGAAAAGGTCTACCTACTTGTAAACAAAAAAAACGGCCTCTCCCTGAGGTGGCTCGGAAATCTGGAGGAGATGCCATGAATACTATCAGGGTACATTTGCTGAACATTCAAGAATCCTTGAATTATTTCTGAAGGATGAACTGCTCACATTGTTGCTTTTTGTCACACATGCAGCAGTAATACTCCTTAATGGGGATAATCCCATGCAGTATATCAGGCTTGTATTCAGCATTGAGCTGTAACGTTTCATTTTCCTATCGCGTCGATCTGTCGTCAGCGTGTTCTGCCGATAAACATCATGGGGCACAAAAGGAGAGGGGATTATGGGTAATTGCAGAGAAAGAAATCACGTTAAATCACACATGCCGTTCGAGCTCTGTGTCCGACAGTCATCACAACTCTATTTTGCTTTCATTGATTTGCATTAAGCGGCATCTGGAGATACATCACACACACTCGTCTACCTCCTGTGTAGTGGTGAGAATTAAGTAGATGAGTTGCCTCGCAGTTGCGTGTCCATGCCAAGCAGGCAGCAATTTACACCCAGGTCTATCAATACTTATAAGACATATAGCGGGACTTCTAAGGCACAGAAAGAGACCAGGAAGAGCCTATGCTATAGCATTTTATACAAATGTGATGACATTGTGGGCCACACGGTGGGTGTAGTAGTGGTCCCGGGATCGCAACAAGGGCCTTTCTGCATGAAGTGTGCATGTTCTTCCTGTGTGTGCCTGGGTTTTCTCCAGCTTCCTCCCACAGTCAGAAAACATGCAATATGGGGATTAGGTAAATTGTGTACCCCGCCAATCACCCTGTGTCAGCTGAGATTGGCACAGCTCCCTCATGTGTAGGATAAAGCTGTGGAAAATGGATGGATGATGACATTGTTTTTTTTGAACAGACCAAGGACAAGCGAGATGAAGAACAGCAAGAGTGGTGTGTGACAGAAGGATAGGGGAAAAGGGAAGGTCTACAAGACGGTAGCGAGACCTGCTGTGATGTACGGCTTGGAGACAGTGGCACAAACTAATAAGACAGGAGGTGGAGCTGGTAGGCGTTCACTGGGGGTGACTGAGACGGACAGGATTAGAAATGAAGTGTATTCGAGGGACAGCTCACGTCGAACGGTTTGGAAGCAGAGTGAAAGAGTCAAGGTTGAGGCGGTGCAGTGGAGGGATCGTAATTATACTGGACAAAGAGTGTTGCAGATGGAGAAGAAGGGAAAAAGAGGAAGAGCACAGAGAAGGTTCATGGATGTTGTGAAGGAGGACATGAGGTCAGTTGCTGTGACAAGGGTTAAGACGAGATGGAGGCAGATGTGGCAACCCCTAAAAGGAGAAGCTTAGAATAAGAACGAATAAGAAAAAACTAACCCCCGAAATCAATTAAGGACCAAATAACGATAGTGATTTAGTTTGCGTAACTCTTACATCATTTCTAATTGTTTGAATCAGTCAATTTATGAATGAGAAAATCAAGAGAACAAGATCACATATTCCCCTAAGTAGAATGTTGTAGTAAAGGCTTTAATGGAGGTGACATAACATCAAAATAATCTTGAGAGGCGTTATTTGCATGTTGAAATCCAACATTGTGTTGGTTTAAACATTGTGTTAGGGTTTCTGCAAACACTATGTGTGTTCTGCAAACAATACGCCCTGATCGGATAGGGGTCGCTGTCAAATTTCAACTGTGTACATTAGATGTGTGTGTGTATCTGTGGATGAAAGTCATAAATGGGATTTTCCTTTATTCTATTTTTGAAAACTTCACACTTACTGACTCACTGCCAACTGCCAATCAATTTGTTTTTGTTCGCAACTAGAAAACAGCATCATACAGCGTGACACGCGCTTAACCCCATAAACTTGATGTCTCCAGGTGCAGCAGTTCTGCAGAATACAAACCCACACGTTACATTTTTTTCACACTACATTATTTATCATGCTTTCGCCCCAATTCCCTGTGATTTCATTCACTCATTCGTTTATTCCACGCTAATATTTGTGCAGCTTAAAATACTGGGGACAACACAGTTGTGGTGTGATGTTATCATCACATGGTTATTAACACGTTGGTTGGTCTCTCACCTTCATTGTTTTTAAGGAGGGTTGCATTTGTCTCTAGGTTTCTGTTGTGTTTAATAGTGCATCTCTGTCTCTACAGTCTTCTGTTTTGATGTTTTTGCACAGAGACTGGAATAAAAGTTAACAATGTCTATTAATAGTGAATCACCACAGTGATTCGGGCCTCGTAGAAGCCAATTTATCAACTGGGTTGCTACAGTGCGACACGATCATTTTTCAGGACTCTCGTTAGAAGAAAAAAAAACTTAATTTAATTACACTGTTCCTCACCTGTGAAGAAGAATGTTAATGTGGTGTGACTGTTGTGCATTTGGCGACAGCCGAGTACAGCTGATGCTGGTCTGCACTACTTGCTCGTCAAATCGCTCACAGTGTATTTAGACACAGTCCCCTTGAGAGTGAAAACGGACATTAAGGCATTGTGGAAGTCTTTAAAATACGTGTGTGCTTAAACGGCCATCGGGGGGGGGGCGACTCCACCTCTTGCAAAAAGATGCATTTTTGTATGTAAGGCTATAGCTGTGTTTTCCACCGAGTGGAACGGAACGGTACGTATTCTTATGTGTTTTCACAGTAATACCAAAATAACCAGCCCCAAACATTCCATTGTTGGCACTAGGGCATTAACAGAAAAGCCGATTGGTCGACACGTCAACGTCAGAGGCACAAGTCGACAGGTTGTTTGAGGAGTTGGGTACCACTTTAGAGGTTCCGCATTTGGCAGCGGGCGAGTCCAGTGGTGACGCCGTTGAGTCCATCGGCCCTGGGAATGGGTATGACGGGGACGCTGAGCTTTGGTGGGGGGTTTCTGATGAGCGGATCGGAGGGGAAGCACATGTCTGGGTGTGGACGTACCCCAGACTAAAGCCGGTTGGGAGAGATCTTAAAAATCAAGTTATAGATAAGTCGTCCTGAAAAATGAGATGTTATTAATGCCCTAGTTAGTACCGTTCCCTTGGGGTACCAGAGTAAAATGGTGCGGTGCAGTACGGGGGGGGAGCTAGACCAGCTCCGCCTACAATAGTCAGCTGATTGGTCGACAGACAAACGCAACTCCCTTGCGAAACAAACACATAGTCCACTCTAAAGCCCACCTGCAGTACCTCCAAGCCCCACAAGTTGGCCGCAGCCCACACGGTAAGAGAAAATACTGCTGCTTTTAAACATGCACTGCGATCCTGAACAATCCTCCACACATTACCCAGAGGAGCTGCATATCTGACCCCAAATGTCTGCACTGGACATTAAACAGACTCTACTCTGCCAGCTCTCTCATACAAGTCCGAGTAATGTCCACCTCAGCCGATGCACAAACACGGAGGGGCTGACACTAAGCAGAATCCAAGTGTGATGCAACGATTGTGTTGCATTTCTATAGCTTTCACCTACCCAGAGTTTCATATGCTGACTCTTTATTCTCTGCAGCCATATACAGCTCATGGAATAACACGCTCGTAGGGATGAATTTACAGAGATCCATCATCTGAATCTGCAGCTCTTGTCGGCTTTACAGAGCTTTACAATAAATCTCAGCTCATCGGCTCATCGTTTTTCTGTCAGGTAATAACTTCACTTTTTGATTCACTCTTAAATCCCGAGGTTTTGGGCTGTTGACAGTTGGTGAATCGATGTTGAACACGGTGGAGCATTTAGCTGATAAACAACCAGGCATTATGGACTGGAGCGTCCATCAGCTAGCCAAAAACCACGACTCAGATCAGTGTTCATACTTTAGACAACATTAAACCTGGACTTAAAATTAGCACCATTGCCGGTGTGATAGCTGATTTGACGACTCGCCTCCAAGCGTCGCTTCAGGTTTGTTGTGTTATTTTTCTTTGAGTTTGTCTACGCATGGTTAACAAAGGGATTTGTCTTACGTAACATCGTACGTGAAATTCACCCACATGATGTCTCACGCCGTCATTTCTGCCATGTGTCGATAGTAGATCAACCTAACCTCGATACCTCGCAAAAGGATTACTCTGATTGTCTCTTCTTCTTATTCTCTTGTGATTGGATCTCAGTCTATTGTCAGGTGAATTTGCCATTTGTGACCGTCTCACCTAAAACACGGGTTAATGGCAGGTACAAATGGGGTCTGTGTGTCCATGTCTCACCAACATTCTCGTCAAACATCGACTTCTCTTGCCCCGTCCCATAAGCCAATTAGTGTGTGAAAAGGTTATATGACTGCTTTAGTTGCAGTTGCGCTGGAGAATGATTCAGAGCACAGTGAGTTTATCCGTGAGCTTGACTCACACCTACAGGTTGAAGAGGAGTTTTTTTTTAGATAAGACCTCCTGCCTTCTGTACTCTAGCTCTCTTTCAATCGTGTCAGGAGATAATGACAAAAATGAAACAATGCGTTAAAGGCATGTGTTCGGATGGCTTTTGACTTGTTTTCCTAATAAAAAGGATGGATTGCTATTAGATCTGGAGGCCTATTTTCTTTTGGAGATAAAATCAAATCCAATCATTGTGTACGTGCTGTTCTGCCTCACTGTCTCATTACGTGCAACGTGAGTGTCATCAATTTTCCTGTATTTTCTTGTATGGCCTACGCTTTTAAATGAGTTGATCTAATCAATGATGTTGATTGTTTATATATATATATATATATATATATATATATATATATATATATATATATATATGCTGTATAATGTGCACAGTAAACTTAACAGTGTTAAGTAACACTAAAACGTTTATGCCAATATGGACCAAATACACTGTGGAATAGTGTAAAATTAAACTCTTTGGGTGTTGATTTAATGCTAAAATAGTGTATATTTAAAGGTGCATTATATAATAAATCTAAGGCAACTGGCCATAAAATCCTAAAAGACCTTGGTATTTTGAATTTCAATGTAGTAACCGTTTCTGGCCACATTCTTACATATGGCACCTTTAAAACTTTTATTGTTATGTTAATACATAAGAACTAAATTTAACACTAATCCATAATGGATTTAATCAAAAATGGTGTCAATTTATTTGACTATAATAATTTCAAAATGGGCATAACATAATATCTGCAAAATTAAATATGCTGATCATCTGCCTTAAGAAAAAGGTCAAGACTGCATTCATTCTTGAAAAACAAAATATTAACGGCACAATGGAGAGAGAAATTAGGTCAGAAAAAAACAAACCCGAGAAATTTTAGTCAAATTTCACCAAAAATGAAGCAATATTGAACAAGGCTTGCGCATGTAAAGAGTAAAAGGAGCTGTGCTACCTAGCAAAGCCGAGTGATGCTACGCTATCCTAGCTTGTGAGTCCAGGCATCTCTGCTAGCGCTTTCAGATCAGACACTGTTCTGGTACTTGGCTCTGGAGCCTCAGAGCCTGTGAACCAGAAGAGAAGGAACCAAAGTGGGAGGACGTTACTCTGCGTTACTCAGGGGGAAGTGAACACAACAACGGCAAAAATCTCCGTACTTCCTCTAATTCAGCTCGTCTTCACAACGCAGAATATAACACGCTCGATGATGATTTCACGGTTCACAAGGAAGAAAGGGCTATGTGGTGCAGAATTGTTCTTTTATTGTCAAAAGTGGAGAACACGCAGTTTCCTTTTCTGATGCTATAACTTGAAGCGGGGTCGTACCTACGTTCCCCGGGTCCTATGTTCCCCGTTTTTCCCAAAAAAGGTTCCACTTTGTATGTGACAGGGGAACATAGGACCCGGGGAACATAGATACAGTCCCCTTGAAGCACACACACTTTTGTGCTGCAGCAACTTTACAGCTTAAGCATACACTTCATTTCCCATATTCCTCACCTAACTACCAAACTTGTAAAGTCTTAATGACTCTCGCAGCGCTGGCAGAACTCCACATATTTACATATTTCAGGTAAAAATGAGCTGATGATTAGTGTTTAGCATCGCCGATAGCGCAGCCTGCACGGGCTACGGCACAGCATGACAACTAAATATGGAACTATACTCTCTGCTGTGGATGACTTCTCAGCAAGTCTGCCTCATATTATCTGCAGTGTTAACCAACGAGGAAGCTGAGAGTAATGGGAACGAGGTAAACGATGAGGAGGAGGAGGACGTTTCTGGAGTGAAGCCTGAACAAATCATCCAATGTGTGACTAAATAGAACTTAGCATACTCCTTACTAGCACAAAATGAGTCATCAAATATCTGACAGCAGATTTTAGAGCACAGCATCATCTAAAATCCGATTCGAAACAAAGAAAAAAATGGCTTTTGATATATAATTAGGTTCGATTAGGGCAGGGGTATCAAACATATGGCCCACGGGCCAGAACAGGCCCACCGGAGGGTCCGATCTGGCCCACAGAATGAATTTGTGAATCTAATCTTAATGTGATGTACAGTACTTTTCAGTCCCAGATACCTGTGACTAAATGTTTTGTGCCTTTGTATATCCACTGTGATCTGTAAGTGGTAATGCACATGTGTAAATGGCAAACAAAAAAAACAAAAAAAACGCTTAATTAAAGGTGAAGTAAGTAGTTTAAAGTGACATCTAGAGGAGAGGCTGAAATGTACAACAACAAACTGCTCCTCTGCTCACCCCCTCCCTTCCCTGAGCGCTACAGTATCCTCAGCCAGTCAAATGTCATCGTCGTCGTCGTATTTTCCGTGGTGCGGGCGTACGGTCAGGTACTGGTGTTCCTTTATCCGCTGTAAAATACGCATGGTCCTCCATTCTAAACGCGTAAAAAGATCTGCTCTCAGCCTCGTCTCGGTGCTCGATTTGTTATCTCGGGTTTGTCTATGCAGGCTCCTGTAGAAACATGGCGTCGTGGCAATGCAACAGTGGCCCGCGACCATGTTATTTTACATGACTTTTTGAAACACTACGAAAATGAAACAAAAAATATTATACAGCCGACTAGACAATGCAGGAGCACATAATATGTATACAAAAGTGGATTTTGGGTTATATGAACCCATAAATACTACTCAGTGTCCCTTTAAAATTATAATATTTTTGTTTATAGGTTATCATACTATTATTTTACTGGTCCGGCCCACTTTTTGCTTGAAAACGTAAAAATTGTAACCGAACCGATTCTTATGTATCATTCAGGATTGTATTGTACAAATAATATATGTGTTCTGAATCTCAGTAATATCTCAATATCAGTGGAAAAACTGTCTTTCTTTAAAAAAAAATAATTAATGTACCAAACAGCCACTGACTCACAACAAACCATTGTGTATTATTAATAAAAGCAAACTCCTGCAGGGATTGACCAGAAGTCTGGTCCAGCTGAGGAGTCCTCGGTGTCCGAGGGTCAGACAGCAGGGGGACAAGATGCTCGACACAAGGTCACGACAGACACTGGGTCACAGCAGACTGATCTGGCCTGCAACAAGGAAGAGGCGGCTCCACTGTAACCGGTGATAAATGTCAGAGACTCCCCACAGCCTCACATGAGCAATTGTTAAGGAGCTTCCTCTGAGCCCGAGCTGCAGAGGCCTGGAGACATAGTGACGAGCAGCAGAGGAAACATTTACAAGGATAGAACGGCGTGTTTGGATGACACATCCCCCCCCTTCCTATCTGTCGCCATAGGCAAAATGAGAGAAGTGATTAATCAGGTTGTTAGCATGTTTGATGGAGAGGAGAGAGGAGAGGAGGAGAGGAGGAATCCATGAGCTGAGAGCACAAGAGAGTGTGAAAGGTAACAAAATGAAGAGGAAACTCTGTCGGTGTAATTCATCTGGGGTTGCTGACCCTCTGGGGAGCAATAATTTCAATAATTTCCAACATAACGGGCCATGATTGCAATAATATCCCCATAGCAACTATTACCTTTAATGACTATTATTATGACTGCCATAAAATGGAGACTGGAGGAAGTCTTATTAAAGCAAAATATTATGTAACTCCACCTTTGAAGGCTTTCGCTGATATAAACTATATTTTTTTGAATTTCCACAAATGTGTAGAATTTAAATCCAGATCCTACACGATTAATATCTCGCTAGCTAAATCGTAGAGCCAATATTCGATGAGCCGCGAGTTCGTCTGCATCGCCGCCGTCTCCGTTTGCAGCTCGTAGTGCGGTAGTTCCCGCGCATGTCCCGCTATATGTCCACAAACTTGCAATTTTGCTGCCACCTAGTGGTGATGGAGCTGATCTGCATGCGGAAGGTGGTGCTCAAAGATACTTAATTATGTGTGGGAATATTTGTTTGATGGGTTGGTGTAGTGGTTAGCGCTCTCGCTTTTGCAGTAAGAAGACCCGGGTTTCAAGGGTTCGAGCCCCGATTGGAACAACTTCGAGCCCGGGTTGGAACAAGGGCCTTTCTGCAATGAGTTTGCATGTTCTCCCCGTATGTGTGTGTGTGGGTTTCCTCTGGATTCTCCGGCTTCCTCCCACAGTCCAAAAACATGCATTATGGTGATTAGGTGAATTGGTCACTCTAAATTGACCGTAGGTGTGAGAGTGTGAGTGAATGGTTGTTTGTCATGTGGCCCTTCGATGGAGTGGCGAACTATGCCCAATGTCAGCTGAGATAGGCACAGCACCCCCCACAACCCTCAGGTGAAGGATAAAGCAGTAGATGATGGATGGATGGATATTTGTTTGATCATGGCTGTTCTTTTTAAAGGTATTAATGTTATTTGCTATTTTTAGAGCTGCAACTAACGATTATTTAATTACATAATCGATTAATCTGTCGATTATTTTCCCGATTAATGGAGTAATCGTTTGGTCCATAAGATATCAGACAACGTTTAAAAAAGTTTTTGTCCACAAACCAAAATGATTCGGTTTAAATGATTTCTTTGTTATCTGGAGCAAAGAAACGAGAAAATAATCACATTTAAGAAGCTGAAAGTATCAGAAATCCTGTTTTAATCATGAAAGAAGCCGTTCAAGCACTGAGGCACTAGTGAGGCACTTGAAAGTATTGGCAGTACCGTTGAAATACCTGACTGGATTACCTACCCAGTTGCAACACCTACTGTATATAGAGTATAGAGTTGTGTATAATAGACCATAGAGCTGCTAAGGCAACCACGTGGTTCTCAAACTTTTTTATACCAAGTAACCACCTGAGAAAATACTGAGCTCTCAAAGTAAAACCATTATCGCCAACGTTCAAATACAGGGGCGTAAATAGGTCGAGCAAAGTCAGCTATGGACTTTTCACAATAAGATCATTTGCTCTCTCATCGTCCTCCTCTTCCTCACATATACTTCACACACTGGTGTCGTGAAATTAGATTAATATGGAGCAAGCGATGAGTTGACTGTCATTTTCTACACACGCAAAATTCCTCAACAGTAGAACAGTATTTCTGATTACCAAGAACCAGTAGAGGAAGCTCACGTACCATTTGTGGTCCCCGTACCACATTTTGGGTATAAACGAGAGAAATGGACTTACTTTTGGAGACTCTGGAGACTTTCCTCTTCACCTCAGCGCCACCTGAGCCACCACAGCCGTCCTCATCATCACAGTCGCCGCTGTAACGTCCCTCTGCGTCTCCACTGCCGGCTTCAATCTGGTCCAGTGAGCCCAGTTTTGGAATGGACTTTCCTTGCAACAGCTGGTTGTGAGAAAGGAAAAACAAGACAATAGGTTTTATTGTTTTTGGAGAATTGTTCAAAAGCTGCTTTCATGTACTTTATTTGACCATGTTTTAAAAGTTTATATTATTAATACATTATATCTACATAACAGTGAACCATTTTCTCTGATGACAGTCATGGAATATGCTTTTTCTAATAAATGAGGGAACTCAAGAAGCTGCACAACAGAAACGACAGAAATTGTATTGCAAGAAAGTCATAATATTATGAGAATAAAGTCTTAAAAGTCTTAATATCACAAGAAAAAAGTTTTAATATGGGATTTTTTTTATCATCATTTAATTAAATGCATTAATGTACTAATACCATTAAATAACACATTGTAAACAGAGCCTTGCAGTCGACCATTACCAGCCATTTCCTCCAAGTCTGTGTTAATCTTTCTTGGAAACAGACTCAGTTTCTTGCACATAATCGTTTTAAAGTCCTGACGCACACGGCGATGAGCCAAAACATTAAGTATGTCCTTATTTACAAAGCCCAAAACAAAATATAACTTCACAAAATGCTCCTCATCCTCATCTTGACGTTATCTCATCTGAGATTTTGCTTTAAAACTGCATTATGTAATAAATCTAAAGCAACTGGCCATAAAATCCTCCTAATATGTCACAGAGACTCAGGAATAATGTTCATATAACAAACTGAACTCACCAACAACAACAGTACAGACAAAATATTTGCATTAAAAAAAATATTTTGCATACTGCAAATCATGTTTATGTTTTGAAATTATGTTTTGGCATGTGGCGCCACCTACCGCCGTCTACCAATCATTGCAGTCAGTAGAGTCTCAGCTGCCGAGCAACCAGTTACGTCAGAAAACAAAACCTAAAAGACCTTGGTATTATGAATTTGAATGTAGTAACCGTTTTTGGCCACATTCTTACATATGGCACATTTAATAATATTACGACTTTAATTCCCGTAATATGACGACGTTCTTCTCGAAGGATTAACTTATTATATTGAAGAAAAAGAATACCTTTGCTGAGCATTTTGTATGTTTTCCTGAATAAATAAAGACAAAACAATGACTCAACATTGTGAAACGATTGTGTGGCTGCAGTGACTGGTGTTGACCTGCAGGGGGCAGAATAACTTTCACCGTGTGTCACTGTGGAGGAGAGTCTCAATTAAAGCCTGCGTGAACTCGATACCATGGGGGGGGAACGCAAACATGCTAATTTTCTCATTTAAATTCATGGCACATGAACGGAAAACAAGAGAGAATGTTTTGTGTTGATCATAAAGGTAGTGTCTATATGCTAATTAGCCACTGTTGTGGTTGAGCGTGGGGGGGGGGGTGGGGGGCAGAAGTGTCAGGACTGAGCGGAGACATAATCTGTGCTAGTAATTAGCCTGTCCACAGTCTCAGCCCCTCAGAAAGTGACGGGTTATTGAGGATTCAGGCAAATCTAAGCGCTCTATAACTCCAATTGCCGATTAAAGACACTTCCCAACGTGCACACGTGCTTTCACGGACACGTGTACAGCTCAGTCACATGACCTCAGGTCAGGCCTTGAGTGATGACTTTTTTATTCTCGGGGAACTTTGATGCTTTAATGAGAATCGGGAGAGACGGAGCCTATCTGGATCTTTCTTCTGATTAGAAACCTTTCATGATCTGAGACATTTTTCCAACATATTGACTCGATCACATGTATATTTCATGCTACACACAATCCGTCACACGCACACTTTGAAGGAGCGAGAACTGACGTTAAAGTGTGCAGAAAATCACTCATCGGTCCTCTTTATCTTTGTTATTGAACAAGAAAGAAGGCACATATAAAAGGTTAAAAACATCACAGTGAATGCTGTTTAAAAAAAATTGTAAGGTGTTAATCTAGATTAATCCGATTTCACTGTAACGTACAACTTTCTTTTTTTAGTGTATGATTCTGAAGGTCATCAGTCATCCAGATCTTCACTAGTTGGTTGTTGGTTGTCTATTGACTCAGTATTTAGCCTGTTCTGTAAAGTGAGTTAAAAACTAAAGGCTCCACGCTGCTACTTAATTAAAAACTAGTATATTTAAACATAGAGTTTTGACCAATTACCTGTTTGGGCTAAATTGCATGGGCTAATAATTGTGTCGTTAAATGGTTCAGTATCACTTTTTTAGGAAACTTGATAATTAGAGCAATGAAACTTTATTTTTCATACAAAAGTTTGACAATTTTTTAGTTTGCTGATTTTTTAGTTTAGGGTAACTAAAGCCCTTCTTCATCTGCCCATTGTCTGAAAAATGCCACTAAAATGTGCAGATTTGCACCTGGATCAGCAAATAATACTAGAAATCTAAATTGATTGATCTTGTTTTTAGAAAAAATAATCTGCCATGTAAAGCTAGCTTTTAAATTCACAGCCACTTTCAGATTGTTTGCCTTTAAAATGAGGGTATAACAGGACAAAATGTATGAAATTGGTAAAAATGGGTCTTTCCTTTCTTGCTTGAGCTGAATTTAATAATTTTTATACCATAGAATTTCTTATATTTCCACACAAACCAATTTGTGTTAGTGAATCATACATCTGTATTTAACACGTCCTTAATACAGGAGCATTCGGTATTGCATGCAAACCATTGTTTTAGCCTGTTAATGGTAATTAAAGCTCAAATTAAACTGTAATATCAAAGTCCTTACATTTAGATAATTTTTCTTTTGGGAAAAAAACAAGAACAATTTCCCAGAAACAAGGCTTATATTACTTTGTAGAAAGCCACTTTTTTTGCAGTTAGTTCACACCTAAAAAAAATGTGGTTTAGGGCAGTGTTTCTCAGTCCTGGTTCCTGGGACCCACTGCCCTGCATGTTTTAGGTCTTTTTCTGGATATTTTCCAGGTGTGTTGGAGCAGGGGAAACATCTAAAACGTGCAGGGGCAGTGGGTCTTGAGGATCAGGACTGAGAAATACTGGTTTAAGGGTTTGTGTGCACTTTAACAACGGTGTTCAAATCTCATGACTGAACACAATAAGGGGGAAATGAGAGGAAAAGGAAAGCCAAAGACCGATTCTCTGTAATCATCACACCCTGTTTCAGCAGGAAAATGTAGGAATATATATCTAAAGTAGACCTAAGCACATGTTCTGATTTGTGTGGATACCATAGCAAATGACGCAATTTGCACCGAAACCCGCGGTAAATAATGAATCAAGTCGTGCTATAGCTAATGGTGTTTCACGTACCCACTCATTTGTTCCAAAGCTGAGGAAACATTTGTTATGTTTGACCAAGTCTGTCAGTGCACAGCTCAGCTCTTTTACTCCTCCGGGCCTGGGGAGTAACTGCTGTGTTGCTCTCGCTCTCCGACACACAATGAAGCGAGGCCGAATAGCCTAAGTGCGTTATTAGCCTCACTTCTCCAGATGACATGGTGGTGGTTGGGGGGGGGGGGGTTGTCTAACGTTGGCTCGGCGTCAGGTGCTCCGACGCGTTCAATGCGTCTCCGGATGAGAAAGAGCTTTGGGTATTCACCCCCCGTGGACAGACCTGTGGACGTTACCTCAGCGTGTGGAGAGTATGTGACGGCCAAATAAGACATCATCATCTTTTCACAACCAAAAGTGCCTCTGTGGTAATTAAGTGTATATGGAAGAGGATTAGGGCCACATGTAGAAATTCAGAGATGAAAGTCATAATTCTGAGATTTATGTCAGATTTCTCAGATTAAAGTCAGAATTGTGAGATTAAATTCTGTGATTAAAGAAAAAAATTGAAATTCTGAGATTAAAGAAAAAAAAAATCTGAATTATAATTTTAATTCTGAGAAAAATGTCAGAATTCTGAGAGGAAAATCAAAATGCTGAGATTTATGTCAGATTTCATAGATTTAAGTCAGAATTCTGGGATTTTGAATTCTGAGATTAAAGAAAAGGTACAAATTCTGAGATTAAAGAAAAAACAAATTCAGATTTCATAATTCTAAGAAAAAAGTCAGAATTCTGATTTAAATCTCACATTTCTTACTTTTTCCCTCAGAAATCATGCTGTTCTATTTATTTTTTTCTAACTATTTTGTTTCCCTGTGACCCTAATCCTCTTCCATAAATGCACAAGTGCACACAACTTGCTGAACCCAGAGGCTCCCTAGTAATTGGTCATTTTATTTTATTTGCAAATTCCTACACCAATTAAAAGCAACACAACGCAAACACCACAGTGTGAAAGCTCATGTTCAACTCACGCGCTTACGGCGTTTAAATGTCATGTATATTTTTATGAACGTGGCTTCAAAGGGATACACGATGAAGTGAGATTATCTTTAAACGCAGTACAATGTAATGCTCCCGTTCTTGTGAGCAGTGGCTATTATTAAACTGAACGAAGATAGAATGTGGCCTTTGTTTGACACGGAACATTATTAGAGACAAAGCAGCTCCACCGCTCTTTATCACTCGTTAGATTTTTATTCCCTTTTGCTGCAGTCATTTGCTGTGGCTGCTGCATAATGCAAATCCAAACACTCTGGGTTCAAACACGAAAGGAAAAAGAAAAAAAAAATCACTCACATCTTTGTCACGTGACAGAAAACGGTAACAAACGGCCATACTGACATAGAGTCTATTATGCAGTGAAACAATGAAACACAACAATCTTCACATTCAATCTGAGTTTAAAACATCATCATATGTGTGTGTGAAGTAACGAGCAATAGTTTTCTTTTTGCCATATCTGGATCATCGACTGACACGTTGCACTCGCTTGTCACTACTTCAAAATAAAAGTCAAGCCGGATGAATGCTTTTAATGTGACGAGGCAGCCTTAGAAGCTGAGACGTAGACAACTTAATATCAGGCTCCACAGACACTGAACATCTTCTCATTTAATGTCAGGTGTAACTGGATTCTGCCTCTGTATTGATTTTTGTTTCCCTCCGAGGACGACGTGAGCCAGAGGAAGCTGCTCCGTGGGTGTTTTAATACATGTTGCCTTTGTTAAGTGAGGCAATTATGTCATAATCAGGGTTTTGAAGATCATATCGGATTTGACTTTTTCTTTTTTTTCTGTTGTCTTTCCCAGGATTTTGACAGTAGAAGTGTGTCTGATTCTGCATACACAAACCACATTACTATTCAAATCCAAAGAGTTTTGATGGATATATTGCACAGAATAAAAGATCTGGATTTCTGTGACATCATCAGTGGGTATATTTCTGGGAAAGTATTTGGGTAATCACCACCCATCATAATAATTTCAGACTGATCTATGGAGCTCCCGAAGTGACATAAGAGAGAAAAAAAAAAAAAAAGACGTAAAATAAATAAATAAATTGAGATCTCGAGTTTCCAAAAAATTATGAAAAAAAAAACAAATTTAAAGGGGAAATAAGTAGTTTATAGTGCCATCTAGAGGAGAGGCTGAAATTTACAACAAAGACCTGTTGCTCTGCTCACCCCTCCCTTCCCTGAGCGCTACGGTATCCGCAGCTGGTCAAATGTCGTCCTCGTCGCCTTTCTCCGTGTCAGCAGATGAGGTTCGTGAGGCGAGGGAGAGGGCGAGCTACCACGGCCGTAGCAGACGAAGCGGAGAGAGAGGAGGCGGGACTTCCGTTACAAGTAAAGAGACGCTTGTTTTGTTCTCTCGCGTTTGTCCTTACAGGCTCCGGTAGAAACATGGCGTCTCGCTGCTAACAGTGGCTATGCAACCGCGGTCCACGGTCATGTTATTTAACATGACTTTTTGAAACACTACGAAAATGAAACAACAACTATTATACAGCGACTAGACAATGCAGGAGCACATAATATGTATAAAAAAGTGGATTTTGGGTTATATAAACCCATAAATACTACATATTGTACCTTTAAAAAAAAAAAAAAAAACTGTTTCTGGAAAGTCAAGATCTCGAGTTTCCAGGAATTTTTTTTTGAAAATTTATTTTAAATCTCGACTTTCAAACTCGTGATTTCACTTTTTTTTTTTTTCTCATGTCACTCCAAGATCTCAACTTTGAAACTCGAGATCTCGAGTCGAGATTTAAAAAAAAAAAAATAATTCTCATGTCACTTCGGAGGCTCCGTACTGATCCGTGATAAAACAAAAAAAAAGTAAAGGACACCCCAGAGACCCCGGGAAGCATGACCCGACAGAAATCAAACTGGCAACCCTACAGTTACAAGCCAAACTTCCTTCCACATGGCCATGGGCTGTCCCAGAATCAGCTGTGTTGCTGATCCTCGTCAACAAAATAAATTTTCTCACCTGATCCAATCTCTAAATGTTCATCACTCACCACATTACCCCTCAAACCTTTTCATAACAACAGCTGCTACTTGTATACACGACTCTGTCATCACTGACTCAGAACGGTCTTGTCTAAACTTATAACTTGATCCAATTCATGTATATCTGACTATATGGTCTCTCTCTTCTGTCTCTACCTCACCTCCCTCTTGTCCTTTCTCTACCCCCTTTCTGTCCGCCACCGCTCCTGCATCCCCCATTGTTCCCTTTCACCCCAGCCTGTCTAGGCAGATGGCCACAAATCTTTGAATCTGGTTCTGCCATAGATTTCTTCCTGTTAAAAGGGAGTTTTTTCTCTCCAATGGCTGTGGTTTTGTGAGGCATCTTGCATGTCTGGGGTTTGGCAGGTCTGACTGAAAACTGCAGTAAAACACTATATAAAGCCACCACATCAGAATATGTGGCTGGCAAAGACGCCGGCGTGGCTCTGTGATATCTTCATCGGCCACTGCACCAAGGAAAAGCCCAGAGCATCATCCAGGACACCAGTCATCCAGCCCACACACTCTTCTCACTGCTGCCATCTGGAAAACGCTACTGGAGCATTAAATCACACACAGCGCCCGTTTCAGAGACACTCTCTTCCCATAGGTAGTCAGAATAATGAATTGCACAGCGCACACACATTCAGACAGCCATACACACGGGAACTAAAAATATACTTGTAATATTTATATGGGTATTAAAGTATCACATTGTGGTTCCATATATCACATTTCTTTCCCGTTTCTCAGGCTTGAGAATCCCACAGCGATGATTTCATTCAGTAGTAACACATAATTATTTAATGTCAGTGTATTCCTGCAACTATACAGTCACATTTTTGTGGTTTTGATGACCAGGCAAAAGCTGCTCTACTGTTTTGCTATGTTGTCACGACCAATCTGGGATTACGTCTCTTACTCAGGGACACATCAGCATGGAGACTAAAGGGAGTCGAACCAACAATCCTCTGATTAAAACACAACCTGCTTTACCATTGAGGTTTGTATCTAAAAGTGGAACCTAAATATTCACAGAGGGATTAATTAAGTTTCTATCTAATCTAGTCTAATCTAATCTAATGGGCGACCAAACACTGTCTAATCTGGACCCAAACTGATTCCCATAAATCACTGAGAACTGCCACCTTTTGACCATTTCTTTTTTAAGTGACAAAGCATTTCTCTTAATGCAGACCAATCACGTGCACTGTAAATCATAACATGAACCCCACTCCACCAATCACATGAGTGACATTTTGATCGGGTCAGTTGTAAGAAAAAGAAAGGTAATTTCACACAGACGTGATCTGAAAAGAGAAAATGCACCCGGCACCGGAGGTTTAATCAAAACTAAAGCAAAGAGTTTAAAGTGAACAAGGGAAAAAAAAGGGTAAACTTGATTAAACTTCGTTTTAATTTACTTGATTGATTTCCAATTTTCATTGTATTCCCCAAAATTAAGCACTTTTGCGTCAAGATTCAATCCCTGTGCTTCACTTTTAAATGTTTTATTTTTCACCTCATATGAGGTTTGCTATTATTATCTTAGAGGTGATTAATAATCATTTTTAATTTAATGTGAAAATGGCAAAGGAAATGAGAAAAGTTTTAATTTTCGCTAAAAAACTTTCTTTGACACTTGCACTGATGCACACGTTTAAATTCAGACTGCACTGAAATAGAAGTGTTCTTTAGTCACGAGGAACATCAACACGATGCATTTCTGGGCTGTAAATGCACTTTATCTGTACGTTTGTGGGGCTTTTCTATAAAAACGACGTCATTCGCTGGATGCGGTGCCGCATGCTACGCTCGACATTTTCACTCAGCTGTCAACTCCAATCTGTGACCTCAAAGCGTTCATGTATGTCTGTGTCTACAGTAATGGAACACGGGGATGGCGTGTTGCTCTGTATCTATCATGTGTACAGTATATACATACATATATATATATATATATATAGAATATAGTGACTGATTTTTGAAGGGGCAACTTCTTATGATAAATTAATTAGTTATAACATCCATCACAGGGCCACATACGGCCAATTTAGAGTGTCCCTAATTTGCTTAATCCCCTAATATACATGTTGTTGGACTGTTAGAGGAAACCAGAGAACCTGGAGAAAATCCATGCACACACGGGGAGAACATGCAAACTGCATTTTATCAAAAAATAAATATAAAAAACCGTGCTGGGCACGTTAACAGCGCTCAACGGTCAACATTAACGCATATCGAGGCACACATACACAGTCCACAGGTACTGTACACTGGTTATTTGTAGCGATTGCTCTTTTCGTTTAATAAACGGACCGCTCCAGTTCGACTGTAAGCACGCTAAAGGAGCTAACGCAGCTAACTGGTAAACGGGACCGTATCTATGTTCCCTGCTATGTATGTGACCTGGGAACATAGGACCCTTTCTCTAAAAAAGGGTCCTATGTTACCCGCTGTTCACCTAAAGGGTCCTATGTTCCACGCTTTGTATGAAAGCTTTTTTAGAAAAAGGGTCCTTTGTTCCCCGCTTTCACCCAAAAGGACCCGGGGAACATAGGACCCTAACCCTTTACCCTGGAGCTCCATACCCAGGCTTCCACAAAGTGGGGAATATAGGACCTTTTTTGGGAAAAACGGGGAACATATGACCCGTGGAACATAGGTACGACCCCCTGGTAAACAATGCCTGGAGACTCCGGTGCCGTGGCACGAAAAGCTGTGTTACTTTCGAGACTCATTTTAACAATGGGGAGCCAAGTAAACATGGTGTCACGCATGCCGTTAACGTTAAGGCCGTTAACGTGCCCAGCACTAATTAAAAAAATAAAATCACAACAAATCAAATACAGAGATGACTTGTTTGGAGTATACTACTGGTATCAGGTAAAAGGCAGAGGATGACTCGAGATAGACAAACAAACAAAACAACAAGGCCCAATAACCCGTGCGCCCACTGATATACTACTCTGATTTGTGTTTTCAGTTTTTATTTTGTTCAGGGCAAGAGATAAATGTCACATTAGTATTAGTCTTTTGCTGCTATTCGTAGGACATGGCACATCACTGAAATGTCATTGTTTTTTAACAGTTTTTCCTATTGATAAGATTATATGTATCCTTCCTACATCACAGTGACAGCTTACAACATACAGAACACTTACTGTTGATTAAAATTGCAAATTATGTGTAGGTTACATTTCCAAACGAGGCACAAGTTGTCATGTGACAAAATCAATCACGACATCACAGATGAATCAGGCCTGTGTGGATTTTAAGAAGCTCATTAGTATTCTCTCTGAACACTGTCTGTAAATAGAGGGTGGAGTAGAGAGAGAGAGAGAGATCTTACAACAATCATATTTGCCAGTCAGAGGAGGAAAGGTGTAAGGATGTGAGCAGGTCCCGTGACACTCACTGTCATTTTCCATCTCCCTCACTGCAGCCACAGCACTGACAGGATATTTATCCAGCAGCAGCAGAGAAGCAGCAGGTCAGTGAGTGAGCGGCAGCAGGTCAGTGAGTGAGAGAGGCTGGAGGAGAAATCATTAAAAACACGGCGTACAATAGTACCATCGTCCAAATTAACCCTCCGCCCTGTGACACAGCGTCGGTGAAATTGCGAATTCAATTTTTTCCCTATTTCTAGCAAATCCCATGACTGTGAGTCGTCTCTATTATTGTCTGAGACTAAAAGTGCATGAGTGAGCCACAGCTTTGAAACAACATGTTCCTGTGTTAGAATTATACTATTATAAGGCATCAGAGTTTATTTTTACACAAACAGATGCAGTCGGACTAAAGGCCCTGTTATACTTCTGCACGTATGCAGCGTGATCACATCTCTAACTGAGTGAAAAAAGGTTATAACGTTTACCTGAAATTAAAAAAAATAATAGTAATAATTTCATTTCATTTCAGTGAAAGATGACAGGTGAATGATGAGGACAGGTGAATGATGAGGACAGGTGAATGATAAAGACAGGTGAATGATGAGGACAGGTGAATGGTGAGGACAGGTGAATGGTGAGGACAGGTGAATGATGAGGTAAGGTGAATGGTGAGGACAGGCAAATGATGATGACAGGTGAATGACGAGGACAGATGAATGGTGAGGACAGATGAATGATGAGGACAGGTGAACGATGAGGACAGGTGAACGACGAGGACAAGTGAATGATGAGGACAGGCGAAAGATGAGGACAGGCGAACGATGAGGACAGGTGAATGACAGATGAACGATGAGGACAGGTGAAAGATGAGGACAGGTGAACGATGAGGACAGGTGAACGGTGAGGACAGGTGAATTGTGAAGACAAGCGAATGGTAAGTACAGGTGAATGATGAGGACAGGTGAACGATGAGGACAGGTGAACGACGAGGGCAAGCGAATGATGAGGACAGGCTAATGATGAGGACAGGTGAGTGACAAGGACAGGTGAACAATGAGGACAGGTGAATGACAAGGACAGGTGAATGAGGAGAACAGGTGAACGATGAGGACATGTGCATGATGAGGACAGGTGAATGACGAGGACTGGTGAATGCTGATTACAGGTGAACGATGAGGACAGGTGAATGCGAAGGACAGGTGAATGATGAGGAAGGTGAATGATGAAGAAAAGTGAGAGACGAGAATAGGTGAATGATGAGGACAGGTGAAAAATCAGGACAGGTGAATGCGATGGACAGGTGAACGATGAGGACACGTAAATGATAAGGACAGGTGAATGATGACGACAGGTAAAGGATGAGGACAGGTCAATGACATGGACAGGTGAATGATGAGGACAGACTGGTGAATGATGAGGACAGGTGAATTGGCATTACTTTAGGTCCCAGAGTGAGTGAGACATTTGAAGCATTTGTGACCTTTGACCCATGTTGACGAACAACAGGAAACTGACTCAATATGCGCTAGCTCATAGAGAGATACAGCACCGCCTACAGAGGAAGAGGCAGACGTACGCAGCCGATAAATTGATTTTCTCCTCCACATGTACGTCAGTGGACTTTTTAAGATGCGACTAATCACAGAAAATCATCCAATTACATTGTTACTTTTTTAAAAACCCTGTTTCACAGCCCTTCACAGTTTGTGAGATTGTCAAAATAGAACGTAGCACTGAATGTGGCCAATTACATAAAGAGGATTATCCTTCTGTGGCTTAAAGAGGATTTTGATCAAAGTCGTTATGCAGCAGGTGGATTCATCCCTGTGTTGACGCACTTCAGCGTATAATGAATGACACAAGGACGGTGGGTTAAAAATAAAACTAATGATTAGATTTGTGAGCTTTGATGTTTTATTTCCAATTTAGACCAAACACGATTCATCGCTCGGTGACAAACGCCAGCAAACTCAATCTCAGACGGCGCAGTGGGTTAAATACCTTTGGAAAACAGGGATGATTGCATTTGGTGCTTAACCTGATTTCTGTAACTGTGTCCACATGATGTCATGATATGCACATTTAAAGGGCACGACAGAATGTGAATATATCATCAGTGTTAATGCCTCGGTCGAGGAGAGTGAGAGAGAGAGAGAGAGAGAGAGAGAGAGAGAGAGCAAGAATTATTCACAACCCAAACTGCTGGTCAACCACCACATCAATGACTGGTAAATAATTCAGCTCGCAGACTGGATGAGGAGCTGCTTGCCCCTGATTTTGATTGAGAGACACGGGGACAGGGCCTACTTATAGATTCTTGATGGGTTTTTACCACATCAAGACGAGAGGACAGGCAAGGAGGAAAGGAGCCGACAAATAATTCATAGGAGAGGGGCTACTGATGAGCAAGATGATGAAATCTCCACTGTGTACGCTCCGATTGCATGATGAATCTGTCAATAGCTGCGTCGCTGTTTAGTGTTTTCCTCGCAGTTGTCCGCTCTGGAGTGGCGATAATACATTTCCGTTTGATTCTGGGGATCCTGGGAGCATTTTTTATTCCCACTTCCTCAAGGTCAGGGGCAAACGAACGTCGCGGCTACTGTACGTGGATGAAAGTCAACTTCTGCATGGAGACGTTGCTCGAGGCGTCTCTTTGTAGCATTTCAGTGTTGAAGGCACGCAAACTGGCAAACGCACACTTGTTTTAAAGGTAAATTTCCCCCCCCCCCCCCCCGTATTAATAAGCAGCACCAATACGCTAATGATTTATAGGAGTCATAGACTGTGTATAGGGTAAAACCTAGATGTGCACACAGTCACTCATGTGTGCTAAAGTATAAGCGTGTGCACTGGTTTATGTAATTGATGTTTTTGCTGGTCGTAAACTGAGCTGCCATTAACCTCCCCCCACACACACACTTTCACATTTATATTCACAAACACACACACACACGTTAACAGCTGTTCTTTTAAGGACTCGGCACTGACTCATTTGCAAAAACCCTAACCTTAAACTAAACACAGGTCAAACCTTAACCAGTTCCTCAGAAATGAGGTTCTGCCTCATTACCAGGGTTTGGTCTCCATGACGACTACTGGTCCTGACAAGGTCAGTGTTAAAAGGTCCTACACACACTCAAGTTTGTGCAGATATTCATATTAGGACTCATCTGTTTCTTTTCATTTGGACAGCTGATAAAAATATATACTTAACCATGTTCCAGCATGGCTCACCTTGGCTCGCTTGGAACTTCACCAGATTACCAGGTACCAGGCACTACTGCTAATGGAAAGGCAAGAAAAAAGTATTGAGCCGTGTCGTAACTGTGTAGTGGAAAAGCGATTAAAGGATCACTTCCCACCCCCAAAAAATACACTTTTTCTACTAGATTAATGTGTTATTTGATCATCATTCAGCGGACCTGGGACACGTCTTATTCCCACAACAACAGAGGAAGTTGGGATTGTAAAAACATTTTTTAAAATGGACAAAAAGTCGATGTCAAAGTCACTTCCTTCAAAGAAAATGTAAGCCCTACACTGCTCTTTACTGTGTTTCTGTCAAGTTTTATGAGAAAAAGATCCTGGGAGAAAAAAGATAAAAGTGGGTGAAACAGCCCTTTAATGTTGCGTCTGCCTTTGACGTCAGATGCAGAATCTGAGAGTTAGTGTTTTTCTCTTTAGAGCCAAATGACCTGAGCAATTTATACCGTATGATGTCATCATTTTTTAAGACACATGACTGACCGACTATATCGCGATTCACCGAAATATGTACGATGAAGGTTAAGAATTGGACTGATTTTCTGACATAATATTGCAGTTTGGTCGAGCGTCTTTTCAATATTTGGGATTCGAAACAAAACAAAACGCCACAACACGACGTGAGGTACCATTAAAGCGTCGACGACTACACCGACAATGACAAAAAGTTACTATGAGCTGTATCTAAGACGTGTGTATTTGTTTTTTTAGTCGGCAGAGAACATAACACAATTTTAATAAGTCTTTTTGATTTGGTAACTGTGTTGTTTCACACTGTGATTTTGATTAGAGAACTGTTAATTGTTCTGCCTGAATGGAAAAAAGCAGCTGATTCTAGCACTTGTGTTAAGTTACGCATCAGAATGGCTGATGAACTAATCCTGGGCTGTGAAAATGAAGCAAAGTAGAGTCGCTAGTACGAGAGATGAAACAATTCATCAATTACTAAATAAATCGTCAACTATTTTTACAGTCGATTAATGGGTTTGAAGCTTCTTCACTTTTAAAACAAGATTTCTGATTGTTTTAGCTTCTTAAATGTGACTATTATCTGGTTTCTTTGCTCCACATAACAAAGAAATCCCTACAAATGAATCACTTTGGTTTGTGGACAATTCAAGAACATGGTCATTTCCACGTTTGACAAACACTGATCAACACTGACCAATATTTTCTCGTTTAATTGTGAAAATAATCGTCAGGTTCTGAAAGTTATTGTTATTTGCAGCTCAGAATCATAGGTTTTAGTGAACAGTGACACATTTTCAGAAAAACCTCAGGTCTCAGGAGGTTTTCTTTTTTTTTCCTGAAAATGCTGTGAAAGCTTTTTTTTGTTTTTTTGTTTTTTTAAGGCCGCCTTAGGTTAATGTCTAACTCTACCCTTAACCTAAGTACAATTCACCCTGTACCTCTCACCCTAACCAGGGCCTTTGAAATGAGGTTCTGCCTCATTAGGACCGGTCTTTTGGTCCCCATGAGAACTAATGGTCCTGACAAGGTCGGTGCCCGAAGAAAGTCCTGAACAGGGGAACAACAATTTATGAACACACACATAAACACTGACACACACACACACACACAAAGGTTTGATTTAAGTTTTCTTTTCTGTTCTGTCACTGTCGTAAATATTCACAGCAGACAGCAGTAAGGACAAAAGTACTTTTCCTCAGAATAAGCACCATGGCTGTCGGCTTTTTATCCGAAATTCAGATTTTCATGCAAACATGGGGGTTAAAGTTCAAACTCACAATCTCCCAAAAATGACTTAGTCTGAGAATAAAACACAAAAGGAGTGACTTAAAAATCAATATCATAACTAAAAGTGTATTTCAAAATATTTCAATAAAATGTGGATTAGACCACACAGGAGGGGGAATATGTAAGTTTAAATAGATCCACTCCCTTTACTCATTAACACACATATTAATATATTATTCCATGAAGCACAGGTCGGCGAGGAGGGGGTGCTGCAGTCCACAACTCCCGTCATTTCACTAAATCAAAACCAATACCAATAACCTGTCCTGTTGGCGTTTCTCTACCATCCACCTGGCCCTAACTCTGGAAGTACCTCATCAGACGACGGCGGGGAAAACTTGGGGGAGCGAGTTCCGGACGGACAGTGACTCCTGTGAAGCCCATGACATTTAAGCATTTAGCAGACGCTTTTATCCAAAGTCTTGGAAATAACTCCACTAGATCAGAACAGTGGACTGATAGAGGGTGAGAGTGCAGTGGTGGATCCAAGTGCAGAAGGAGATATGGGTAAAGGTAAGTGCTAGGACAGAAGATGCTCTTGAAGAGTTGGGAATTCAAGAGCTTCAAGAGCATTTAATTAGGTGTGAGCAGACCCATGAAGCACTTTGTAGGCTTGCATCAGTGAGTTGAATTTGAAGTGGAGCTCAATGAATTCCAGTCCATTGAACAGTCGCTTCAACACTCAGGAGCCAATCAGCAGGCAGCTTCCTAAGGCCCGCCTTTGGTCAGTATCGCAAAACAAAAACCCAGGAGACGCAAGCGCACAAGCGAAATTCCAATCATTGCAAAACAAAAATCGATATTTTGTCGTGTAATTTTGATTTTGTGGTTCACTTTTGTGTGATAAAATTGACACAAATCCAATTCCATGTGGAAGTGTGTGAGGTTCTAAAGCACAAAGTAGGGACACTTATCTGTGGACAATGCAAGACATTGGTCAACCTCATGTGACTGACAATAAGAGTGACTCATTTGTGTGTTGGGAGGTGAGGGAAGTCATTTGTAGGGGCAGAATGATGACAACTTTATTCTCTGACATGTTTTGTTCACAAATTAAAACAAATCCTTTATCTAGTCATGAAAGCATGGCTCACACGGAACTAATATAAAAGCAGCTGATGCCGTTTTTGAAAAATCATAATGAGCGCTAAGCCAATAGTGTTGATCATGGCCCACACATCCATTTCAATCCCAAATATAAACAGAATTAACACGACGACCGCCGCTTCCTCAGACTCCCCGTCGAGAAAAACAACCCAGCGTGGGGCTCACAACGTGATCTAAACACCTTTAAAGCAGTTGACAAATAAAAAACATAAAATGAGGAGGAAATTGATTTGAAATGAAACACACACACACACACACACACACACACACACACTGCCACACTTCCTTAGCAAGTAATGAGATGCAAACTACAACTATTTGCAAATCAAGCCCATTTGCAAGTCAAGTCCCACTGAGATGATAATACAAAGTAGAGTCAACGACCGGGAGCAGACGAGCTTGTTTAATGCATCACACTGGATGTATAATATAGAATCTGCCGTGTCTTAAACACAACCTCGCTGCTATATGCGAGATTCCACCTCCTTTTTCGGGTGAGAAGACAAGTCATTTCTCTGAAGTCACCGGCGATATCAGACTTTACAGGAACCTTTTTAGATGGCGTATTGATTAATTAGCTCCCCTTAAACACATTTCCTGCTTCAGGAAGCCTGAGCACAGCAGAACACAGACGATGACGCAGTCTTGAACTCCTCTGTCAAATCCAAACTTTCTTTTCTTTTTTACTTTTTTTCATTTTGCCTGACTCTTTTTGGATCGGTCTTCATCAGACTCGTGGAATATATGATGATACTGAGCTTTAATGATTACGTATCAATCATAATCAATATCCATCATCTGATTTTGCTTCAGCCACTTTATTAGGTACACACTTTCAACTGTTTGTCATCTGAATGCCATGCCAGTAACTCAATACATGTAAGCATGTAGACAAGTTCAAACTGAGTATTAGAACAGGGTCATTTAAATTACTTTGAATGTAAAATGGGCCACATGGTTGTTGTAGTGCAGGGGGTTTGCAACCTTTACTATGAAAAGAGTCATTTTTGACCCAAATAAAATCAATCTGGAGCCGCAAAATTCATTTGACCCATAAAATTAAGATTATATCAGATGTAAGTTTTGTATACAGATATACTTTTATGGTAAGAATAAGCAAAAAAGTCCAGTTGGACATTTTGAGGCTTAGGTGTTCAAGGTTTAACTTGTAAATACAGACATGCCAGGAGAGCACATTATTAGGTGTCCTCTGTACCTAATAAAATGTTCAGTGACTATACACTATGTATATAATTAATATTAGTGAGGCAGCTACAGAATACTAAGTCAACACAGTGGCATTTCCTGTAAACCCATGTCTCATTACATCATTCATGAGATAAACTCTCAAATAGAGCATTTGTCTGACAAAGTATCTGCCAGAAATGTGCTCGGAGTGAATCCGTCGACAATCTGGCGTTTTTTAGGTCAAACTTGATTACAAATTCAAATGCTGAAGTGACTGCGATGAAGCGCCGTGATGAAAAGATTTTTCAAATCAGTGAGTTATGCAACTCAAGTGGCGAAAAAAAACAAAAGCACTTCCCTGCTAATAATCAGTGTGACCCGATGACGAGGTGTAATTTGGCTCGAGTGCCTGTGAGATATTGCTTCAATTAATTTTGCATAATTGGCATCTTGAATTCCCTTAAAACCCAAACAAAGTCTTAGAATAGCTTCAAGTGTGTGGGGGGGGCTTGCTTTAACTCAACTCATGGATCTGTTAGCATCATGACTGCACACAAAACAGGACAAGGTTCAGTTTTTTGTTATTTTTTACTCCACTGTCTCCCGTATATCTTTATTTGTGTTTCGTCTGGGGGCAGAGCTGGCACACAACATGAGGATTTGGCAAACAGCTCTTGTGCACGAGGGCAAATGTTGAATTTCAACACAAGTAGCGTTCGAACGCAGAGCCAAAACTTTTGAGGGCTTTCCACTTCACAACAAGACAGAAGCCAGTACAAGGCTGAATGATCAGCGTTGTGCATAGAGAGGAGAGCCTGTGGAGGGAAAGAGCAACTTTGCTGGCAGGTTTTTCCTCCAAATGTCACAATACTGTACTTGTCATCGAGTGCTTTTGAAAAATAAAACCCTCTAAAGGAAGAGGCACCTACGGAGCCCCTAAAGGGACATGGAAAAAAAAAAATGTTTGGGTGCTCACCTGATACTTTCAGGTGCTCACCTGATACGATCAGGTGCTCACCTGAAACTTTCATGTGCTCACCTGATGCTTTCAGGTGCTCACCTGATACTTTCAGGTGCTCACCTGATACGATCATGTGCTCACCTGATACGATCATGTGCTCACCTGATACTTTCAGGTGCTCACCTGATACGATCAGGTGCTCACCTGATACTTTCATGTGCTCACCTGATACTTTCAGGTGCTCACCTGATACTTTCAGGTGCTCACCTGATACGATCATGTGCTCACCTGATACTTTCAGGTGCTCACCTGATACTTTCAGGTGCTCACCTGATACGATCAGGTGCTCACCTGATACTTTCATGTGCTCACCTGATACTTTCAGGTGCTCACCTGATACTTTCAGGTGCTCACCTGATACTTTCATGACAACAGACTACAAAGGAGAATGTCCAGCAGCTCTTTTTACGAGAGCAGGCGGCGGGCGTTTCTTTAATCAGCTGAATCACGTGGGCGGAGCCGCTCTTGCTCCACCATGACAATACTGTGCCATTTTGCTCCATAGTTGGGGCTGGTCTTTTTGGTACTATTCCTGATGGAAACGCGAAAAAAAACATGTACCGCACTGAACCAAACTGGACCGTTCCACTTGATGGAGACACGGCTTTTGTCACAAAAGGTGCTCAACAGCGAGTGAAGTTGCTAAAACGTCTGCATCACAAACGTGATGTCACGGATATTGGAAACACAAAATTTTAAACAAAGAACAAACATTTTTTTTTTCCCATAATCAGTGATGATGTTCCAATTTTGCATCTCATTTCAAATTTTAAGGATTGTTACAAATATTTATGGTTAAGGGAAAATTGTTAAAAACCCATTTAAATTCACAATTCAATCAATCAATTTTTTTGACCAGTGCAAATGCAGTACTATAAACACTCCCTTTTTTAATCTAGACTTACTAAATAAATCTGAAATCCAAGTATTTTTAATCATTTATCTGTACTATATAACTACATTATTTTCATTTAAGTTTTTTGATCATGAAATGTGATGAATTTAAATTTGAATATTTAATTGTGTATTTATTTTTTACTTCTCTTATCTTTCTTGATGGTTAAATATTTTTTTTATATATTAAATAACTAGATTAAGTTTTTCAATTTGCTGCTTGAAGCCAACCCGGACGTAAGACTATATTGAATAGCCACCAGGGGGCGACTACGCTGGTTGCTTTTTGCTTCTACTTCTACTACTTGATATATAACGTCATTAAACATTTTTCTGAGGAGTTAATGGTCTCAGTTAATGCTGCAACAATTATTCATTCAACTATTCTACAGTGTTTTTTTTTTTCAATAACTAAATTAAATTAATGATTAAAATGAAAATTTCCAGCTTCTTAAATGTGAATACGTCTGCTTTCTTTGCTCCATATAACAAAGAATTATGACAATAACTGTTAGTTGCAGCCCTGGTCACAGGTTTCAAATATTTAATTTTGAGGATTTTGAGATTTTAACACTTTTATTCTTCTTAAGCTTTTTCTTTCACGCATCTTTTGACAATTTGTTTAAATCTATGTAAAAATGTTTTCCTTCTGAATAAATCTACCGTGTCTCTGATAATAGAATCCAACAGTTCATACCAATTTATTTTTGCAAAAGCAACATCCCACCGGAGAAACTCCCACACCCGACCGACCGGTCGCTCAGCGGCACAGAAAGTCGGCTGAGGAATTGTGTAATCACTCCATCAGCCGATCTGTCACGGACAGACATTAGTGTTCATGGGAGCTCGGCCCTGCTGGTGGAGTCCTGTCAGAAAACTGCTTTTTTTTTTTTGGGGCACTCGTGAAGGGAACCATCACACTTCAACCAATCACTTCTGGACAAGATTTTAAATTGGCTGCATTCACACTTAAAAGCAAAAGTAAATGGAAAAGAAAAACCCTAAAGCTGAGCCGGAGACGTGATTTGAGTACCAAGGTCTCCAAGAATCTGTGTGGCAGACGCCTCAGAGAGCTTCCTGCCAAAAAAAAATAGATGTAAAAATGTAATGTGATTATGATGAGCGGTCGCTATCATTGTGAATGATGATGTGAGATCCGTCTTTATCAGAAGTAATGAATCATGACAGGTTACAAGGACTCATTTACTTTACACATTCACAATCCGACACGTGGCTTCAGTTTACGCTCCACTAATGGTATGGAATTAGATTTGTGTTTGATATTGTGTAGCAGAGGTCAGGAACAGGCGGACCGCGGTCCGAGTCCGGACCCAGACGCCGTCCTGTATGCACCTGGACCTACAGTGAATAAATTATTTAAGTATTTTAAATGTTGACGAGGTGCTTCTATTTTGACCGGCTCAGCTTCTCTAGACTTTACGGTACTGGTTGAGCGAATCTGGAAACCACTGAGCAATTGCGTTCGACTTCAGCCATCCCACGTGGCGCCACTAAAAGCCAATCAAATCTGTGCATCCCGCTAAATATTGCGACCCTGAATAGGGACAGATGAAGGCGGTGAAGAGACGAGTGAGCGACACAGCGAGAGAAGACGGAGAGAGAAGAGAGTTTACAGCAAGAGATGACAGAGAGAAAAGAGAGTTTACAACGAGAGAAGACAGAGAGAAAAGAGAGAAGACGGAGAGAAAAGAGAGTTTACAGCGAGAGAAGACGGAGAGAAGAGAGAGTTTACAGCAAGAGAAGACAGAGAGAAAAGAGAGAAGACGGAGAGAAAAGAGAGTTTACAGTGAGAGAAGACGGAGAGAAAAGAGAGTTTACAGCGAGAGAAGACAGAGAGAAAAGAGAAAAGACGGAGAGAAAAGAGAGTTTACAGCGAGAGAAGACAGAGAGAAAAGAGAGAAGACAGAGAGAAAAGAGAGTTTACAGTGAGAGAAGACGGAGAGAAAAGAGAGTTTACAGCGAGAGAAGATGGAGAGAAAAGAGAAAAGACGGAGAGAAAAGAGAGTTTACAGCAAGAGAAGACAGAGAGAAAAGAGAGTTTACAACGAGAGAAGGCAGAGAGAAAAGAGAGAAGACGGAGAGAAAAGAGAGTTCACAGCGAGAGAAGAAAGAGAGTTTACAGCGAGAGAAGGGAAAAGAGAGTTTACAGCGAGAGAAGACAGAGAGAAAAGAGAGAAGACGGAGAGAAAAGAGAGTTTACAGCGAGAGAAGACAGAGAGAAAAGAGAGTTTACAACGAGAGAAGACAGAGAGAAAAGAGAGAAGACGGAGAGAAAAGAGAGTTTACAGCGAGAGAAGACGGAGAGAAAACAGAGTTTACAACGAGAGAAGACAGAGAGAAAAGAGAGAAGACGGAGAGAAAAGAGAGTTTACAGCGAGAGAAGACAGAGAGAAAAGAGAGTTTACAGCGAGAGAAAACGGAGAAAAGAGAGTTCACAGCGAGAGAAGACACAGAGAAAAGTGCGTTTACAGCGAGAGAAGACAGAGACGAGTGAGCGATACAGGTATAGAAGAGTGTGCCAGAGAAAAATAATTAACATGGTGCTCTCTAAGAAGAGAAAAGTGGACAGCGAAAATATCAACCCAGAATGGACAGACTCATTCATGTTCAATCTTCATCCTGGAAGCACAAAACCAGTCTGTCTCATATGTTCAGAGACAGTGGCACTTGTTAAAAGTGGCAACGGGAAACGCCACTATGAGACCAAACACACCCACTCAAATCTGAACTTAAGTCACAGAAAAGAAGCACTCTCAGAGTTTCTTTTCCTTTAAGAGAGAAGATCATTACATATGTTCATTGTTACATCTTTATAATTGTATAAAAGTGACAATAAATGTTGTCGAAATGTTTTTGAATTCTTCTTTCTGTATTTGATCTGACAGTCAGTTGTTGATTACATGCAGACTACTAGGCTACTTCAGTATATATCACACTACTAAATAATAACGCAAGTTAGACATTATGATGTTCCGAACCTTTGCTTGAGGAAAAATTCACAAAGTGGACCGATTAGAATTTAAGTTGATTATCCCTGTTGTATAGTGTCCGACTCTTTTGTGTTTGTTGACCATGGACGGGACTCAGAAAGCCGTCTGCTGTAGGCCGGCCAACCTTGAAACATTTTTGAATAGCAACATACCAGTGATTTATTGTCAATGTTATTGTTCTTACGCACCCCAAAAACAATCTTCTATGTCAGATATGCAACACACAAATAGACCATGGAAAAAACAAGAATCCTTTTAATGAAAAGGCAATTCTTATTTAACATTCGATTTAAAACCATACATTTGTTGATATCACTTATCACTTATATAACTGTAGGTCTTAATATATTTGACATAGCAGCAAGCGAAAATTCCGACCATCGTGAACAAAAAAAGGCGTATTTTCAAACAAATAAAATAAAATATTTTTGAATAATTTAATAGATTTTTTAATTTGTGTATTTTTGGGGTTCATTTTTGTGGTTGATCAATTCATAAAGTGTTGTAATATCATAAATATTGTTTGTTTTTGATCATTAATCACGCATTCGCACACTCAATAATGTGCAATTTGTGTCTGACTGCACCACATTATGTTCCGTATACACATGTACAGTATATAATACTTAGCATTGATATGTCGTTATTTATTTCACTTTAAACGGAGATTAATTAGCACCATCTTTTGTTGGGTATTCTCTGGAGTTTTTCTGTTTCATGATCGTGTTTATAATCCTATTTGTCAGAGCGAATTATATTTGGATTATCAACCAGGTCGAGAATTTATATGATTTTAGAGAGAGAGAGAGAGAGATTAGCAGTCTCTGTGTGCCGATGTTGACAGTGCATTATTCCACAGCATTAACACGCGCAAGGAAAAAAGAACGGGCTACAATGTCGCTTACTTTATTTATTATTATTTCTAGTTATGGATTTATCCTGTCATTCAAGAAAGAATCAGGCACCGTTTGCACACAATTAATAATAATAAAAAAAAGTGCTTCTGTCGTTGCTAAGTAACCGAAACATGGAAGCTGCTGAGATGACCGACGCTGCTGCAGCCTCACAGAATCAACTCATGCACGGATAAAATCTAAAGCACTTTTGGGGGGTTATGATTAATTGTGTGTCGCATTTTTAGTCGTGATATAAAGTAGCAATAACTTAGAGCTGCAACTAACGATTATTTTTTGTAATCGATGAATCTGTCGAATGTTTTCTCGATGAATCGTTTGGTCCATAAAATGTCAGAAAATGTAAAAAAAAAAAAAAAAAAACGTTGATCAGTGTTTGTCAAACCTGGAAATGACGATGTTCTCAAATGTCTTGTTTTTGTCCACAAACCAAAATGATTCAGATTTCATGATTTCTTTGTTATGTGGAGCAAAGAAACGAAGAAAATATTCACATTTAAGAAGCTGAAACAATCAGAAATCGTGTTTTTCTCATGAAAAAAGCTTCAAATCGATTAATCGATGATCAAAATAGTTGACGATTAATTTAATAATCGATTAATAATCAGAAGAAATCATAAAAATAGATAGTTTTTCTTTTCTTTTTGTTCATAAAAACGAGCCAAGTGAACTTTGAACTGTGACCTGTTTCCAAATTTCACAAATTAAATCAGATTTGAAACATTTTGAGGACTTAATACTCATTTTTTCATCAGATTGCCTAGATTGTGATTTTAAAAAAGGATATAAGACACTCTATATTGCACATTCTTATAACCTCTGTATAAACTGTAAGTTTAAACTTGAAAATGCTGTGTTCCAAGGGTTAAAAACTTGCCAGTCTTTGTGCGTCATCTCCATCAGCAAACTGCTTCAGGAGATTTGTCTGGATTACGGAGGTTCAAAGCTTTTTTTTTCTCCGGCGTAAACAAAGACCAGTTTGATCTACTTCTTTGGCCCAGGTATCAAAGGACGGAGCTGCATTTCAAAAACATTGTCATCTCAGATCGCACTCAACACAAGAAGCAAAAAGACAAACGCGTAACAATGTCGCTGTGATCTTTTAACCACGCATTCTTCGCGGCGATCGCTTCAGGTTTTCGGCGTCTAAATCTCGATGTACAAACCAGAGGTGACACTCGAGCCTCGTCTCTGCATCTGAATTGATTCTCAGCTGAAGTGTGAGGTGTCTTTAGGCCTGTCACGATAACAAATTTGCTGGACGATAAATTGTCTCAGAAATTATTGCGATAATCGATAATATTGTTGTTCTGAGATAATTTTCATCTAATACAATGATAATGGTATAATAATGCAGGTACACCTTTTCAAAGAGAAATTAACTTTTATTTTTAAAGAATATTTAACACGAGAACACGTTAAATTAACAAACAAGCAAAAGCAATAAATAAAATGGGTTAGCTGCACTCTGCTGTGGTAGGCTACACCAGGAGTCCCGCCTCCCCACACACCATGCGACTGACAAGTGACTGACATGAGGGTTCACTCATCGTTACTCTGGCTTTACACGGCAACGCTCCCGGGTGAAACCGACAAAATATTTTATCAGATGTGCCTTTCGTTTAGACGGCGACAGCGTTTTTGGGGCTTAAAAACGCAAAAAAATGAACCCACCCTCCAGAGTGGAAATCTTAAAAACGATCCGCTGTCGCGTTCTCGTCTAAAGGGTTGAAAACGCAGAAGTGTTTTCTGAGCTGCTCACACTGGCACGACTCTGAAGTTGGCATCACATTCGCCTCAGGTTCTCTAAAGAGAACCGGGGAAGAATGTGGTGCCAACTTCAGCGTCGTCACGCTGGCTATCCTCCTGTACACTGACGTCAGATCCATGTGCAGTACAGACAAACAACAACAAACATGTGGATTAGAATCCATCAGTTGCACATTCAAGTCGCCTTAGCTGCTCTGATACTGATCCAGGAGTCACTTCAGCAATTACGCCGAGTTAATGTTGGGGTTTTTCGACTGTGGGCTACTCGGCGCTACTAGAGAGAAGTAGAAGGACGTTTCAGCACATGCGCGCGCTCCTGGTGTTGTTGTATGGCAGTGCTTCACAGCACCACCTAGTCACCTGGTATGCATACTACATCAAATTTCACACACTTTAGGACCCGAGAGAGAGAGGGAGAGAGAGAGTGACGGGGGAAACAAAAAAGCATGCAAATGGCATTTATCGCGGCCAGAAAAATGATCGAGCTAATTTTAATTATCGTGCGATTAATTGATTTATTGAATATCGTGACAGGCCTAGGTGTCTTACTGTGAAAGCGCTTTGTGATTTTACCTGTGGAACAGAAATAAAGTTTTGTTTATGCACACGTTAAAACAGAGGTGTCAAACTTGCGGCCCTCCAATAGATTCAATTAAATGTTTGTTTATGATTATTTATAAATTTTGCTTCATACACATCTTTTTACTGTGAATTATGTATCTTTACTGACTTTTATTTTGAAATTATGTAAAATATCGGCTTTTCTTCACCTCACTGGCCCCTCCTTACCAGACTTGAAGCTCATAGGTTTAAGACCCCTGATTTAGAATATAGTATGTGTGCAATATTTGTGTGAAAGTTCCCTTATGATGATTTGTTCTGTCAGCACATATATCATTGATATTGTCAAAATACTGATATTTGTAACTTTGATTTTAGAGTTTTATGAGTTGTATGTGATTAATAGAAAGTTCCTGAAAGTGATGTATTTTGTATAACAATATTCTGTATTTTTAATCTTCTCATATTATTGACGAGCACGGTCAGTTAATTGAGACTCTCACTACCAATAATCCATCAGCCTGATGAAGCTCTAAGAACCAAAGTTGTTGTAATAAACTCCTCAAGGAGATCATGCTTTTGTTTGCTGTTCACTCTCAATCTCCCTCAGCAAAGCTTGATTTAGTTTAAGTCAACTTAATATAATCATACTTTAGTCGACTAAAATCTAATGGGATTGTTTGTATTATTTGAATGTTTCGCTGCCATCCTGGCTATGAATATGTTCATATTAAAGCTCACATGAAGTGGTCCTGCTGCCGATAGAAATCCTCGTTTCTGACGCTGTTCCCCAGCCGCAATATTTCAGACATAAATCTCACCCCCAGAAGACAGAGTGTGTTGTGATTGGCCAGCCAGCGTAGAGCCTTCCCAACTGTCTTGTGATTGGCCAGTACCCGGAAGTGACATAATCAGCACACCCGCTCTCAGAAGCGCAGCTCCCCCCTCTGGAACGGTGGATGCACTGCTACTCATTATCAAAACATTGTTTTAACAGTGTTTAAAAATAGCTTCTTCACATTCTGTCATATTGACTTTACTTTTATTCACATAAAGTTTCTACAGGGTAATTGACCCTGGAATACAGTTGTTTTTTCGGCCCCAACTTTACCTGACAGCACGGGATTTCTTTCCAAATCTTCAAAATCTACCCCAAAATATATACACACGTGTACCCATTCACATGCACTAACACGAAACCTGCTGCTGGGGAAATTGATGAAAGTGGGCGGGGCAACACCTCAGAAATGCTAAAATATGTATATTTAGATTATGGATTGTGATGTAAAAAATGTGTGTTGTTTCAAGATGCAAACGCACACACACACACACAGAGAGAGAGTCATATTCACAGTGAATGTCAATGAGGCAGATGGTTATGATATAGATTTATGTGTTCTGACATCCCACAGATGGTGTGAATTAGTCAGGGAGGGGGGTGTCAGCGCGAGGTCAAGAGAGATGACCCGGCCTTCACTTGGGAAACCAAAGCGACAGAGACACAAAGCTGCTGCTGCTGCTGCTGCTGCTGCTGCTGCTGCTGCTGCTGCTGCTGCTGCTGCTGCTGCTGCTGCTGCTGCAGTGAAACAGCGCAGACACGGATGAAGCAGCATCAGCATCAGCATCAGCATCAGCAGCTGTTCCCGAAACTCCAGCAGAGAAAGTGCTCCCGTAAACTGCCCTAATCTCATCATCCTTGAGAGATAAACAGCAGCGAAAGGTGCCACAGCAGCACAAAAGTGCGTCAAAGCAGACGGACGGATTAAAAAAAACAACAAAAAACTAAAAAAAAAAACGCTGCATTGATTTTGACAAAGAGCAGAGGAAGAATTCTGTAAATATGAAAACGCAACAATCGAGATTAGATGGGTTTATAAGTGTGTTGTGATTGATTTGGTTCCTAGATGCCTGCACGGACGCAGTTTTTCAATTCAAGGCCAGATTTCTATTTGCCAGTATTCACACGAGATATGAAAGTTGATATGAATGAATGAATTTCATCAAGGACGATTAAAGGTAAAAGTGCAAGAGGCTTCGTGAGCTCTCATGTGAACGACGTGAAGACACAGACACAGATTATCACGGGAGACAGAGAACGGGTCGCACCTGATTGACGTGTTTGAGTTTGTCAATAATCTGGTTGATCACAGGGTCGGCCTCCTTCACTTTGACCTCGGGGTTGGCGCTCTGAGCTTTGATCCCGTTGCCGACCACACGGAGGGTGTAGCTGTGAACGGAGAGGGGGGAAAAAAATAGTTTGTTAACGAATCAGAATCCAGTTTAGTGTCAGGTGAAGCTCACGCAGTATGTGGAATATGTTCTGGTCCTTGCAAAAAGGAGAGCAGAATAAAAAAACAAATAAATAATACAAAAAGAATAATAAAATAATAGGAAGGAAACAATGCAGTGCCACGTTTACCAAAGAGAAATATAAATATGAATAAAAACAATAATCTGTGTAGTTTATGTTGTCAGTAAACAAAAGAAACATAAATGAATACTCAATACTCAATTAAAAACACAGGTGGTTCAGTTACAGTCCATTTTCACATTAGAACTAGCCTACGCTGTCGGGGGCCGACAGCAAGGGGTATATCCGCGAACTTGTCCAATCCTCAACTTTCCAATATACCCAAAGTATACGCACTCGCACTTGCCACTAACTGCTTTAATTAATTATTAATAAATTCAACAAAATAACTATATAATATTATGACATAATGCTGACTACACTTTATACATTTTCAAAGTATCCATATAAACTCGACATTGAACACAGAATACCTGAACTCATACATTTCTCTCTAGTTTTTAATAAAACTAGTTAACCTATTATACCTTGTTAAATATTATGAATATTAAAATGCTAACCACACCTGCCATATCTTCAAAGTGTCCAAATGTCATGAAAAATCATACAATATGTTCAAACTTTCCATTCAATGCATTAATAAAGAAATGGAGGCTTAACTATTTTTTATATGATAATTAATAAATGTATATTATAATGTAATAAATATTATGAATAAGTGCTAAATAAACCCATGATATCCTCAATGTGTCCAAATGAGCTCAATAATAAAGAATATAATAATAAGAATAAATGCCTTAACTATTTTTTCTGTGTTCACTAATAAGTTAACCAGTTAACTTATTATGTAACTATTACCAATCATAGTCAAAGTAATAATGATTGTACTTGTAGATAGTTGTTACATGAATCATTGTACAACATTTGAAGGCAATATCTCCATCAGTCTGGAAAATAAAGCCGAAAATGTGTTTTTAGCATAATAAATTAATTAATTTGCTAATTAATAATAAAGCTACAAAGATAGGGATAATTCTCAGGTGGTATGTGATGCCCATGCAAAATTTGAAGCCGATGCCTGCAATACTTGGAAGATACAGGCGAAAATATGTTTTTTATATCATTAATTAATTAATTAACTAATTAATAATAATGGTAGACAGCTCAAAATCAATAGGGATCATCTACAGGGGGTATGTGACCCATAAAAAAAATAAGAAAATGTAATCTCAAACGCCTTTCCAGTTATCGCGTTAACGGCTAAAATCTGCGGGCGTGGACGCGTACGCGCGAGACCGATTCCATAATATCCGCCCGTGTTTCTCACGGATATAATAAGAGTATAATTTCTTACTTATTATTATCGATTTTTTTTAATTATTATTTAACCTTTACTTAACCACATAAAAGACCCATCCGTGACCATGGCCAAGAAAGGCAGCAGCCCACAACGTCATAGTTAATAAAGAAAAAAAACATGGGATATAACCATTATTCAAGTAAATAGACCACATAAAGTGCAGCAGAACACAGGCACTGTTCAATGGAAGATAGAGCGGGAGGGAAAAAAGCTCCCAGGGAAATAAATGTTGATAATTTGAGTTCAGTTTGGAGGTTTATTCCAAAGCAGAGAGAGCAGAGAAACTGAAAGCTTCTTTTTTTTCCGTGCATTTCGCTCCGAAACACAGGGAGCAGACAGGTACAAAATGTCATTATTAAATCAAAGCTCTTTTTTATGTATGTATGTACGTATGTATGTATGTGTGTATATATACATTATACTGTATATAATATATGTATATATGTTTGCGTAATGTATATATACATACATACACACATATATACTCTCTCTATATATATATACACATATACATATATAAATGTACATGTGCATATACATATATATATACATACATATATGGACAGACAAAAGTGTTACAGTGATGTGTGAAAAGCACATTTAACACTTCCTCTTTCTCGGAAAATGATCAATACAGCAAACTGACTCAGGTTCATAGAGGGCGAGGGTATAGACGTACAGTACAGTACACTGGGAGCTGAAGTATTATGGGAGAAACATGAGTGCGTGTGTGTGTGCTTTATATTAAGCCGTATATCAAGGCCGTTATGTTGTCTCTTAAATGAAAATATGAAGCCAAGCGGTGTTTACTGCAGACAAAGAAAACTCATTCATGATTTGTGCCCCCAGCGTTTTCCAGTGCGCCGCATTAATCCATGTTTTAAAGCACTTCATTGTTTTTATACCTCCGTAATGGGCTTCACTTCAACTCAAGGGCTGCGCCGCGGCTTTGTTTCACGGACGGACTGCGGACTGCGATGACAAACCCAGCGGCGCCGCTCGCTTACATCTCAATCGCCAGCGAATCGGTTCATCTTCAAACCGTCGCTCATGGCTGAAAGTTCTGATGACTGTGCGAGTTTGCTGCAGTCGTCATCGGGCCTGGTGTTACTTTACTTTAAATTCTACCCGCATGAGTGTACGATCCCTTTGCAGTTAGACTCAGAACCCTTCAGAGCGGATATTATTATTATTCATCCTGGCTTATCTCGTCACATATCAACGGCCCTGTAAATCCAAGTATGACTGCTGCGTCCTCACATGCGGATCACCAGAATATTTAAAGCTGGTTTGAGAACGTAATTCCTGAGAGGTTTTATTGGCAGAAATGATAAATACTACCCATAGGTTTGATTATATAAGTGTATCATCACTTAACAATAACCCTTCAGACCTGATATTATGACTCTATCTGTCCTGGGTTATCCCATCATATACAGACAGCTCTATAAGCTCAGGTGTGAAAGCTGCATCCTCGGATCTAATTACAGAAAGAACATAATTCAACAGGAGGACAAAGAAATTAGGAGGTTTCATTGGCAGAAATTGTGAATAAGTGAGTTTGTATAAGTGTATAATCACTTTACAATAAACACAGTTTGGTTTTCGTAGACTTCAGTACTCTTCAGAGAGGATATTATTACTCATCCTGGGTTATCCCATCAGTAAGTAGTAGGTTTTATTGAAATAACTTTAATTTGGACCCTTCAGACCTGATGTAATTATCTGTTCTGGGTTAATCCCATCACATGCACAGCTCTATAAGAACCGGTCTTCAGATCTGATCACAAAAAAACATATTCAAAGCTGGTTTGAGGACGCATTTGTCCACATTCCTGAGAACGCATGAATGGAATGACCTTCTCATCTGATGACCGCTGATGACCGGCTGTGGTTTTCACTGTATTTTTGACACTAATCAGCACCAATATACTGCACATTCATTAACAGCCACTGCCACAATATTAACACTGGATATGACATGGTTTATTTCATGTTAGAGCAACAGAAATTTGCTTCCGACTCTTGTAAAAGGTCCAAAAGGTGTTTTTCGTGAACCCAAAGTGAGTTGGATGAAGAGGTGAGAGATGTGCAGCTGCAACACGTTACTTCAATAAATGCTTCAGTTTACACTGTGCACCTTTAATGCTATGCCTGAACAGTCACAACTAATGTTGTCCACATGCAAACATGCAAGCACTTTGCTTACAACGCAGAGAAAGACTGGAGAGCGTCAGATATTTTTGTTGCAACTTGCACTCACACGAGTCACTGAAATGTACAAGCTGCGCCTTTAAAATACCTGAATGAGAGAATTAAAAGAAAAACAATCAGGAGGCTAAAATGACTCTGTTAATTTTGGAGCACTTGCTCTTCCAACAATCAAGGTCAGAGAGAGAAAAAAGAAAAGTCAGTCTCATGAATAAATAATGTTGAGGAAGCATGTGTGCCTAATTTATTTAAAAGTCAGTCAGGTTGTCTGGGTTCCTCCAGATGTCATTTTGATGTAAGTTTCCTGCTAATCAGAGCGCCTTAATGTGATTAATTTTTTTTTTTGGGGGGAGGAAAAATACAGCACTCCTTGTCTTTTTTTATGTTACTTTTTATCAGTGGTTCCTCTGCTTTTGCCAATTTATTTTTTCTGATAAGAGGCACGACTTCGCGGCCCTTCGTCCTCTTCGTCTCTGCCGCGGAGGGACGCTTTCTTCTCCTTCTCCTGGCAGCCACGCGAAATAAAATATTAAAAAGAACATTTAAAATCTGGCTGCAATTAGCAGACGGCACTCTGGTCTGGTTTTTGAAGAACAGATGCTCAACGTTGTGTTTGTTCAAAAGTTGACTTTGGCTGATTGAAAAAGACGCGTATCGTTTTTTTGGGGCCTCCGATTCCGCTCCGTCCTGTGTGCGATTTGTATCATTTAATTTGCTTTGCGATCTATTTCAATATCAGATGTCGATGAAAAGAATCAATCCGTGGCGCGAGCGTGTCGGCAAAACCTATCAACAGACGGCTCACATTCACCGGCGTGACACAATTCCCCCTGAACAACTCGGGGGCCATTGAGTGCAACTAAAGCCATGGATCGATCAGACTCCCCCCCCCCCCCCGTTTGTTTGCTTGGTGCAGTTGACGCCCTCGGCTGAATGCTGACGTGTCGGGGGCTGAGCTGCACCTGATCCATGTGTACTGTAACTGTGATCCGGCCGCCTCCAGCTCTCTTTAATCCCCGGACACACCTGCTGAGATTGAGATTGTGTATAAACTGGAAGGACGACAGTCCCTGTTGGCTCTGACACTACTATAAATTGTAAAAGGTCCGCCTGTTAAAAAAATATAAAGGGTAAAAAACCCGGTGGCAAAGGTAAACGTCCTGTGCTTTTTCAGCCTTTGACAACCTCATGTGTTGCCTTCAGGTACCATGAGAGGCAACGCCGTGTGACAAATAGGACGGACTCCACCTCTCCGTGACCTTTACTTCAGTCTGTTTCCTTCCTCTCTGTACAGTGTGATTAATAACAGATTTAGGAGATTACATCAGAGCCATCTGTGCACAGTTAAATGAAAACACAGTGAAAATGTGTACAGTCAGCCACACGGCACACAGAAGATATGATGAACACACAATATTGTTTTGTAGGGATGTTAAAAAAAACGGATATTTAAGGTAACACTGTCAGAGTAAATTAAATGTAGCTTTGGCAAATACTCTCTTCAGTTTACCACCGATGATTCAGAATCTCTTCTGTCTTATGTTTTTTCTACTAAAAATGAACGAAAAAATAAATAAATCACATCGTCATCAATCGCGTTGACTTGTGAAAAGCAAATGCACCACATTTCCCCAGGAAATTACGACTTTATTCTTACAAGATTAAGACTTATTCTCGAAAAATTACAACTTTATTTTCGAAAGATTGTGACTTTACTCTCAGAAGATTACAACTTTATTTTCATAAAATTACAACTTAATCTTGTAATTCGATTATGCATTTATTTTCATAAGATTATGACTTCCTTCTCATAAAATAACAACTTTATTCTCATAAGATTACGACTTTATTCTCATAGGATTACGGATTTATTCTCATAAAATTTCGACTTCATTCTCAAAGGTTCCCACATGTATTCACAAAAGATGTACAACTTTATTCTCATAAGATTACGCCTTTATTCTGTAAAGATTAAAATAAAGCATTTTCAGTTTGGCCCTAATACTCCGTCATACTAATTTCTAGCGATGTGCTGATTTAAAGGTGAAGTAAGTAGTTTATAGTGCCATCTAGAGGAGAGGCTGAGATTTAAAACAAAGAACTGCTCCTCTGCTCACCCCCCTCCCTTCCCTGAGCGCTACGGTATCCTCAGCTGGTCAAATGTCGTCCTCGTTGTCTTTCTCCGTGTCAGCAGATGAGGTTCGTGAGGCGAGGGAGAGGGCGAGCTACCGCGGCCGTAGCAGACGAAGCGGAGAGAGTGGAGGCGGGACTTCCGCTACAAGTAAAGTGACGCTAGATTTGTTCTCTCGCGTTTGTTCTTACAGGCTCCGGTAGAAACATGGCGTCTCGCTGCTAACAGTGGCTATGCAACCGCGGCCGGCGACCATGTTATTTTACATGACTTTTTGAAACACTACGAAAAATGAAACAAAAACTATTGTACAGCGACTAGACAATGCAGGAGCACATAATATGTATAAAAAAAGTGGATTTTGGGTTATATAAACCCATACATACTACACAGTGTCCCTTTAAGTCTTAACGCTTTCAACAACCTGTTCAGAAAATGCATGAACATGTGAAACCCTGTCTTACTGCTGAAGAAAACTGCATGGATTTAGATGCAGTTACAGATAAAATGCTTTATATATACATGCACACATACCAACACTAACACACACACACACACATATAGATGCAGCTGCTCTTAAATTCATTTTGCTACTGGGATCCATAACCTGAAACACATGCAGTCCCTAGTGACACGGTGCCGCGCTGCAAGTGCAGCATCAAAGACTCTCGGGGAGGCGGGGAAATAAGGGTCCGCTTCTTAAAAGGTGTCACGGATAGAAAACATTGATCATAGTCATCATATATTCTCCAGGTTGAGTAAAAAAGCATATGGTCGCATCAAGCACAAACTAAAAGAGGATATGAAACAGCTGAGTGATTGCCTGTGGACCAGCAGCAGGATCCTATAATCTATAACCTTCTCCCCAAAGGGACGCTCGGTTTGCATCTCATCTCTGCTCAACGCGGATGTTCAGAGTGAGATTAAAAAATTCATTTTATTCTTGGCTCTTATCCCCATCTCATTCAGCTGTGTTTATCTGTGAGTGCAAAGACCTTCACATCACGAGCAAAGCAATCCCGGGGCCTTCTCCCGCCTCATTCCTCCACTTCAGGATGCAGCAGGATTGGAAACGTAAAAAGGCAATTCTGTCTGATCACAGCACAGGAGGCTCTAACGCGGCTCCATCCGTTCTACTGTGATCGCGTGTCGCGCGCATCAATGCGACGCTACCGTGCGGCACGTGATGTTTTCTATATGTCATGTTTTTGTCTCCAAAGCTTTATCTTATCTGCACACTTCCGATTAGAACTCCGAGGACCGGGGAAACGGTTGAGGCCCCGCAATCAAATGAAGAGATTAAAAACTAAATCTTACAAAAAAAAATCTGACAAAATGAAATCATAAAAAAAAAAGCACTGCGATTGCAGCCAAACACAGAAAATAAAAAAAAAAGTTATAAAATCAAGTATCGAGGGGACAGTAAAATTGACTCACAGCCACAGCTGTGGCTCATGGAGTTACTGTGTTTGTGCAGTGCAATAAATAATGTCCCATACACACACACACACACACACACACACATTATAGACTAGCTGTAAAACAAAATACTTAATAATAATTATTATATCAGAACATTAAAAGTGAAATGACCTGAAAGCTCTAGTGTGTAACATAAACAATGTCTACTACATTCAAACCATCAGATTTTATTCTCAAAATATTATGACCTTAATTTGGAAAGATTACGACGTTCTTCCTTATAATATTACGACCTATTCTCAAAAGATTACGACTTTATTCTCATAAGTTCACAATTTTATTCTCGAAAGATTGTGACTTATTCTCAAAAGATTACCAGTTAATTCTCATAAGATTATGACTTTATTCTCAAAAGAGTTCGACTTTTTTCTTGATAATATTACGACTTTATTCTGGAAAGATTACAATTTATTCTCGAAAGGTTACGACTTTATTCTCATAAGATTACAACTTTCATCTCCAGAGTACGACTTTTTCCTGATTATATCACAACTTTTTTTCTCAAAAGATTCCAACTTTATTCTGGAAAGATTCCAACTTTTTTCCTGATAATATTATGATTTTATTCTCAAAAGATTACGACTTTATTCTCATAATATTACAACTTTATTCTGGAAAGATTACAACCTTTTTTCCATATAATATTCCGACTTATTCTCAAACAATTCAGACTTTACTCTCAAAAGTTTTACGACTTTATTCTCCAAAGAGTACAACTTTTTTCCTGATAAAATTACAACTTTATACTGGAAAGATTATGACTTTATTCTAATCATATTACGACTTTATTCTGGAAATATTACAACTTTATTCTGGAAATATTACAACTTTATTCTGGAAATATTACAACTTTATTCTGGAAATATTACAACTTTATTCTCATCATATTACGACTTTATTCTGGAAATATTACAACTTTATTCTCATCATATTACGACTTTATTCTGGAAATATTACAACTTTATTCTCATCATATTACGACTTTATTCTGGAAATATTACAACTTTATTCTCATCATATTACGACTTTATTCTGGAAATTTTATAACTTTATTCTCATCATATTACGACTTTATTCTGGAAAGATTACAACTTTTTTCCTTATAATATTAAGATTTTATTAACTAACAATATACTATAGTTTTCAGATGAAGGAATACATTCTTTCTTTCTGTTCATCGAGACCAAACAGAGGCAAAAATCACCAAAGATTATAGACTGTCACTTTAAATTAACAATGTGTTAACACAAACCACTTCCCCTTTCAGCTCTGTTTTTGTTTTATACCGACTCCTGAGGGCAAATGTCTGGCTTTCATTGACACTAAATGCTCCACTATACTTCAGCGGCGAGACACTAACCGTGTCCATCTGGTATTCGGTGGAAGGGCAGATAGGGACGCAGTGGCTTTTTGGAGTTATTTTGGCCAAAAAAAACAACAACTGTGTTCTGCCGTTGCTGTTTCTGCTGCTGCTGTTCTTCAAAGTGAACAAGAGCAGTGTGAGGAGAGAGCTGTCAGACAGTGAAACAATGGACTGAAAATAAGGGTCAGTAAAAACCAGTGTGTGAGATTCACAGGATTTAAACAGGTGAATCTTTCACTTCACATTCTGTCATTAGAAAACTAAAATGTGTGATTACAGCTGCTTAAAATCAACACTGCCTCCATCAGTGTACCTGCCAATGTTGTGTTGGGACACATATATAAATATGTGATTTACATATTTCACTAACATATGAAATATGTAAATTACACACGGTCATTTAATGAATGTCTCGTCTAAGTTGCTTGTTTAGTCTAGTAATGTGCTTTATTCTTCTCTTGCTTCTTTAGGGCCTAGACTACAGATAAAAATGTGCCTTTTGGTTAACTGGTATATTTATAGAAAGCTGTGGCTGATAGGAACCAATCAGGAAGTGAATGCGAGTAACTCTGTCACTGTTTCCAGAATTAAAAAGGTTATCTTGAGTAGACATTATGCATTTTTTTTTAAATGAAAACTCACCTATTCACTGTGTAGCCTGTGTACTGTGGGATATTCTAACAACAAATAATGCTCGCCGTTAAATATAAATATAAAAGGCTCATGAAAAACAACAATTCACACAAACGTGATTGTACACTCATTTAAAAAAAAAAGAAGAAGAACTACTGCCAAGGCAGTAGTCTGACTAAGAGTACATCTGACTCCGCCTCCGTAGGTGGCGCTGTATTCTCTAAACTAGGGCATACTGAATCAGTTTCCTATTGACCTTTACGTCCCAGAAAACGGTGAATGCCGGCGAGATGTCAAGTCCAACTAAGCGTATACACGCAGGAGTAATCGGACTATGAATCACATTATCCAGGTATGTTAGTCCAACTAAGAATAGCTCAATTTTAGCCAGACTACCATGTTTACATGACATAAAATCGGACGTTTAACATGCATGTAAACAGTCTATTTGTCTATTCGCACACAATATGGAATTACTGTAGGTAATATGCAATAATATTTGAATTATGATCATATATTGACAGTATTATAACAAATCTGACCCAGCTACTTACATAAATAAAAAGGCTCATTCTGCTAAAAATATTCATACAACCATGTGATCGTACACTTGTTTAAAAAAGGCAATTTGACCTCAATTATACACTGGACCTTTAAATAGTTTTGTATTTGTACTTCATGTAACCCA